>NC_046154.1:165267291-165607291 GCF_011064425.1 Rattus rattus | reverse complement strand
AAACATGCCTAGCACATAGCAAATGTCGTGGAAGTGTCTGTTAAAAATAAATACAACAACAACAGGAGCAAACCCTGCTTACTTTTCCCGTTTTCCTATCAGGACTGAAAACCTTGGACTTAGTTTCAGTATCTGACTGTTGCGGGAGCTGTATGCATGCGTTTGTGTTTGTGCATGTGTGTGGGTATATGTTCGCATGCATATGTGTGTATACATGTATATGTGCACATGAATGAGTACGGAGTCAGAGGTGGAGGCCAGGTGTCTTCCTCAATCACACTGACCTTAGTTTTTGAAGCAGGGTCTCTCCCCAAACCTGATGCTGATCGGTTGGGTTAGACCAGCTGGGTGATGAGCTCCGGGCATCTGTCTGTCCCTACCAGGCATCTGTCCGTCTCTACCTCCGCAGTGCTGGAGTTCTTCTGAGCCAGGCTTTTCAGAGGGTGCCGGGATCAGAACGTAAGCCTGTGCGCCTGCGCAGCAAGTGGCGTAATGGCTTAGCCATCCCCAGTCCTGCCAGTATCGGGCTTCATTGCACGTAAAACCAATCAGCAGTCATTCCAAATACAAGCGATCCCAAGTACAGTAGCCCCGAATGGAGCAGAAGCCACCCGCGGAGCCTGCTTGCCTCGAACCGTTCCTGTTTGTTGCAGCTTGCAGTCAAACTCTGAGGGAATCAGAGAGGACCACTTCCGGCCCGGCTCTGGCTCTGCTCCGGATGGCGGGTGAACTAGTGATGATCTAGTAGTGGTAGATTCCTAGGGAGCTGATCCAGGTCCCAGATCTTTGACCTGTAATAGCATCTCGTATCCCTTGATTCTACCACTACCACCATGTCTTTGCTTTCCCAGTTAGTCGGGGCTAGCCCTTTCGTTCACCCCAGGCTGACTTACATAAGTCTCTAATGGTGAGGGCTTTCTCCTGTAAAGCGGTGTTGGTTGAGTCCATGCTTAGGAAGTACAGGGTTTCCGGCAACCTTATCTAGTACCACATCTGAATAATCCGAGGCAAGCCAGGTCTTTAGACAGATAGACTCTGGTTTTGTCTTGGCAAACATGGGCTTCTAAAAATGTATTTATTATTGTTGTGTGTGGGCATGTGCTTGTAGAAATCAGAGGACGACTGTGTAGTCAGTTCTCTCCTTCCGCTTCGATGTAGACTGTAAGGATCAAAAGTCAGGTCGTCAGGAGTGTCCGGCAAGTGCTTGAAGCTGCCTGCCTGTCCTGTTGCTCTAAATATCAGTTCTTTAGTTCTGAGTATACAAACTATTTTCCTCCTCCTCCTCCTCCTCTTCCTTCCTCTACCTCCTCCTCTTCCTCCACCTCTTCCTCTTCTTCAAGACAGAGTCTCACTATATAGCCTTAGTTGGCCTTCAGTTCAAGGCAATTCTCCTGCCTCAGCCTCTCAGCAGGACACCCCTATGCCTAGCTCTAAATAAGAAAATTTCAGATTTATACCAATTAATAATGAAAATTAGTGGGGTTGGGGATTTAGCTCAGTGGTAGAGCGCTTGCCTAGCAAGTGCAAGGCCCTGGGTTCAGTCCCCAGCTCCGGAAAAAAAAAAATAATGAAAATTAGTTTTCAAGGTCTTTGGCTATGAAGATGGCTAAATACTTCTCTTGGCAGTATCCTGCAGGGCATGATATTATGTTGTATATATTTATACATATTTATATATTGTTGTGTTATTAAAAGGATAAGGAGAGAGGGGGATGTGTTCTATGGAAGTCTGGGGAAAGAGGGCGCCTCAGCAGGCCTATGCTGACACATCCCTTCCCCCTGAGGGACCAGCCTCATGACGGTATAGTATAGAACAGAGTTTATTCAGGACACAGGGAGGGGAGTCAAGAGGGTGGTTGGGCAGAGAAAGAGAGAGAAGTAGAGAAATAGAGTAGGGGTCGGCCAGGAGCATGTGGAGAGAAGGGGGGAGGGGAATGGGGAGAGAAGGGACAAAGGGGTAAGAGAGAGCAAGAGGAAGCAGGAGCCGAGCAAGAGAGTGAGGAGGGGGCAAGCAGCCCCTTTTATAGTGTGAGGCACACCTGGCTGTTGCCAGAGAACTGTGGGACTAACAAACATAAAATATAAAATAAAAATATAGAGGTTGGGGATTTGGCTCAGTGGTAGAGCGCTTGCCTAGCAAGCGCAAGGCCCTGGGTTCGGTCCCCAGCTCCGAAAAAATAAAAAATTAAAAAAAAAAATAAAAATATAACGTACATAAATATAGACTTAGCCATTTTTATTAATCTTTTTACTGATCCTGCTGTTGATTTTTGAGACATGGTATCCCCGTGTGGCTCAGACTGGCTTTCAGTTCACAATCATCTTGCTTTTGCCTCCTGAGTTATCTCTAGGCCCACAGGTACTTGTCACCACACCCAGCTTTAATGTTAAAAACAAAATGACCTTGAAGGAGACTTTCCCCAAGTTGTTTCCTTCTTAGATTTTATCATTTCATGTAGCAATTGCGATCTGAGTAAGTCAATGGGGAGGAGCTCCATTTTCCTGTTATGCATAGTCTGGGCTGTATCCTTGTCTCCGAGGTGAGCAATATCATTTGCATTAACTCGGGGTGGGAAGTGCCCATAAGGAAATTGGCTGTCCACAGGGAGGTAGAGCTGTACTTGTTACATAACACACGCCATCAAGTTTCGAAGGAGCCCTACTCAGAAAAGTGGGTTTAAAGTGCAGCGCTCAGCTCTATCTTTTCAGATGAGAGCTACAGCTCACTGAGCATGCGCATCAGCCGAGATGGTGACAGGTGGAGCTCACTGAGCATGCGCATCAGCCGAGCTGGTGCTGACTCATTACAGCGGTGTCTAATCTAATGCCATTGCTCAGTGCTGTGTTTACTAGCACATTCTAGAACTTGTCACTTATAGATCTTTAATCTTGTAGTGTGGAACTATGCTAAAGTTTACTAACTCATCCAGTAACAGTTTCTTGGGGTGGGACAATGTGGACTCCAGAGTCTAAAGATAATATTTTACCCATCACACTTAAAAGTTGTGATACTGACTTTTGGAAGGTCCTTTTAGGATCTTCCCTGAACCTAAAAGTCTTGATTGTTTGCTTGTCTTTTGTTTCTAAAAGACCAAGGATGTCACAGGAGTCTGTGGTCCTCTTAAGATTATTTTTAATTATATGATATGTGTGTGAGTCTGTATGTAGGCGTGTACACACCAGTGCAGGTACCCACAGAGGCAGACGCATTGGATGCCTTTAGAATTTGAGTTACAGGTTGTAAGCTGCCAGATACGTGTGCTTGGAACCAAACTCACATGTGCTTAACCGCTGAGCCAATCTCTCCACACCCCAAGTCTGCGGTCCAATGGGATCGGAACACGTCTTATCTGTTTATTGCTTATTGGTTTGTTTGAGATGGAAGGGTCTCTCGTGTAGCCCAGCCTCGCCTCAAAATCTCTATGTAGCTGAAACTGGCTTTGAAGTCCTGGTCGTTCTGCCTCCCATCCCAAGTTCTGGGATTCCATATATGTACCTCAGGTGGCTTGAACGTTTAATCTTAGAAAGTGGGCACTGGAAAAGAATTGAGTTTCACCCCAGGAGAGCCCTAGTTCCAGCTTTCTGTGTTCCTTCTCCGAGCCCCATTTTCCTGGCTCGTCATTCCAACCTCAGATCCTCTAGAAGGACTGGGAGTATTCTTAATATTTCCATCCTAATCCCTTCCTTAATTTATTTTTTCTTTTGACAGCATCTGGTCAATTGTATATCCCTGGCTAGCTGGCTAGTCTGAAATTGCTTATTAGACCAGGCTAGCTTGAAACTTGCAGAAATCTGTCTGTCTTTCTCCCCCGCCCCAAGTGCAGGATTAAAGACATATTTAACTACCATGTGCAGCGTCTTTTTTATTATTGTTGGTGTGTGTGTATGTGCATATGTGTGAATGTATGCTGTGTACATGCATGTCTGTGGTGGTCAGAAGCAGGCAAGCACGGTTAGATCCCCTGAAGCTAGAATTACGGGCAGTTGTGAGCTTCCTGACACGGGTGTTGAGAACTGAACTCCAGTCCCCTGGAAGAGCAGCAAGTGTTCCTAACTGCTGAGCCATCTCTCTAGCTCCAAGAACGCATTCTCCTAATTAATGATTTCCATCAACCCTACGTACTCTGGTCCTTAAAAAATATTTTATTGTATGATACAGGGATACGATTCTAAAGTTCTCTAAAGTTTTACTGCTAATTTGTGGCTTGTTATGTAAATGGTACATCCCAGTCTCCTTTATTGCAAATAAAATGATACTTAGTTGTGTAAATTTGGCAAGCATAACTTTTATTTATTCAATAAAATCTTGTTTTGTCCTATGATACTTTTCACAATCCTGAGCATACATATTGTATTTGGCTTATTTCGTTTTGTGGTGTGTGTATGTGTTGATGTGTGGTCTATGTGTATGTACATGTTTGTGTGTGTGCACATATGCATATGAGAGTGTGTGTGTGTTGTGTGTGTGTGTGTGTGTGCAGATGTGCAGGTGTGCATATGCACACGAGCTTTTGTGTGGAGGGCAGAGGCCGATGCCTTTCTCAGATGCTGTCTCACTGAACCTGGAGTGTGCCCTTCACTCTACCTAGACCAGAGGACTCTAGCAAAGCCTGCCTCTCCCTCAAAAGCACTGTACCTAGTTCTCTGTGCAGGCCCTGGGGACCTAGCTTAGATTCTCATGCTTACAGAGCAGTTACTTCTCTGATCGAGCCATCCCTCGAGTCCCTGCTGTGTGTTTTGAGACATGCTCGCTCTTTATAGCCCGTACTGGCTTGGAACTCACTCTGGAGTTCAACCTGCCCTTGAATGTATAATCATCCGATTGCTTCACCCTCCCTACTCCTGGGTTAACAGGTATGCATCGCCATATTTGGAAGAACATAGGATTTTCTTTTTTTAGAGATGTGTTGAAGGTTTTCTGGTCAAAAATAAATATTTTGAATATTTTAAGGATGTGTCCCCCCCGCCCAAGGAATATTATGTAGTGTTTTGGAAACATTAAGTATCCTAGTGCTTTTAAAAACATGGTAATTATTAAACCCATTTGACGGTGGGGTAGACTGAGTCACCAAACATGTAAAGTGTCCTTTATGAAGTCATCTAGGTAAACCAATACAATAGACTAAAATCAGCATACTTCAAGTTCTCTATCAAAGATCACCCTCAACAGGGAGGATCTCTTGAGTTACACAAGATGAGCTGGAGACTGGGAGGGAAGGTGACTCCACAAGGAAAGGTCCTTGGCACGAGCCAAACCATGTAAGTTCGGTCCCCAGGACCCACCTGATGGAAGGAAAAGAACCACCCCTTCCATGGAGTTACCTGGTGACCCCACACTGGCCGGGTGGCACACATGAGTGCACACATGGATACGGATCTGTGGTAAGCCGTCTACTGAGCCGGCTGGCTTTGTAGAGAAGGCCGTCCGTCCGCACAGGAAATCAGGGCTAGGAAGACTCTCCCATGTTGGTGGTGACCTCGTTTGTCATTCTCCGCCTTGCTTTTCAACTTCTTCCTGGTAAAGACGTCACTTAGGTCTATAGGTGACCCTTGTTTTGTGCTTCAACCTGACCAAACAAGTAAGGGTCTGTTTGCCTTGTAAGCTATGCCTACAACGTGTTTTATGTCTCTCTTCTGCCTGGCTTGTGAGTTTGTTTGTTTTTTGTAAGTTCTTCCTGGTACCTCTGTAACTGTCAAGAAGGTCCTCTCATAGAAGAGTCACACCCACCCTTAGCCTCTGGCTACTTTGTGGCAGTGGTCTACCTTGGCGTTTCCTGTTCTCCACATCACTCTGCCTGATGATAATCCTTAAGCTACTTCCTGGTATGGAATTTCCTCGCTCCCTGGTGACTTCATAGCTTTTGTAAATCTGTCTTCCGGCAAGTAGTTCTGAAAAAATACTTGAGTCAAACATGAACAGAGATGGATTCCGGAGTCCTGTCAGGGACATAGGAAAATCAGCTGAGCTGAAGCTCCGTGGAAGGAGCCGTGAGAAATCATTTTATGAGTCTAGACTCTCTGGGGCAAGGATGCCAGTTGGTGGAGGAAAATGGAAAGTTGCTTCTAGAGTCATAGTGCTCAGGGCTTTGTGGGTGGGTCAGGATATTCCAAAGACTCAGCCAACGTTAGGGATGCAGTCAAGTGCCCAGTGTTCAGAAAACACCAGCCTTCGAGCCTAGTAACTCAAAGGGAAGTAGAGGCCTGGGCACGTACGGTCTATGTAGTTTCTAAGGGAGTAAGACAGAGTAGGGACTCAGCTAGAGAGGAAAGATGACAGGATAGAGGAGTGTTTGGGGGTGAAGTCTGTTTCGAGGGCCAGGAGGAAGCCGATGTGTGGCAGTTCCTACTGACTTCCAACGTGGAGAAAGGAAGGCAACGCCTACCAAGGGTTAGAGTCAACTCGCATAAACAGTGTTCTTCCCCCACATCCTCTCAGCAGGGTGAGCACCTACCACTGTGGGAACAGAACATAGTTTGTAGAGTATGGTTTGCACAACCCTGGAGGTGCCCATGACCTTTCATGACCCTCAAAATCAAACCTGTTCTCAGAGCAAGATGCTCTCTGCCCTTTCTACTGCTTTGGCCTTGGTTGTATAAATGCAGCTGTGGACAAAACTGCTCGTGGCTTAGCGAGGGGAGGATACCACCAGCATGGGAATTGTGGTGTTCTCCACAGGAGCTGGGGAAGACGATGTCTTCATGAAATAATAAAAGTTACCTTTTCCGGGCTGAAGGCGTGGCTCTTCAGAGGGCCCAGGTTCCATTCTGATGGGCCCCATGATGGCTCACATCATTAACATCATTAACACGGTCCTTCCTGTGTCAGAGACTTATGCATATTCTCTCGCTAAGTCTTCGAAATGCCATCAGTGGCGTGGATGGTGATATCACCTCCTTATGACTAGGAAATGAAATGTAGGAAGACATTAGCTAGCTCTCTGGCGAGCACAGTTAACCCAGTCACTTCCCCAGCTTCCTCTGACTACTTCTTCAGAACCCTTTTGGCCCACCCCACCTGCCTTAGGGGTGATGTTTGTGGTACTGGCGCTTGTGATAGGTGTTCCCTGAAGTCATGGCAGCTTTTGCAACTAGAGGTTGTGCAATAGACCACCATGCCAGGCACATCCTAGCCATACCTGGGGCTGAGCTGCCTCTCGGATGCAGAAAGGTTCCTCTAGTGCCTTCAGCCTGAAGAACCAGCAGGCTCTCCGTTAACATCGATGAACGTGAACTTAATATTGTTGCAGATTCGCTGCCGTCTTATAGCTATCAATGTGGGAAACAGACCTAAATTTCGAGAGTACTTAGGCGACCATTCCCCCAAAGTATCTGTCCAGACACTAGCTTGGGGGTTCCAGTCTAGCAAGGGGAGCGGGAGGGCCCAGTATTTGAGTCCCTTTTCATCTCAGGGTGTCTGATTCTCACTTAGTTCCCAACAGCTTATGGGGCTGTTAGATGAGTTCTATCTCACGGTGGGGAAGGAGATGTGGATGGTTGAAGAGCCTGTTTACGGATGCTGTGTCCTGCCCAGACCTGTCTGCCCTCCAGGGTGCAGGGATCACTTTCCTTAAGCAAATAAAGCTCCTTACAAGCACAGACACCCCAGCAAGAGACCTGGCTTGGTTCCCTCCCATATCTGCTCCGCTCGAGTGCCAGTGCCGGGTGCTGGCAGTGCCGGCAGGCGTGAAAAGGTGAGGCGCCTCCCCTCATTCTTAAGACCATCCTGCTTATCAGTGTCAGCCTCCCTTGTAATCTCAGTGTTACCCGCTGTCTGTAAAGGATCGTGGGGAGACCTCAGAAGACGCCTGTCTTCTCAGGGAAAGGTAAGGAAGGGGCTAGCAGTCCACAGCGAGGGGCAGAAACATGTTACACAATATCACGGCTTATCCACTGAAGCAAGTCAAAGTGGAGGGGCAGAGCAGTAGGCGAGGAGGAAGGGTGGTCTTATCCTGCAGGAAGTGAGGGCTCCTGGAAGTCGTGTTTATTTATGAATTTTCGATTACTTATTTTATATGTGCGCATAGACACATGCATGGTGCAGGGCGTGTGTGGTCAGAGGACAGCTTTTCAGAGAACTCGTCACCTTCGTCAGGTTGAGGTGGTGTCTCTCTCATTCTCTTTGCTCTTGTGAAGCCTGCTCCAGACTGGCTAGCTCGTGAGCTTTCGCAGGTCCTCCTGTCTCGGCTGTGTCCCTGTGCACAGGCCTGTGGCACCACATCTAGCTTTTCTGTGGGCTTTAGGGGTTAAATTCAGGTCAGGTCTTTAATATACATATTAATGAATTTTTTAAAAAGATATATTTACTTATGTATAAGAGTACACTGTTGCTGTCTTCAGACACACCAGACACACCAGAAAAGGACATTGGATTCCATTACAGATGGTTGTGAGCCACCATGAGGTTGCTGGGATTTGAACTCAGGGCCTCTGGAAGAGCAATCGGTGCTCTTAACCACTGAGCCATCTCTCCAGCCTCTATGAATGAAACTTAGGATAGTCACTGAACATTGAGATTTTAATCTGTAACCTATTAAAATAGGGATGGGCTTGAGCGATGGCTCAGTGGGTCGGGCACTTGTGGAGTATGAGCCCTGTGTTTGGTCCTCACACCCACATAAGAAGCTGGGCATGGCCGTGTCTACCTGTCACCATAGTGCTGGGGGGAGTAGACAGGGGACTGCTGAGCCTTGCTAGCAAGCAGTCTAGCTCCGGGTTCAGTGAGAAGAGATAAGGTAGACTATGTCCTCCTCTGGCCTCTGCATGCACAGGAACACACACTCCAGTCAGAGAACGGTTCTGTGGAGTCAGTTTTCTCCTCTCACCTTTACACAGCTTCTTAGGATAGAACTTGGGTCATTAGGCCCACACGGCAAGTGCCTTTACCCATTGAGCCATCTTGCCAGCCCCCCCTATAAAATTATCAATATTAATACTATTTGTATATGTATGGGGGTTTGCCTGTATGTGTGTCTGTGTACCCTGTACATGCTCATGGAAGTCAGAAGGCATTGGGTTCCCTGCGACTGGAGTAACAGATGGTTGTGAGCTAACGTGTGGTGCGGGGAATCAAACCCATGACCTCTGGAAGAGCGACCGGTGCTCCTAACCACTGATCCATCTCTCCAGCACCCTGGTGCCCCTTTTAAAATTAAAAGTTTACGTGTGTGTGTGTGTGTGTGTGTGTGTGTGTGTGTGTGTGTATGTCTGTGTGTGTGTGTTCGCATGCGTGTACGTGCGCTTGTGCACACATGCCTGCTTGTCTGGATGTGAACCGTTTGCAGATCATGCAGGTACCCATGGGGGAAGAAGAAGGTATCAGGTCTCCCAGAGCTGGGGACATGGTAAGGCAGTTATGAGCCACCCAGCGCGGGTCCTGTGCAAGAGCAGCATGTCCTTGGCCACCGAGCCAGCTGTCTAGCCCTTGCTTTGTTTCTGAGACAGGTCCTCACTGTATAACCCAGGCCCACATAGAGCTTTCAATCCTCCTGCCTCAGCTTGCCAAGGGCTGAGATTGCAGGTGTGAGCACAGATACGCGGCAACACGCTCAGTTTGTGCCATTTTCTTTTTCACACGATAGAGTGACAGGTAAGAAGTAGTTTTATTGTACGTGGATTTTGTTTTTGTTGTTGGATTGAGGATTATTTTCTTGGAACAGATCACTAGGATGGCTTTGTAAATCTATGTATGAACATTTCTGAAGTTCTGGAACCTTTGAGCTGGTCTGTACTTAGTAACCCTGCGAGGTCAATACCCTCTTGGTACTTAGTGCGCAGGAAGAAATCATAACAGGTTTCTCAGTGTCATTGCTCGACACCTTGCGAGGTGAAAAGCTGAGCTGTGTTTTGGGGATTATTGATAAGATCCAGTGTGTTCTGTTCCATTTCATTACCTCTCATTACTTATGTTCCTCCTGCAGTACTAGGAATAGACACCTTAAAGAGTGACAGCCATGAGCTCTGCTGTAAACTCTGTAAGCACTGGCCGAGTTAGTCATAGTTCTGTGAACCTGTCACCTCCCTGTCACCGAGAAGGAAAGGCTCCAGGAGTTAAATAAGTCACTCAGGGTTACATAACCAGCAAGACAGCCGGGACTTACCACTGAGGAATATGCCTGGAGAGTCCAGGATGCTCACAGGTGCTGGTCACAGTGTGAGACAGTCACTCCAGCATGCACACACACACACACACACACACACACACACACAGGCACGCACGCACGCACGCACACACACACACACACACACACCACACACACACACACACACACACACACACACAATGACTCAACTGCCTCAGTATTGTTCACAGACATAACTGCTACACTCGTTGGGGGTCTCAGGATGTGCTTTGCTCTTTACTTTCATTTATTTATTTTTTTGTTTTTTGAGACAGTGTTTCACATTGTAGCCCAGGCTGGCCTGTAGCTCCTTTTGTAGCCCAGGCTAGATTCAAACAGTCATCCTCCTGCCTCTGCTTTTCCAGTGTGTGTTCTGCTCTTGTATAAATGGATGAAGAGGAGTGGATATCAGTGATATCATAACACTCACATAAGAATTTATACATATCTTCCTCTTCTTGGGCACATTTCTGTACCCAAATGTACCCAGAGTCGGGCTGAAAACAACCTTCCTATTTCTCAAAAGGATGCTCTTAAGTAGAACTAAGAAAACACATCGCTGTACCATACACATTGGGGTCCAGTTCATGCCAGAAGGAAATAGTATGGCCCATCTAGGTTGTTCTCCTTGTTTTATCTTCCCTGTGGGGCTGGGGGCAAACCCAGGCACTCGTATATGGCAGGCAAGTGTGTTACCACTGAGGTCCATCCAGCCCTTGTCCACTGTGGTCAAGTTGTTCAAATTCAGGTAATATTCAAATCAAGGTAATACCGTCTATACTGTAGTAATTAATTAATGCCCCTTCTCCAGCTGTTTAGTTGTGAATTGAGCAGATTTAGATGAAGATCTCCATAGTGTAAACTTTATTTAGTCAGTTGGTCTCACACTACTAAACCAGCATGGAGGAGCCTTCTCTTCTCCGTAAGTGAGTCGAGTCCTGCTCTGTCATGACCATTAGTCACAGTCACAAGTCGAGGGCTCTGGAGCTTTAGTTCCCTCACCTGTAACATGGAGATGGGATGAGAGTTCATATAAAACACCTCCCACGGTTCCTGAGACATCGTCAGAGCATGGCTGACTCCCGCGCCATTAGTCGTCCATAAACATGATTCACAGCGGCCTAACAGCATGGGAAGATTTCTACAGCATAAAACCTCACGTCCTGTGAAAAAGGGGAAAACAATTTAAAATAGATGTTTGTGAAATATCACATCTTTGTTTGAGCAAGCTAAACGCAAAGGAGGGCTCCGCGGTTAAATTAGAAGCACTTGTCATTGTGGAGGACCCGGATTCTGTCGTAAGCACTCAGGATTCCAGCTCCAGGGGATCAGACGTCCTCTCCTCACTTCCATGGGCACCGAGCACACAGGTGGTGCATGTACATATATTCAGGCAAAAACATGCACACATATACATGAAATTTAAAAATTGTTGAAAGCACAGAAAAGAGCTGAAGAATACAGGCATTTGTGCTCTGTTCCTTCAGTGCTCGAGGAGGCACTGAGGAGATATAGACGAATAGGATCTCCTTGCTCTTTAAAAGGTTGTTAAACAATACTTAATGTATTTATTTTGCTAGCTATTTTTAGTTTTTTTTGTTTTGTTTTGTTTTTTTCTGAGACAGAGTTCTTCTATGTAGCCCTGGCTACCCTGAAACTCACTCCGTAGACCAGGCTGGTCTCAAATGCACAGAGATCCGCCTACCTCTGTTTCCGGAGTCCCGGGATTAAAGGCGTGCACCGCCACCGCCTAGCCTTATTGTAATGTTTTACAACCATGCGTCGGCCTGTGTGTCTGTGTGGGGTAAGTGCGTACGATTGCAGGGGCCTTGTGGAGGCCAGAGGCACTGGATCTCCCTGGAACTGGGGTTATACAGGCGGTCGTGAACCACCTAAAGTGCATGCTGGGAAACAGATTCAGGCCCCCGCAGGAGCACCCAGCCATCTCTTCATCCCGCGGGGGAAACTTTAGTGGAAGGCGGAATCGAGTCTGAGGTGAAAGGATGCAGGAAAGAGGAAGGGTGTGGCTGAGACGACAGCCATGGAGTTTGGCCTTGGTGCCGTTCCCCAGAGATGAATATGGGGAGGCTTCTAAGCGACACAGTAACTTTATGGTAGCCATGCTGGGGGTGTCCAAGGTAGCTGGTAGCCGGGCATGCGCATGTCTGGATGAGGTCTGCAGGCTTGGGAGGGCTTACTCTATGGATACGGCTCAGGCTTTGGGAATGAGTTAGAACTCTGGGAAAGACTGTGCGGTAGACCAGAACCCAGATCTTCATTGGATGCAGATACTGAGACCCATCTGTCCTTGTAGGGTAACACGAGTGATCTGGTTATGGTTCAGTTTGGCTACATACAGCCTCCAAGCCCAGACAAAAGCGGCTTAAAGTAGTAGAAGCACATTTTTCTTTCCTGAAATCAATCTAGGTATCAAGAGCCTGGCACTGGAAATCCGATATCCTGTATCCCTCAGCACTCGTCTTCCCCCTTGCTCTCTAAGGTGGTGCCCAGCCTAGCCATTGCTGGGAAGAGGGGTGAAGGGGAACGCACAACTTCCGTGTAAGAATATCTCCTGGCAGTCACATAGCAATCTGCCTGGACTTACTGGCCAACAGGTAATCACTTAGCCACACACACACACACACACACACACACACACACACACACACACACACACACACACACACACACACACACACACACACACACACACACACACACACACACCCAAAGGGAGGCTGAGAAATGAAGTCTTCACTTTAGGATGCTGTATGCATGGTGTCCAGTTAGTGATCCCGGTCACATCTTGCATTTACCTGTGGAATGGCTCAGACTGGCTCATCTGAAAGGACAGCGCAGCAGTTTCCACACAGGTGGAGACAGGTTTGTCTCTAATTTAAATCACAAGAATAAGGCAGGTGCCTGTGCTAAAGCCATTTGAGCTCCAGTTGGAGACTGACTAACTTAGGAGACACAGCGAGCCTCGTATCTCAAAAACAGAAACTAAACAAACAAACAAACTCAAAACAAATAAACAAAACACAAATGTAGACACTTTACAGGATGGCCTGCATGTGAGCGGACTTTGCTTTTTGGAGAATCCAGTGACTGCACAGTGAACTGAAAGCCTAGAACATGCTTTTTTTTCTGCCAAAGGCGAAATCCGCTAACGATTAACTTTGAGCCCTGTGGAGACCAGCAGCAGGGAGCCGAGTCTCAGAGTTCCTGAGAGTTTTGAAGAGTGAGTAAACGTTTTCAGTCCGTAGATAAATGATTTAAAAAGTACCAAGGTGGGAATATACACGGCTCTCGTCTGCTGTTAGTGGGAAAGTTTCGTGTTGGGGGATGGTGCGCGTGCCCGGCATGGGCTCTACCACTAAGCTACAGCCTGGAAAACTGATGTCAGTGCTTCCTGTGAGACTTAGGTCAGTCTCAGTTAAAAACAGGGCCTACCTGGCAGGTCCAGTCTTCATGCTGCACGTGGCCCATATGGGACACCCTGTTCCTCACTTTTTAAAGTAACTTGGTTTGCTTGCTTCTTGTGCATGAGCTTCGTGAGGTGACACATCGTGTGGCTGTGTTACAGGGTTGGACTAGCAGATCATTAGCTACCCGTCAGGAAGATCCTGGGCTCCTTCTGTCTCCCTCCCCTCCCCTCCCCTCCCCCGTCCCTCTTCTCTTCTTCTGGTGACTGTGGCAGTTTGGGCTTTTTAGGGGGAGAAGAAATAGGACAGGAATGTTCCTCACAGTATCAGGTTCCTTGTGATGTGTACTAAGGAGCAATGTAATCTCCTTTGATCTAGAGGACCTAAAAGCCAGCTACCATTAGTAATTAGTACATGGCTGGCTGGGGGTGAGCGTGACTGATCTCCAGTTTTATAAGAGTTTATCTGAGAGTTTACTGGAATGGAGGCCACGCCCCCCTGAGGCTCTTCAGGCGAGGGGTTTCCCACATTAAGAACTTTTCTCTTCCGGCTGGACGTTCCGGTTGGTGTGTTCCACCTAGAATGGCAGTCCAGAGCAGGAGTATTGCGAGCTCAGGGGGACAGGGACCGTATGGGGAAACCCTCTCTTCAAAACCGAACAAAGACGGAAAACCATTTCCCTTCCTTTGAAACTGAAGTAGGGCAGTGACTAGCTCACAGGAGTGTTTCTGCGTGCTCCAGCCGTGGGGACACCCGAGGCTCGTATGTACACGGAACACAGACGTCACGTAGCGCTTCCAGCCCTTCTAGTAAGTTGACTGAGGAAAGCAATGCCTTTTCTTCTCCCCAGGAACGACAAGCTCTGAGGAATGAGCGTGTGCCCTGGAGGAAGCAGCACGCTTGGGGCTGGGGGTGCAGATCAGTGGACAGGGTTCTTGCCTCGCCTGCGGGAAACACTCCTCATCCCTGAAATCTCAATACATAGTGAGTTCAAGGCCAGCCTGGGCTATGTGAGAGTGTCTCGAAAAAAAAAAATTAAATAAAACGGCATGCTTCATATAGACTGGGGATGTGTCCTTTGGATTAGATCATGGACAGGGCCTGGTGTAATATAATACGTTGTTGATAGTTCCTGTGAATGACTCATGGAAGGAGTTTATGAAAGCTTTCCAGCTTCAGGCCATGTCAGAAGAACACCATGCATGCAAATATTGATTACCTACCACATTCTTGGGCCTTCCAATACCTCATTCCACAACCACCACATGAGGTATACATATTATTTATCAGCACTTTACAGATGAGTAAACTGAGGCACAGAGGTGTACCAGGATGTGCCCAAGGGCACACAGCTCGCTAGCAGAAAGGCCAGACCGTGGTTTCCCCTCTACTAGAACATACTGCTTATCCGTAGGAAATTAAGGAGACGCAGCAGTGGGCTCCGCCTGGAGACTTGTGCAAGAGGGAAAAGGCCCCATTGAAGGCAGGATATCGGGTTCCAGAGCACATTAGGAGCTGGGATAGTGTAGCATGCTGGCCAGTTAAGCCTCAGGAGAACAGTCTGCATCATGTTGTCTGAGGATGCAGGGAGGTCTGAGTACAGAGCTGCTGGAAGAAGAGACAGAGAGGCAGACAGCTGGTACCCAAGAGCTCCTGCCAGCTAGGGAAGCCGCCATTACACACTCAGGGACTTTGTGCCCAAGCTGGTAGCTTGAAGTGTTTATACCACGGACTCTGGCATGTGCTACAAGTCAGGGCTCCTTCATCCTTAGCTGCACGGTTCTCTCCATTAACACCTAAAAGCATACACAACTCCCTCCACCCCCCTCACAAAACCCAGAAAAGTCAGATTCAGTCAAACCTGCAGTGTCTCCTCATGGAGCGTTCGCCCCAGGCATCAGGAAAACAAAGATTAGCCCCTCAAGCAGATAGTGCGGGGTAGAGAGAGGACTCACTGTGTCACCCACCCTGGAGTTAGTCATCTGTGAATGGAGATGGCACTAAATCTCCAGGGGCTGTGGCGAGGACTATGGAGAGGCTGTTTAGGCCCTCAGGCAGCGGGAGAAGTGAGAAAAGATGTCCTGAATGCAACCCCATGGGAGAAAGGAGGGGGACAGACTGTGTCTGAGGGGAGATGTCTTCGTGGGGTCATGGTTACCAGGATAGGATTTCAGAGCTCCCAGGATGGACGCTGTGTGGACAAAATCTTCTTTGGCTCTTGTCAGAAAGCTACTGCTGTTTTTGTATCTTTAGCATGTTGCTTTTTATAATTTTCGTTCCTCCCTGTACAGTAATTAACTGTGAAACAATGGGTTTATAGATAGGAACCCCTCGAGCTCTTTGTTGTTTTAAAGAAAAACTTTAAAAATGTTTGTGTATGGTTAAGTGCTTGCACGCATGTCTGTGCCCTCGGTGTGTGCCTGGGGCCCGCGGAGGACCAGAAGAGGGTATCAGATTCACCGGAACTGGAGTTGTGGGTGCTGGGCATCGAAGCCGGGTCTTCTGGAAGAGCAGCCAGCGCTCTTAACTGCTGAGCCATGTTGTTTGTGAGAGACGATCTTCAATGTGTAGCCATACCTGACCTAGAACTTACTGTAGCTCAGGCTGACCTAAAGCTCAGAGACCTTGAACTGTGCCCCCAGGGGCTAGGATTAAAGGTATGCACCACCATACCCAGGGGAACCCTGGATTTTTACCCGAACTCTAGCATTACCTGCTCTGATAAAACCCTTAACTTTCTACAGCCCTCGTTTTTTTTTTTTTTTTTTAGAATCCTATGGGGATTCATCGAGCGTGTGCGGAAATGGGCCAAACACTTCCTTGGCTTTGATCTACAGATGGGATCCAGTGTGTCTCTGTTTCGGCTCCCTTTACACAGAGAGGTACTGTTTCCTTCCTAAGACCTCAGTGCCTTTTTGCCTGGTGCTTGCTCCGCCTGGGGCATTTTGCTGGTGAGGTAGCTCAGTATTATAGCGCTGGGGTAGCCTCGGCCCTGTTCTCGTAGCTGAGGGCCAACAAACTCAGCTCCTCTCACCTCCGTTCTTTTTGTCTGTAAAATGGGAAAACCAAGACTATGGCCCCTTATCAGACAGTTGGAAGCACTAACTAAGTTAATTGCATACAACCTGGGTTTCCACATACCAAGCCCTGCCGGTTCCCATTCGCCGTCCCCCCCCACCTGTTATTTTTCAGGCTTTGGGTTAAGGCCTCTCAGCTTAGGAGCCCTCTCTTGTGATCGCACACTAGCATCTGCTTCCCTTCTGTGTACTCAGTGGAGATCGTGGACCAGCACGTTTGGGCATTCCCCATGCTCCAAGCACTTCCCAAGAAGATTACAGATGGAATTCTATTCAGACGACCAGGGTGTTTTCCCTGTTGTCCCAGCTTCCTCTTGAGATGGACTGTGCTCTGAAAAGTGAAATTCACCTCTCTGGAACTGTAGGAGACCCCCTTACATTTGTCCTGTGGAAAACATTTTTCCCCCATATGGAAAAGATACAATGGATATAAATTAATTAGTGATATCCCCAATCTACAGATTTAACCTCTGGACAAATATTTACTGAGCAGTCACTACGTGTACATACTGCATTGGGTGCTGGGCATACAGTGGTTAAAATAGGAATTGCAGTCCCTGATTCCCTCGAGGTTGTTTACATTTAAATCAATTAGATTTAAATAAAACAAACGGATCCACGCTCTGCAAACCATCTTTTAAGAGCTCAGGAGTTACTTGTGTACCAAGGTGGGGGAGCACAGATAAACATCACTGTCACTTGAAAGCTGACTGACCCTGCCATTCCAGAGGAGGCGGACACTGATCAAACAATCATAAATAAAACATAATCGCCACAGTGTGATCGCCATGTCGAATGACTGCCTGGCACTGTGACACATTTCATAGGACTTGGCCTCTTTGATGGCATCCTCGGGGAAGACAGGTTGGAACTGGATTTGTGAAGTACTTGGGAGTCGGTAATTAAAGGGATGGAGGGCGGGCTAATGACTGGGGTGAAGGGGAGGTTTGGGTTAGATGAGGAGGTGGAAGGGCCACAGGGGACCCTGTGGAGAGGAGATAAAGGAGTTGGAGAACTGAGGAACTTGCCTCAAGTTAGAATATCACCTGGGTTTTACTTCCAAGCCCCACTGAGTAATAAATGTCTGTTTCAAGGGGGTGGCTCTGCAGTCACCTTGTCCTTTTCTCTGAGGGACTGGCCACATTACCGTGTCTGGATTATTCCCTCAGTTCTGCCAGTATGACAGCTTGCTCTACTCATCCCCTTCTTAGAGGAGCAAAGATACCAGCAGGAGACCCGACACTGTTGCTCTCATCCTCTGTCTGCACTCCCTGCTTTTCCCTGTTCAGAATGAAGGAGTCCGGCCCTGCCTGCCAGCTCCAGTTCCCTTCCTGTTCTGCACCCTTGTCATACAAGTCCCCTCCTTAAACAGGAGCACTTTCCATTGGCTTCTGAGAGACTTTATCTTCTTCCTGCATCCTCTAGCTCCTTCCCCCGGGCCAGTTCCTTTTTCTCTCTGTAATTTAGCATTCAGGGCTGTCTCTGGGCCACCCTCATCTCCCTAAATCTACTTGCTCCCTGGGTGACTTTTATCTAGTACCAGAGTGTGAGAATTAACCTTCCGTGTCAACTTGACCCAGCGGTGGTCACCCACTCCTTTAGTTAAACACTAGATGCTGCTGCGAAGGGATTTTAGAAGTGTAATTAACATTGAACTCAGTAAACTCAAGAGTGAAGATTACCTCCCAGAAGGCGCACATACGTGTGCGCTTCAACCAGCTACCTCACGGCCCCCAGAGAAAAGCCAGAGGCCCACTGGAGAGGAAGCGCCCTCCCAGCTTCCTCAGGCAGCAGGGATGGAGCAGTGGCACTCGAGTCTCCAGCCTGTGGCTGGGGATTTGTTGACCTTCTAAGTCACTGAGCCAGTACGTTGAGACAGGGTCTCCTATAGTCTTGGCTGGCCTCAAACTCCCAGGCTAAGGATAACCTTGAACTCCTGACCTTTGGCCTCACTTCTCAAGCGAGAGCCCTAACTGTTAACTGGTTCCCTTCTAACCCCACGGCCGCTTTACACTCACATCCTACTGCTGGGTTCTCTCTCTCTCTCTTTTTTTTCCTAGAAAATCCCAATAGATGGAGTACCTTTTATCCTATTGCTTATTTAATTTTGAGACTCTTGGCTTGAACTCACTTTGTAAACCAGGAAAGCCTCAGACTCAAAGAGTTCCAGATCCCGAGCGCTGGGACTGGAGGCACGTGCCACCACCTTGCCCAGCTAGTGCATATGGTGTATGGTATTGTTTATATTGACTCCCCTACTTTCTCTCTGATTTTTACCTTCGGTTCTGACCTCCAGATCTATATATCCAGTTGCCTATTGGAAATCTCCATTTAGAGAGAAAATTAGAAAGTCAGACTATGGATTTGTACCAGGCTATTACGTTCCTTCCCCAACCGTCCCCGTCCCAAAGAGGGCCCCCACTTACCCAGCGGCCAAGGCCGACATTTTTTTTTTTTTGGTTCTTTTTTTTCGGAGCTGGGGACCGAACCCAGGACCTTGCGCTTCCTAGGTAAGCGCTCTACCACTGAAAATCCCCAGCCCCCGGACATCTTTATAGTAGGTTCTCATCTCTCACTTTCTCCTGTTCCTAACCCGTGTTTACCCTCAGAGGCAGGTGCTGCCTCACTAGTTCAAGCCTTTACAGCTTCTGCCTTTTTCCCTCCTGGCTTTTTGCTTCCTTCCTACCATGTCTTCCTGGCTCTCTGGCTGCCCCACTGGGTGAGTGCAATCTCTGCTTGGTGCTTCTTTGTTTCTTGTGTCCCATGCATGGGACATCCTCAGACAGTTTCCTGCTTTCTTGCTTCCTTTATTGTTCTTCGGAGTGTAGAGAGCTCGTCCAACACCCACCTCACCCCATTGCCTTGTGAAAGGATGCGGCGACAGCTTCCTTGGAACGAGAGGTGCACAGCGTGTTTGCATGACAACAAAAATGGTCAGGCACGGAACAAGAAATTGACGGTGACCGAGGGAGATGTTGAGTGGAGAAGGCAAGAGCCAATGGCCATGAACCTTGCTTTTCTTCTACTGGGAGCCATTTTCCTGGGAAAATGCTGGGAAGGCCTGTCTGGTGGATTCTGGTTTCTTAAGGCTGAAACCAGGTCATGAGCAGAGGGAGGGCAAGATGTGGCAGTGCTGTTAGAGATTCAAGAGAAAAAGAAGAAGGAAAAAGTGGAAGAGTCATTGTGGCGGCTGGGGAAATATGACAGGGAGAAAGGATTGCTGGGCAGGGACAGATTTGAGGTTTGTGGTCCTGACCTACTCTCTATGTGTTTCTGTACCCAAGTAGGGTACAGACGATGTGGACGGGCGAGCAGCACTAACAGGAGTGGCTCTTAGCCAGGGGGTAAGAGTGAGGGTTGGGGGAAAGCAGCGCACATCTTTATTAATCCCAGAACTTGGGAGGCAGAGGCAGGCAGATCTCTGAGTTTGAGGCCAGCCTGGTTCACAGAGCAAGTTCTAGGACAGCCAGGGTTACACAGAGAAACTCTGTTTTGACCGAACAAAACAAACAAACCTCCCCAAAGAAGGGTGGGTCTTGCCTTGTCTGGACCATTGAGAAAGCTGGACTTGATCTCAGGGCCCTAGAGAGACGGAGGTTCCATAGTGATTACTGTAGCTGGCACCCTCTGCAGGGTTTACATTGCTGTTGAGGCAGCAGGACCCCGGTCTTAGCCGAGACGACAGTTGAGAAACAGAAGGATTTTTCGACGTTGTCCGAGCTTCGATACCACATTCTAGGGGGACAAGAAATCAAACAAGGGTTTGCTTTTCGAAAGTTTTGATAGATTTAGGTGATGTGCAGTTTTTAGTAGGTACTTGGGGCCACAAAGAGGGAAGGGACAGTCATGGGTGGGAGCCCCACCCAGAGGAGGTGGCTTTTCAAATGAGCATTGACTGTGTTGGTTTTCAGGGAAGGAAGATAACATGCTCAGTCAAATCGATCTAAGGTGTTTGATTAGAGCGTGAGCAGACCTTGAGCTATGGGGGAAGGGGAGTAGGAGCCTCTTCCCGTAACCAGTAACTGACTGGACCAGAATACGGCTCTCTGCATCTCCTCACAAGCGGGGAGCTGTTTCAGCCTCCAGCGCGTGCTACAGTCTACTTATCTTAGGGGCAGTGGGGAGTTGAAGTGGCTTACGTGGTCTTTTCTAATATGCTCAACCGTGATCCCTCTGACCAGTCCCGGTAAGATATTTTCAGGGTCAAGCTATTGGAATCCTATAATCCTGGCATTAGTATGTTATTATAACCGTGATATAAAAGCCTCTCTCTATCCCATCATATTCTAGAAATAAGTTGCACTGTCTATATTTTTAATAATGAGGTACCCAGGACCTTCTTTTTACGGACTGTCCCTACACCTGAGATAAGGCAAACAGTGCTTAATGCAGACCTTGGCTGGGGAGTCAGGGGCAATCAAATTCTCTGTCTTTTGGCCTGAATACTTGCTTTGTAGCCAGTCCCTACATTTGAGAGTCAGGGGTTGCCCCAGTTCAAGCACTGATTGTACACACACAAAAGAAGTGAGCTGTGAGCAGTGTGGGAGAGGCGTCCGGTCAGCCTGTGCAGTTGTGTGTACATTTACGCAAGCCTTTTACTTTCACAGAGCCTAGAAGGAATGTGGGGAGAGCCATCCAGTTCTCAGCAGGTGTGGCTTCAGGCTGTTCGGAGCCAGCAACCTTCTCACCTATTTTGTTTTTCACCCAGCCATTAACTAAAGTAGTGGGTCAGACCGACCATTCATTCATTCATTCATTCATCCATCCATTCACTCGCGTGCCAAGCAGTCTTAGTAACCTAGGGGCAGGGAGGCATGAGAGGACAAGGCTGCCTCTGGTAGGTGCTGGTGGTGCTGTGCCAAGTGCTAAATATACTGCTTTCTTTAAGGTAAACAACACAACCCCAAGCCCGACTGGGACGAAGAGGAAGTATTGTAAGGAGAATTACTCATTTCTTTTCAGGGTTACTCAGGATGAAGTAGGCATAGTTTTAAAAAGCCAGGGAACTTCCTTAAGAGAATCACCAGACTTGACTAATCCTCAGGGCAGTGGGGGTCACTTAACTATGCAGTCAATTAGATTAACTTTTGCATTTTCTTAAAAAAAAAAAAACCTACTTGGCAGGGTCACAGCCAGTACCAGGGACATCAGAACATCTGTACAGATGCCGGGCGTCAATACGTTTAAAGTTCCTCTTGTGACTAACGCAAGCTTTGTAGATAGCAGCGCCTTAGGGCTGAGGCCAGCTTACTCACTCCACACACTCTTACTGGGTTCTGGTTCCCAACATTCTTTGAATAGCAGCGGCGGCCTTTGGGTCGGGGGGCGGTTCCGGGCAGCGAGGATGTTGCACGGTCCAATTAGGAGCTCTCACTTTGCGGGGAGGACAGGCACAGGTTGCCGGGGCTGCGCGAAGACTGGATTTTTGCTTTGTCATTCTGACACGGGCAGTTCGCCCGCCTACTAAGAGCAGGGCGTGGCTTCCCGGAGCCACTAGGAACCAGCAGCTCTTTATCCTCAGTGTGCTTCCGTCAGGCCTCGCATCCACGCGGGAGGTGCGGGACGCCGACGCGGCGGGGCGAGAAGAGCCGGTGTTTTCATCCTCCTTGCTCATGTAAGCTCTACGCCAGCTCCTGGGGACCAGGGATGCCCGGGACAGTCGCTGGCTGACCTAGGAGCATCGCTCCGGGGTGGTGATTTGGAAATATCCGGGAGGGGACCATTTACTGTGTGACTGAGAGGACTGGGAACAAGCTAGGGTAAGCTCTTAGAAAAGGTGCAAGGACAACCCGAGTCACAAGCTTCAGTATATGGGGACTTGAGTCCGGCCCTAGTCTGCTGGTGCCTGCCTGGCAAGCTACCAGAGAAAATGGGTATCCCTTGTAGAGCAATGATCTTGAGTTATATGCGACACTTTGAGGAATATGTATATAGGTCTGTGATTGCATTAAGAAGTTTCATGCCTTTACAAATGTTTTCATACCATAAGCCCCATGAAACTCCTTGGAATTGCCATTCGCATGTTTTCAAAGTGGCTTGCCCTCCTTGACCCAGGTAGTTCCCTAACTGAAGGAGGCGGTGCAGGCTGGTGGTTAAGAACAGAGACAATCAATCCTGCCTGGATTTGAGTCCCGCCTCCAATGTTGACAGGCAGCTCGAACTTGTCCAAGTTGGTTGACAATTTGTAACTCGGTTTCCCAACCTGTGAAATGGACGTGGTAACACATCTAAAAGTACAGTTGTGAAGACTAAATGTTTATATGTACATATATACATTATATTTATATCTCTATTGGTACTAGCACTGAATAACTGCATTTAAGTGCTGGTGTCAGTAATATATATATATCTGTGAGCTCCATTTTTAATAGCCTCATACTTTTCCGAGTTCACTCCTTTGTGAAATAGGACCATCCATCCTCCCCTGATGTCATCCAGAGTGTGGATGGATACTGTCTTAGTGGGCCTTCGTTTTGCCCGCGGTTTCAGATTCCAGGAAGCCCAGGGTGTTGAATTCTCTCGGCAATGCGATCAAAAGCCAGACCACTCTGTGTTAGCGAGACTGGGAGCCTTTAGTCGCCCTGCAGAGCTTTTCTGAGTTCAGGAGGTCCTGGAGTCTTCTTGCTGGCTCGGCTGCTTGCGGGTCGGAGTCCACTGGCGGGAGTGACCGGAGGGCGTGTGGCGTCCCGGAAGCCCCGCCCGGAGGAAGGCTCACTGCCGCTCTGCTTTGTGCCACAGAGGGCGGCGGGGCCTTGCAGCGGCGCGGGCGAACGGAGAGGCCGCGGGAGGCGGCGAGCGGGCAGAAGGCGAGGGCGAGCGGAGGGCGGCCATGGTCCAGCCCTGAAGGTAGGAGCCGCGCACGATCCCGGATTCCCGATCCCCGGCGCCCCGGCGCCGGGTCACTGCAGGCTGGCGACCCACGTGCTCTGATCCCTGAACCGGGAGGAGCCAAGCCAAGCCATTTCTTCTTTTAAAACGACCAACTGTTCAAAGTACCCTTTGTTTGGATTTCCCCTCTTACAGTCTTCATCCGCAGGGTGAGTAGCATGGGGAAGTCTTGAGAAAAAGGGCATTAGGAAATGCTTACCCCTTCCTCATTAGGCCCGCCCCATCACCTTCCTCTTAATTCTCTAGGGCATGAGGTACCGAGAAACGCAGGCTCCGGGAAACAACCAGGAATCCCCTGGGTTGAATTTGTTTCCCGTCAGGCATTTCTTTCTCTAGCTCAGAGCTGAGTGGATATAAAGATCTAACCTTCCGTGTCAAGTGTGCTGGACGTATTTTTTGGTCTCTCCACTTGGATGGAGGGGTAACAGCCTGCAGAATTGCAAAAATGCAGGATGAGACACCAGACGGATGTATTGAAGTTGGAGGACATTGTGAAGTCTGTTCTTAACTTCCCCTATGTGGATCGTGGGGATCAAACCTCAGTCTCCACACTTGCCAGCAAGTGCCTTTCCTCAGAGCCATCTCACCAGCCTCTCTGATTTTCAAAAGTAAAGTAGACTGGGACATTTGCTTTCTCAGTAAACCTGAGGCCTGCTAGGCATAAAAACATTTAGATGTATGAGCCATTAAGAAGGATATCAACGGGGTTGGGGATTTAGCTCAGTGGTAGAGCACTTGCCTAGGAAGCGCAAGGCCCTGGGTTCGGTCCCCAGCTCCCAAAAAAAAAAAAAAAAAAAAAGAAGGATATCAACAATAACTTTGTATTTTTATTTAGTCTTCTAAAAGAAACATTTTTGAAGAGTGAATGTGGGGAATGGAAATAGCAAATGGATGGAAACTAATTATGGGAGTTAAAGGCTTTCCCTTTAGTTAAAGGACTTGCCCACTTAGACCTTCAGATTGCAAGTTAAACAGCACACCTAGCAATGGTCGTCCTGGGGGCGGGGCTCCTGCCGGGGTGGTGAATGTATATCGAGAAGTTGTAATCATTTGTTTCTACATAGGCCTATCTCAATCGTGATTTTTAACATCAGTGGGAGTAAAAATGCCTTTATAAGCTTTGGGTTGGATTGTATTGTCGCATTTCTCTGACCATTTCAGTTTCAGTTTGGGCATTTGGTGAGGTACAGAGCCATGAGTGAGGTTGTAACATGTGCTTCCCATTCGCTCCATATATCGAGCTTAAGTGAACCAGCTGTACTGTCTCCTCCTTTCTCCTGGCGTTAATGAACACTAAAAACAAAAACAAAACAAAACAAAACAAAAAAACCGGAATGGACAGGACAGTAAGACTACGGACTGGCTTGAGACTCTTGAACCATTTGCTAGACATGGTGAGTATATTATAGATGGGAGAGAGAGATCTTTGGGAGGACTGGAGAGGCACAGTTACTTCTTAAGGGGGAGTTTGAATGAATGCCCCCTTCCACCCCTGTGCTTGTGCCAGGATTGAACAGGGCTGCAAGCATTGTAGGTCAGTGCTCTACCTCAGAGGTGTGTCCCCAAGGCAGCATTTGGTGTGTAACGCTGAGAATGGAGCCCAGGGCCTTGCACACAAGCAGTTGTTCTACCGCACATTTCTAGCCTTTTTCTTGTTGGCTTTCTTTCTTTCTCTCTCTTTGGAGGCAGTCTCTTTCTGTAGATCAGGTTGGCTTTGAATTTACTGTGTAGCCTAGGCTGGCCATGGAATTACTGATCATCTCCTTGCCTCTGTCCTTTTGAGTGCTGGGATTACAGGCGGGTGCCACCAGGCCTGGCAGCATTTTATTTTATCTTTAAGGCACAATTACAAGGATTGGAATATATAGGATTCCAGAGGTTTTCGGGGTTTTTTTAATCGCATTTATTTGTGTGTTTGTGTGCGTGTATGTGTGTGTGCTTGTGCCTGCCCGAGCACCATGTGTGTATATGAAGGTCAAGGGACAACTCTTTTTCCCTCCTTCTACTATGTCGGTCTTGGGGATTGAACTCCGATTGTTAGGGCTAGCAGCTGGTGCCTTTCCACACTGAGCCCTCTCCACGCCCTGGTTCCAGAGTTTTGAAATTGCCTGTGCAAATGCCTCTCTTGGTGGCACTGAGAAGGGCGGGCACAGCGAGTGGAATACTACCATAGTTAAGCCTTCAGTAACATGATAGACGAGTCTTGGGCTATAGGATTAACAACCGGCTGCCTGAGACTTGGTTCCTTTAAGGCACTAACAGAAGAGGAAGCTGGCAGGCAGTGAAGCACTGTGAGACTCATGTCCAAGCAGATGTGCCAGTTGTGGTCAGTCCCCAGGGAAGGTTAGCTGCAGCCCGCCTCTTCCTGATAGCCATCAGAGAAGGTGCTCATTTTTCTTGCCCACACTACTTCAAGCTTCTCACACCTACCACCCTGAGATCTCCCTCCCTAACCTGCCCAGGGCCGTCTTCCTCAAGGCTGCTTGCAGGATGAAGGGCTCCCTTTTCAGTTCTTTGTTCTGTGCCTTCTTGGGCCAGGGCCAGCCTGGTTTTCTTCTCATCTCTGCCCTCAAGGTGCTGTAAGCTCCTGGGAATAGTGACAGCTGCAGTGCCTTAGATTTCTCCACTCTGCTGGGTTCCTTACCTCAGTTCCTGTCTAGACCACCTTTCCAGGGGTGTACCTCCTCAGAAAACTGCATCATTTGGCCAAACTACTCGTGTAGGAAAGGAGGAGCCTGGTCAAGATAATTTTCTGGCTTGCTTATAAAAGGGAGAGGTAGGCTTACTTACTTATGCCTGTGTTTGCAAGGGTACATGGGTAACTCTGGCTGAATGTTCCTGTCGGTAACAGCTCTTTGTGTTCTCACAACTGTCTGGCGAAGGGTATGGTGTCATCCAGTATTGCAGATAAGAAAACGAAGACCTCCGCAGTTACCAGGGTGCACAGCTGGCTACCAGACAGAGGCAGGGCTGCACGCCAGACCCCCTGCCCGCAGAGCTCACTGCTCTGCTCACACCTCTGGCTTTGTGCGACTGAGACACACACCTGCCTCGGGTGTGATGCTTGTGCCTGTGAGTCAGGATGGAGCCCAGCAGATCGCAGTATTCCTAACATAGTTCTGGCATGGAGTAGACCGCCCGCCATTCGTGGGAAGCCTTACTGGATGGGACTTCATTCCACTGTGCCTACTACATCAGAAGGATGACACACTTTTCCATCTTCCGTTTGTCCTTTAGCCGCTCATATGCATTCCATAAATTAGCACTTCATTCGTAGACTCATTCCTTAAGTGGCAGGGCATAAAGACTCACTTCAGGGAGTTAACAGGTTCTGGTTTCATCGAAGGTGGGTCGTCAGACATGAAACTCTGAGCTGTTCAGAACTGGTTCTGGGTAGCACATTGGGAAACGACTTAGAATTTTATCTCTGATAGTCCCAGTGCCTTTAGCTTGATAGGCAGGTGAGCCTTGTCAGTCAGAAAGAAAGAGGTCACTTCGTCAGGCACCTGTGTTGTCAACACTAGACTAGGCGGTACCCTATCATCGCCAACCCAGATCTGTGTGATAATACATACACTTAAAAATACTTTTGTTAGGACTTGGGGTGTTGAGGGATTGCCTGGCATGCCCTACTAGAACACTACTAGAAAATGTCATCTTAGGGTTTCCTTGCTGTGAAGGGACACCATGACCACGGCAAACTCTTGCAAAGGACGACATTTAATTGGACCTGGTTTGCAGTATCGGAGGTTCAGTCCATTATCATCATGGTGGGAAGGATGGCAGTGTGCAGGCAGACATGGTGCTGGAGAGGCCCAGAGTTCTACATCTGGATCCTCAGGCAGCAGCAGGAGACTGGACCACACTGGCCATAGCTTGAGCATAGGAAGCTTCAAAGCCCGCCCCCACAGTGACATATTTCCTTTAACACCTCCTAATAGTGCCACTCCCTATGGGCCAAGCATTCAAATACATGAGTTTATGGGGGCCATAAACAAACCACCACATATGCTAACAAATGTTTCTCTATTTAAAAAAAGGGGGTCAGTAAGTTTTTAAGGTAGAGTGGAATACTCAGTAGACTAATTTTGCAAATGAGGAAACTCAAATACTCCTACAGGGAAAGTCTATGGAAATTAAGGAAGCATCTTTTTCTTTTAAAGATGTGTGCATTTAAATGTGGATATGTGCACCCTGAGTACAGAGGCTTGTATATCCTCAGCCTAAAAATATTGTTCTTTTCCTAAAACATAAAACGGTGAAAAATCACTGCTTTGCATGTAAAAGTATCTGAGATACTTTGGGATGTAGTAATTCTGTGCTGTACTCAATAATTAAAACCACTGATTGTATAATTTTAATTATATGTTCTAATTTCCATCTTACAAATGAGGGACAGTGGTGGCTTGCAGGTTTAGCTGCCTGTCTAAGCCAATACCATGTATGGTAGGTAAAGACTGGGACGCAGGCTTTTCTTCCAGTTTGTTTTTAAATGTTAAATTGTGTGTGTCTGTATCTGTGTGTGAATGGATACCAAGTGTGTACAGGTGCCAGCAAAGACCGGAAGAGGTCGGAGTCCCTGAGGCAGAGCTGCAAGTGCTGTTAATCTCTGAACCATGTCTGTAGCCTCTTCAGTCCATTAAAAAAATAAAATTAGTATATGACATATGTATGATGTATGTTTAGGCATGAATGCCATGGTCCATGTGTGGAGTTCCGAGGACAAGTTTGTGGAGTTGGTTCTTTTCCCTCACTTTTTTTTTTTTTACTGGTTTTGTCTTCTTTAATGATTTATTTTTACTTTTTTAAAAAAAGATTTATTTATTATATATAAGTACACCGATGCTGTCCTCAGACACACCAGAAGAGGGCATCAGATCTCATTACAGATGGTTATGAGCCACCATGTGGTTGCTGGGATTTGAACTCAGGACCTCTGGAAGAGCAGTGAGTGCTCTTAACCACTGAGCCATCTCTCCAGCCCAAGGTTCATTTTTAAAAGTGTGTGTGAGCGCGCGTGTGAGTGGAGGCTAGAAGAAAGTGTGGGAACTGGAGTTACAGACAGTGCTTGTGAGCTACCCCGTGGGGTGCGGAAGAATGTGCCAGGTCAAGCTTTCTGAGGTGTGAATTGGGCATGCCCCTGCTCACATTGTTATATCGCTGTGTACTGTAGCTTGAGCCACTTAACTGCTCCTTGGGTCACCCATAAGCTGGTTTGTGTTTCCCAAAGCATATTTTTCACCCAGTGGGTGACAACACTGAAGGAATTGAAAATCTTCATAGTTTGCTCATCTTGTAGGCTTCAGGTTAACCCCCTCTGTAGTGTATACCAGCCTTTATTTAGCCTTTGGAAGGCCTCCAGAGAAACAGCTCCTTTGCCGAATCCTGCCTGCCCACTGTTCTTCCACCCTTGAGCGGAGACGCTTCAAGATCGCTTTTGTGTAATGCGGGGGTGCGTCCCTCAAGGCGTGTGTGAATTAGCATGTACTTCCCTCTAGGCAGAAAAAGAAGCCCGGCTGAGGCCTGAAGCAGGTCTGCTGGAGCCTGGGCTGGAGGTGTGGTCATGGGTGAGCTGGGGGTGGGGCTGCCTGCGCGTGGGCAGGAGCCCTGTGTTCCAACCGCTTTCAGTTGCCCTCGCGTCGCCACCGTTGGTAGTAGCCCTTGGAGAGCTGTTACCTGCGCTCTACCAACATGTCTGAAGAAAAATGTTCCCTTACTGGAGGCGAAGAGAAAGGAGAGGAGCTGGCCAGAAGCCTGGCGTGGCAGCACCTGGTGAAGCAGGCGATAGAAGACGATGATGATGACGAAGAGGCACTGAAGAAGGAAGAGGAGGAGGAGGAAGAGGAGGAGGAGGAGGAAGACGAAGAGGAAGAAGAGGAAGGCCCGGATAGTAGCTCGGATGACCTGAGCCCCGAGGCCCCCTGCATGCACCCAGACCTCCTGGAGCTGGCCGTGGACCGAGAGAAGTGCCGCAGCATCCGCAGGCAGTACCGGCAGCTCATCTACACCGTGCAGCAGAACCGCGAGGACATCGTGAACACGGCCAGCGACTCGCTGACGGAGGCCCTGGAGGAAGCCAATGTGCTGTTTGACGGGGTGAGCAGAACCAGAGAGGCAGCCCTCGACGCCCAGTTCCTGGTTTTGGCTTCTGATCTGGGTAAAGAAAAAGCAAAGCAGTTAAACTCGGATATGAGCTTTTTTAATCACGTGGCCTTCTGTGAGTTGCTGTTGGTGTTTGTGGGTCTCAACTGGATGGAAGAGGAGTGTGAGGAATTGAGCGAATGCGATGAAAGCATAGCGCTTTCCTTCTGGAACATGCTGCACAAGGAAGCGACGGCCTGGATGCTGCAAGCCGAAACGTTCCATTTCATTTTTGGTTCATTTAAGGCAGAACGTTCTGCACGAAAGCCCCGGCAGGAACATCACAAACGAGCTTGCAAAATGGAAGGAAATGGGGATATGCCTACAAAGTTGAGGAAGCTGGATGTGCATGCTAATCAGGAGACGACAGAAAAAGAAGTGGAGAGAATCTTGGGATTGCTGCAAACCTACTTTCAAAAGTACCCCGATACTCCAGTGTCGTATTTTGAATTTGTGATCGATCCAAACTCATTCTCTCGCACCGTGGAGAATATCTTCTACGTTTCTTTTATTATTAGGGATGGCTTTGCAAGAATAAGGCTTGACCAAGACAGACTGCCAATTCTCGAGCCAACTAATGTTAACCAGGTGGATGAAGAAAATGACTCGTGTTCTTACTGCAGGAAACAAGGAGTTATATCTTTGAGTTTACAGGACTGGAAGAATATTGTTTCCACTTTTGAAATTTCAGAGGCTATGATCAAAAATTCATACTAAAGAGTTTTAGTCATAGTGTATGACTCCATCTTGATCTAAATCTCGAGATGGGATCTAAAAAAGCACACATTCTAGTAAACTATTTTCAGGAACAAATGAAATTGTTTACTGTGCACTGTGTTTTCCTTGCTGACTTGAGGTTGTAATCTTAAAAATTCACTGTCTTGCGTATGAGAAGCTTTTTGAAATCCACATGACACTTTCAGTAAGCTCCTGAGTTCTTAGAAGGTATTAGTTAAAAAAAAACCAACCAACCAAACAAAAAAAACCAGGACTCACCGTGATACTGAATTGCTTTCTCTGATATGGCAAACTAAGGGTAAGGGGCTTTTCACCAAGTTGGGGAAAGATTGAGGAAAAAGACAAGAAAAGTCAGTTGTTGGGCAATATTAAGATTAAGAAAATCTAGGCGACATGATGCTTTTCAGAGTGGATCTCTGTGTTCTGAACTTTCTTTGATCAGTGAACTTAATAAAAGTGTGTGTGTGTGCTGTCAGTCAGAAGCAACTAAGGCCCAAAAGGTAGGTCCAGTTTAGCCAATAGGGAAGGCATCCTGGGCTTTGAGACAGGGTCCTGGAACCCACAGTGATCTGCCTGCCTCTGCCTCTCACCACACTAGGCGGGAAGGCATTCCAGGTAAGGTCAATGTGAGCAATGGAGACAGGTACGAACGCGAGCGGATGCGCAGATTTATAGAAAACCTACACTCGATTAAGAAGCTGGCTGGAATCTCTACAACCTCACCGGTGTCCTCAGGGGTGCACAGTATTTTTTGTCACTTTCACTTTTGAGCCTTATCTCTGGCTAATCTGTCACGACTCAGTGCCAGCGCCATGATTTCTACCAGCACAGAGTATCCCTCAGAGTCTGTGATGTTTCATTGTGTAATGACCCTGATTGTCCCAATTAACCTCACTTTAAAATTTGCTCTGTATCTGGCCTCTATACCAAGAATTCCCCATCCTCCCCGGTGCTCGTGCCACAGGTGCCAGGTTTCTTGTGGGGCCTGAGTTGGAACAAGGCGCTGATGTGAGGAGTTCTGCTGACGTTGTAGCCCTTTGCTTCTGGAAGATAGCAAAAGAGGAAACTACAGAGCAGCTGGGGGTGTGGTTCAGGGGGTAAGCGCTTTCTTAGCACGGGTCCTGCCTTAGCCTCTATCCCCAACATGAGTGGGGTGTCTCTCTGCATGGAAATTATTTGATGGTCAATGTAGAAAATGTGGTTTATGAAAATAATCTCAGAGGAGACAGTGGACATGCCCTGAACGTTAAATCTTAGGAATGTAAGTCTTTGTTGGTGGAAAACTGCTGCCACTGATGTGGTTGGCGGTATTTTTATTCCGCTTAATAGTAAGTTTTCCTACTAAATCTGGAGTGGTTCAGGGGAGGGAAATCCAAAGTCTAAATGATGCCAGGATCTTTGTGTGGAGAAAGTCCATTACACCGGCAATGCACAGAGAATCCAGGAAAACACCAAAACCCCTTTCTGTGGTAGCTGTCTTTCCTCTTCCCCCACAGGGGAAGTATTAACCCTTCCCGGCACTGGCCACACTTCAGGATGAAGGAGCATCCTTTGGCCTTGCTACTCCTCGTCCTGACATCTTGGCAGCACCCTGGGGTCTCCAAGAGATGTCTGTCCTTTGGCAAGAGAAAATTGGGTGATAGGAGATGAATTGAATGGTAGAAAGTAACCAAATTGCAAATCTGCTTGTCAACACCTTAAAATGAGAAGATTCAGTAAAAGAAGTAGGGGGATCTTACGGGTTTTGTTTTAAAGTTAGAACTTTATTGAATAAAAAGGTCCCTTTATGATCATATCAGCCCTACCCTGTAAACCTCAGATGCTGGTTTTGGAAGTAAAAATCCCCCCTGTGTAGAAGGTTGTAATCCCAGTCCGGAGCTCCCATACTGCATTGGTACATGCAGTCCCCAGATAAAAGACACACACAAGCTTTATACTTACAATAAGCCTTAAACAGCACAGGCGCTGCCAGATATCTGCCCTCTGTGCTGTCAGAGTCTACTTTCCTGTCGATAACCCCGAGTTAGTACTTTAGTTAGTATTTTACCTGAGCTGCTCTTAACTCAAACTGGCCAGCCCTCTGGGCCATGCTCTCTTGAATTTACCTAACCTGTGGCGGCTTCTCTGCCACCCTCCTCTCTGGGTTTACAGCAAAGATGTTGAAGAAATGGTGCTTACAGGGCACCCACTGCTCTTGCAGAGGATCCGATCTGAGATCCCAGCACTCCTGTGGCAGCTCTGTACACTTCCGCTGTATCTGAAACCATTCTGATGGCTCCAGGCACACATGTGGTACACATGCACACAGAACACTCAACACCTAAGAAGGCATGGGATTAAATTAGAAAGGTGTATGTGAGAAGTGTTGTTACTAGGTATGCTGTCTGTCAGGAAGAGCAAGAGAGTAAAAAGGTGTGTTTGAGTGCGATGTTTGTGAATGTGTGTACACGCGTGTGCACCTGCTTGTGTACGTGTGAAAGGACAGCCCCTTCCCTTTTTGAGAGAGAAAAAAGAGAGAGGGAAGGGGGGGAAGAGAGAGAGAGAGAGAGAGAGAGAGAGAGAGAGAGAGAGAGAGAGAGAGAGAAAGAGAGAGAGACTTACTGTGTAGACTAGTCTGGCCTCAAGAGCTCCATCTGCCTGTGCCTCCCTCCAGAGTGCTGAGATTAAATGTCGCCATGAAAGCATAGCTTTTGAAAGTTGGTCCTTTTATTGTGAGAGTTGGGATTGCCCTTAGGTCATTATGAGGTTTTACTGGCTCCCATTATATTGTTATCAATTAGTTAATTTATTTGATGTGCATGGTTATTTGGAAGTCAGAGGACCACTTCTGGGAGTTAGTTTTCTACTCTCCCATATTGGTTCCAGGAATTAAGTTGGGCTTAGTGGGTAGTGTTTTTAATCTGTTGGTTCATCTCACCAGCTCGGGCAAGTTTAGTGCCATAGCCAGGCCTCTGAAACAGAAGGGACATCTGTTTAACTATCGTGAGGATTTGACAGGACATAACATATGCGGAACATGTCCAGTGCAGTATTTTGTCTCATTGTGGACGTTGAGTCCGTGAATTGCACAGAACCACCTTTTTCCGTGTTGACATTTCTAGTGGTCAGTTTTCTCCAGGTCTTGTGCTTTTAAACTTTCTTACCTTTGTTCTGGGGGAGTCTATCGCCAACTGACTGTGATGTGCACGTTGGTAACGGACACAGTGGCTGGTGGGCACCCAGTATGCCAGGCACTGCGCTGGGCGCTGGAGGAGAGTGGCGGAGCCCTGTCCATCCAGAAAGGGATTTAGTGTCCTGGGTATTCTATAGCTTCCTGCTGCTGCTGTAACAAATTGCCAAACACTCGATGGCTTTAGACGACACTACATATGGAGTTGTGGGGGCTGGATGTCTGGCCAAAGCGGGTTTGGCTAAACTAAAACCAGGCTCTGTCCTGCGGAACATTTTGAGTGGGACTCTGTTTAGCAGGAGCTGATGGCCAGTTCAGTTTTTCTTTTAAAGATTTATTTATTATATATAAGTGCACTGTATCTGTCTTCAGACAGATCAGATCTCATTACTGAGCCACCATGTGGTTGCTGGGAGTTGAACTCAGGACCTCCGGAAGAGCAGTCAGTGCTCTTAACCACTGAGCCATCTCTCCAGCCCCCAGATCAGTTTTTAAGTATGAAAGTATAGTTCTAGGCTCAGGCAAATGCGTCAGATGTCCATGTCTTGCCAATTACACCTTATAGGGTCCTTTGGCACACTTTTTTTTATAAACTGGCTGGTTCAGTTTGACTTGAAGCTTGAACTGTAAAAATCCATGCCCAGTACAGAATTTAGTAAAAGAACAGTAGAAACCTTTGGAAGAGAGGGCACTTATGGCCTTTAGGATGTTGGGGTGCAGGAGATGCACCTGCTCTCCCTTAAGGTTTAGGTGTTGCAAAAGGTTGGCTCCAGGGGCCAGAGGTTTGTAATTTTCTCCTGTGTCCCCATCTGCCCTAATAACATGCACTTAAAATAAATTTGAGATGATAATAGTTAATCTTTTAAGTCAGAAAACTTTTATGGGCTTTCAAATGTGATTCCTTTGTTGTTCATGGAGGTCGGTGAAGTTCAAGACCACCAGCCTATAACCCTCTGGTTCTTTTATGAGTGAAATAAGGACATATTTCTGAGAACCTCAAAGGTCTTCAGCAGAGATCTTTTGCATCCAGTTTCCTGGACAGTTTACTTCAGGACAGGTCTGCCTCTGCTTGCTGACATTGACCCATCTCTTAAGAATGTGACTTCAGATCACATTCATTCCTCTAACATTCCGAAGACTGTGGATCTGTCACGCTCTGATGCAAGCCTCCATGAACAGCAAGGCGGGGATTGTGATTGGTATCCTGTCCACGTCACAGGATACTCGTCTGTTGACTGATAAAGGGAATGTTGGATTTCCGTCATTGTTCTCTCATTACCTATGCTTTCAAATGCGGCACCAGCACCTTCTCACATGTGACGCGGTCTGCGTCTGTAGGCTTGTCTGTGTCACAGCTCATGCTTGGCAGTGGTTCTGGGGTGCAGAGAGGATGCATCTTGTGCCTGTGTCCTATGTATCTGTTCACTGACTGAAGAAAAGCACACACAGTGCCACCAGTTCTTGTTCTGGTTTATCTTATGTGTGTGGGTGTTTGTCTGCATGGGTGTCTTGACCACTCGTGTGCTCAGTGACTGTCGAGTTTTAGGAGCTGCTGTGTGGGTGCTGGGAACTGAACCCAGGTCCTCTGGAATAGCAGCTAGTGTTTTTGACCACTGAGCTATACTCGTCCCTCTCTTTTAAAGGAGATGTGTATGCATGCAAATGCTGGTGTCTGAGAAACGGGGTCTACAAGAACAGCACACCCAGCTGGTTTATTGCCTCAGCCCCACAATGGTTACTCTTTTTTTTTTTTTTTTTAAGAACATTTGTTTAAGTTTTCCCCTTTACCCTTTAAAACCAATAGGTGAGCCTAGGGAGCAGTCACAGTGGCTAACTGACAACGTTTACCTGCTACTGTGATCTGAGTGGCTGTTTTTACCAGCTTGTTTCCCCCCACAGTGCCCTGCATTGCAGGAGAAGCCCTGGTCATCATGCCAGTTGATGGATGCTGGCTGTGCTTCCCGACTTCCCGAGGTAGAGCCTTTGCGCAGACTGTCTGGGTGACGTGCACTTGCCCCAACTGTTGCTGGGTTCCAGGTTTTTTCCCTCCAGTCCCCCAGCCACTGCGTGTGCCCTGCGTGCTGCCGAGGGGCTCTCGTGGAGCTGTGCTTCCTGCTTCACATCCCTCCAAGGGACTCCCCTCCTCATCCCAGACGCCCCGCCCTGCTGACCCCGGTCTCTGCCCTCCACCCTCTACACCTGAGAGTAGGCAGGAAAAAAATACACTACCTGGGCTGGTAAGTTCATGGCTTTGTAGACATTAAAGGTAAAGCTGGATTAGAAACTGTTTTTCCTGTACTTGCTGACTTTTCTGTCATTACCCTCATTAGCCCAGGACTTGATTAGAATGTAATAATGAGTATATTGCTAAAGCAGCAGTCCAACCCAATGTGGAGTGTAGCACGCTTTATATAAACCACATACGCTAGTATACACCAGAATGAAAGGGTGTCTTAGAAATATTTAATTTTTTTCTTAATACCTACCTGTCTTTAAATCCTGTACATATAAATACTGAAACACTAGACAGGACTTTCCACCACAGGGTAAAGCGGTGAGCCTTATAGAGTCCCGTGTACCCTGCCTATTTACTGTGTCTTGCAAGGGCTGGGTGGTAGAATACACGATGGGTTTGACGTTAGGCCTGGTGCCACACACCTTTCCTTCCTGCGCTTGGGAGGCAGAGGCCGGCCTCCATACTGGGTTCTAGGACAGCCAGAGCTGCAGAGTAAGACCCTGTCTCAAAAACAAAACACCCAAACCTATAAGGTACCTTGTAGAGACATAGACTTCTAAGTTTACACGTAGATCACTTGTTGATTTTTTTTTTTTTTTTTTTTTGCAATTTTTAGATGTTTCCTTTCAGCTACACAGTGTAATAAATAAAGTCTTAGTCCAGGCCCCCTGTTCAGTTGCCGTCTTGACATCATTGTGATGGCTGACCAGACTTCTTAGCTTCTGACCTTAGCCCACTGATTCTGTCTCTGACAAGAAGGTGAAGGTGATTGCTAGATTGTACTGCTGACGCTATTAAAACCGTGCTGAATACTTAAATCTAATGACCGCATGTTATGTAACCGGGAGAATTTCAGTAGAAATTGTGTGTCTCGTGTTTTATTTTCCCCAAAGTGAGGGAAACCTGACTTAAAACCTAGTTTAAAAACTCTAGGAAAGGGGGGGTGGGCTGGTGAGATGGCTCAGCAGACAGAGGTGCCTGTTATCAAGGTGATAAACTGACTCCGAAATTTTCCTCCGATTTGTACAACCTTGCTGTAGTAGGTGCCCTCCCCCACAGACAGACAGATTTAAAAAAATCAGGGAAGAACAAAAAATTCCTGGACAGTCAATATGAAAATGTCACAGTTAAAATCATTATGTATGACTAGTATGTGCCTGTTTGTACTAAATTCTGAGAGAGAGTGTTATCAAACTTAGTTTAACTACGTCAGTTCCAATGGGCTGTCTGAAGAATGTGCTAACACTTGACAGGAGGGGCCAGGCCCGGGAAAGGGCCCTGGGGGATGCAGTTCTCTTTGATAATGGCCTAGATTGGTTTCTCTTCAGGAAGCCTGGATGTTTCCATACACAGCTGAAGTGAGAGTCTGCATTCCCTCTTTGAAAATGGCCTTTGATTTTCTTTAAAGAAAGATTTGCCAAAGCTTTTCGGGCATTGCTGCTTTTCTGTTAAAGTCTTTTCATTTATGTTGTTTTCCTGCAGCCAAACAAAAAAGGCCTACTTCGCAAGCTGTCAACAATGAGTGACTCTAAAGATGCCCCTAAGTCCTATGACTTCGACCTGATCATCATCGGAGGAGGCTCGGGAGGCCTGGCGGCAGCTAAGGTAAAAGCCTCTGCTGTGGCGTCCGGTAACGGTTAGGGTACAGTACTCCCTCCCCTGATGGCCGTCTGCATTCTCTGGAATTGTCCGTCCGGGCGTGTGTGGGTTTTTTTTCTGTTAACTTTGGCAGGACATACAAAGAGACGACTCCGTAAGTCACCTTTCCAGACTAAAATGTTTCCTCTTCATGTGAAAGTTCAGAGCCCAGTGATTTAGGGCATGCTTTGTTTCATTTTTAAGGTTTCATGATCGTTTTGTCTTGTCTGTTTCAAGTATTGTAAAGGTGTGTGACAATGGTTAGAAGTTACGTGTCTTTTTAAACTAACATTTGACTTTTTTTCCAATTCGTCAGCAGTCTCCAATGAACAGTTAGATTTCTTAGACTTGATTAAAACTGATTTGCCTTCAGTGTATATGACGTGATTTGAGAACGGCCAGTCCTGGGCTTGACTGGGAAGAGAATCTACCAATAGGAAAGTGAAGCTTCTGACTGCCACACCCTTTTCCTGTGTGAACAGATTTTCCAGTGCGGTCTTTCTAAAGGAGAAAGTGATCACACTCCACTCCGGTGGGGCCTCGTGAAGGCTCCCAGATGACTCCTCAGTAGCACGCTGTGGGTCGCTCTGTCACAGTGGCCTGCTTGAAGGACACACGGCCTCCAGTGCTCTCCAGTAACTTTTGCTGGTCCAGTGGCCAGTTTACCACACTTCTCTGTGAGAAAGATAAAGTCTACAAGAAAGACAATTTCAGAAAAAGAAAACAAACCTCCTCCCATACTCTGGTTTGAACTAGGTAAACTCAGAAGTTCCTTTAAAGATGTCATCTCCCAGGCTGCAGTGGGAGACAGGCACCTCTGGCCTTCGGTCAGATGGCTTTCCCAGGTGTTTACCATTTGTTTAGAAATGGAAAAAAAAACATTTTTCAGATTTGTGTGGTGTCTGTTGATGTTTGAGGAGAATCATGCAGGGAGTTAGCCAGGGCTGGCCAGCTGTTGGTAACAATTTTGCAGCTGTAATCTGTGTGGTCTTTGAAGCTGTCAGTGGCATGGCTTTTATCCTAGAGCCAATTAATCAATACAGTGTGTTATGTTCCTAGACCTCGACCTGTGACTGGTTGTACCTCAGGCTTTAGAGCATAAGAAAAGCGGTGTGGGTGCCAGCCCTCATCTCCACTCCGTTGTTGACTCACTTGAGTAACTTTATTTCCCAGGAGGCAGCCAAATTTGACAAGAAGGTGATGGTCTTGGACTTCGTCACACCAACTCCTCTCGGAACGAGATGGGGTGAGTTTCTGAGGTAGCGCACCATGGTTTCCCCTGGTGGAGAGTTCCTAAAAGCCAACCTAAAAACAGAAAACAACAGAGAGGAAAAATGACAAAGCCCAGCTTTCCTGTGTGAACTGAGTCAAGAGGATCCAGTTACAAGCTGTAGATTTGGGTTCCGCAGAAACCTTGGCCACAGCTGGCTTAAAGGTCGACCTTTGCGTAACCTGTTATCCAGTAGAGTAGAGTTGAGGCTTTCTAAGCACTCAGGTAGTTAAGTAAGGCAGCCGTAGCCATCTGAGTCTTGCTGAATTGCACATTGCCTACTCATTCAGTGAATGTGTGTCAGTGACTTGTGAACCAGGAGCATGGGACTGTAGCACTGAGCTCTGTGGAAGAAGCTCCTGTCCCTGTGGGACTTACACTTTTTTTTAACATTTTATTTAATGTTTTGTTTTGTTTTGTTTTACACTCCAGATTTTATCCCCCTCCCAGTCCACCCTCTGATTGTTCCACCTCCCACCCGCCACCCCTGGGGCCTGCAGTCTCTTGAGGGTTGGGTGCCTCTTCTCTGACTGAACTCAGACCCAGAGTCCTCTGCTGTATATGTGGGGGCCTTCTCTCAGCTGGTGTATGCTGCCTGGTTGGTGGGCCAGTGTCTGAGAGATCTCAGGTTAATCAGAGAATGCTGGTCCTCCTACAGGATCGCCTTCCTCCTCAGCTTCCTCCAGCTTTTCCCTAATTCTGCCACAGGGGTCAGCAGCTTCTGTCCATTGGTTGGGTGCACATATCTGCATCTGACTCTTTCAGCTGTTTGTTGGGTCTTCGGAGGGCAGTCATGGTAGGTCCCTTTTTGTGAACACCCCATAGCCTCAGTAATGGTGTCAGGCCTTGGGCCTTCCCCTTGAGCCTGTTGTTGCTGGACCTTCTTTTCCTCAGGCTCTTCTCCATTTTTGTCCCTGCAGTTCTTTCAGACAGGAACTTACACTTTAGTGGGAACGTGACTTGGCGGTGAGTAGTGAGGGGGCCTCCCGGGAGGTCAGGAGAGCAGAGCTCTGAAGTCCTCAGGCAGGGAGGGCTTCTGAAGAGATGCCCGATCACTAGAGCACTGCAGGAGACGATGGGGAGCATGCTGGGGAGCATGCGCTGGAGCAGAACCTGCAGGCAGTATTGCTAGCGCTCTCCCAGAGTAGACTCACAGGCCCTGAGGTGGTGGGAGGCCTCTGTGGGTGAGCTGGGTCGTCAGAACGTGACAAGTAGAAGTGGAAAGAAAGGCAGGTCAGCCTTTACAGCAGCACTTTACGGGCCTTGAGGACTTTGGCCCAGTGTAAGCAGATAATGAGGAGTTCACGGGAAATGCTTAGCACATTTTATGAAGGGAATCTGCTGCTCACATTAGCGCGAGGCGTTGGCAGTCGTGCCAGATAAGACGACAGCGCAGTCTGTTAGCTCGTGGACCCTGCAAGTGACTTAAGTCTCCACTCTGTGACCTGTGGAGTTTGGACTTCCTGGTGACACTGGTATCTTTCAGAGGACTTACCTTGAACTGTGAGCTCCAGAACCACCTCCCCTCTCTGCCCGATAGAAAGCTGTTACTATTCTGGGAGAGAGGAGTTTTAACATAGGAGTTCTTTGGAGAATCAGGGGAAACTATAGGCTGCCCCCCCCATTCACATAAACATCAAATTTTATACATATTTTTAGACCTGCATCTAACCACGCCTTGAGTAGCAACCCCATCATCATACCAGGCAGCAGGTCTAGAGTTTTGCATATAGTAAAGTTTTAATTTTTGCATCACCGTTGACCATTTTGAATCTGGACGTTATAGACATTGCAGAAATCTGTTTCAGAATGACTACTTTGCTCTGTACATTAGTCTCCGTGACTTCAGAAATGCTATGACGCTTGGGAATAAATTTTAACAGTATTGACTACATTAGACTGACGACGACAACGATGATGGTGGTGGTGGTGGTGATGATGATGGTGGTGGTGGTGATGATGATGTCAATGTTGATGTCTCATTACCCCTTAATACTCTCGGGGAATACTTAATACTTCATTGCAGCCCCGCAGTGCCGCTGACTTCTCTGTCGTTGCAGGTCTCGGGGGAACGTGTGTGAACGTGGGCTGCATACCTAAAAAACTGATGCACCAGGCGGCTCTGTTAGGACAAGCTCTGAAAGACTCGCGCAACTATGGCTGGAAACTCGAGGACACAGGTGAGGGGGGAAGGAGGGGCTCAAAAGTTGTGGTCTTGGCAGTGTGCCTTCCAGATACCTGGACCTCGATGAGGACTGCCTATCCCAAGTCCGCCCGGGTGAGCCCCAGGGCTCTCGGTTGTCAGGTTTGAGAAACACTTCTTGAGCCCTCTGAGCTCGCACTTCAGGCTGTGGGCCATACTGAGTCATACTGAGTGCCTCACATGCGAGTTCGAATCGTCGGCTTTAGGGCATTAGGTGACAGCTGCAGTTCCACTTCATTGTGACTAGAGCAAGCGACTTCCCTGGATTTCAGGCTTGTCTCCTGTCACTTGCTATCATTGGGACAAGTCTGCTATCTACTTAAAGTACAGTACTTTAAAATAAAGAAATCAAAACCAGACCCAGCCCACAGAAGAATAGCTGTTGGTACCGTATTGGTAATGATCATAGGTGGTTGGCCTGTGGGGCAGGGTGTGTACCGTCCTTTTCCATTGCTGGTGGACAGTGAGTTCTGCTCTTCTGCTGAACCGAGGCCGGCCAGGCAGGCTCTCCCAGGCTTCCTACAGCAGCCTGCCCCAGGCACCTTGGCTCCACAGCCCCTAAAGTGTGTGACCTCTTCAGGAGGGCTCTAGTTCTAACATTCACGGCGTGGGAATCGAGTGTCTGCAGTTTAGGCCCTACCCAAGCCACAGGCCGGCCGTTGTGCAGTCCTGGGTCTCACGGGCCTGGTTCTGTCTTGTGCTCAGTGGCCGGCTCCTTGATCAGACTTCGTTTTCATGAGAGAAACCTGTTTGTATTGTTTCCTCTTCAGCCATAGACTCCCTGGGACTCCCTCCCTGTGTCCTGAGTGTGTTTGATCTGTGCCCAAGTCATTAGTAACAATGATTAACCAGTGACTAGTGGGGGATAGTGGTGGTGGTGGGTTTGGGTTTTTTTTTGTTGTTGTTTTGTTTTTTGTTTTTTGGTTTTTTGTAGACAAGGTTTCTCTGTACAGCCCCTTATGCCCTGGAACTCACTCTGTAGACCAGGCTAGCCTCAACACAGAGATCCACCTGCCTCTGCCTCCCAAATGCTGGTGTTAGACACATGCTGTTTCTAAGACTGAAGTGTTACCCTAGAGTCTACACTGGCCTAGAACAAACTGAGAGGCTCAGCTGCCCTCCTGAGTACGGTTGTAGACATGCGCCTGTCAAAAAGATGATTGATTTTTATCCGTTGAAATTTTGAAATATCGTTTGTACTGTCTTGACTCAAAGGATTAGTGATAGAACCGAAATTTTTCTTTTTTTCCAGGTCAGGGTTTGGGGACAATGAGATTCAAGTTCTCTGAATAAGAAGCCAGCAGACTTGCAGATAAAGCAAGGATTTGAGATGCTGGGGCCTGGCCTACAGGGGAATCACTCAGCTCTGTTTTCATACTGTGAAAATAGCTTCAGATGAAATACAAATGAATTTGGCTATATGTCAATAAAAGTTCATTGATCAAAATGATGCCAGGCCGTGATGCCACATCCACCCACACTGAGCATGCCCAGCTACAGTGTAGTAACCCAGTTCTGGCTGCAGCAGAGTCTGACTTTGTAGCAGATGCAGTCCTAAGCCCTAATGGCACCCTGTTCCCTACACAGATCAATGTTTATAATCCAAAGGAAACCACCAGTTCACTTCTTCATAAAGGAGGGAAGAATTTGTGTTGTGGTTTTGAATACAGGACATGAGAAAGCAGCTTTTGTGCCCCTAGAGAACGTGTTCTCCTGGGTTGAAACTGCCTGGCTCCAGGTCAGAGTTACTGAGGAGCTCACCAGGCGGTCTGAAGGACTAACTTCTCTCTTCTCACGCAGTTACGCATGACTGGGAGAAAATGACAGAATCTGTGCAGAATCATATCGGCTCGCTGAACTGGGGCTACCGAGTAGCTCTCCGGGAGAAGAAGGTCGTCTATGAGAATGCTTACGGGAAATTCATTGGTCCTCACAAAATTATGGTAATTGTAAAGTTGCAGTCAGTGCCCCTCCCCTGCCTTTTCAAAATAGCTTTCATTGGTGTTAGCAGAGAAAACCGTTTCAAATGTGTTTTTTGTTTTTCTTTTTCTTTTTTTTTCGGAGCTGGGAACTGAACCCAGGGCCTTGCGCTTGCTAGGCAAGCGCTCTACCACTGAGCTAAATCCCCAACCCCTCAAATGTGTTTTAAGAGATCAAATAAGGAGCAAAAATTAAGGCCGCTGTGGCATGGATTGTCCGGTTTGGTCACTTCGATGCTATGCTTTGTGGGGCCTTCTGAGGAGCTGGAGAGTGTCACAGTCCTGGGCCAGATTCCCTGGATGTGAGGCTTGCTCTGTCACCTTGTAGTAGTATTGCTCAAGCCAGTCCTTCATCTGCTCAGCCTTTAGTTTCTCTTACTGTTAGGGGGACTGAGGAAGGCACTGTGTGGGTTGCCCTGTGCTAACCATAGGTTCTAAGGGATAGTCCTGCCTTGGGATTGACAGTGTTTCCTTTGCAGGCAACAAATAACAAAGGTAAAGAAAAAGTTTACTCAGCAGAACGGTTCCTCATTGCCACCGGTGAAAGGCCGCGCTACCTGGGCATCCCTGGAGACAAAGAATACTGCATCAGCAGGTGAGAGAAACAGGCCGCATGGCTGGCCTTCCGCCTGGTTCTTTAAACCCACCTGGTTCGTTTCCTGGACGAAGGAAAGAATTCTTGGCCACGATTGTCCTTGGGGATTGAAAGGAAAAGGATCAGGGACTGACATTTTTAAAGGTTACAAGGTACAGGCATTGGTCACACTGCCAGGTAGAGTGAGCGCGTTACCCTGGCAACATAAGGAAGTTAGAGTTACATTTCTCTTTGCACCTGATCTTAATTTATGTGTATTTGTCACCCAGGTGGGTATTTTGTAACGTGAGTGTGGGCTACTGTACCAAAGTTTATTTTGTGTAGAGGAAGGACCTTGTTCCTTTGTCAACTCCAGGGGAGTGGAGACAAAGGGTTAACTCGTGGCTAAGCATCTGCTCGAGGCTTCTGAGGCTTCAGCCCCACTGCACGGCCCCACTACACGACAGTACCCCGTAGAAGAGCCTTCTAGAACATGTCAAGAAAAAAGATTTTTCTCATCAAGGGATAACACTACCAGCACTGATTTTGAGGAGTTTTAAATGACAAAGTCATTAAGACACACAGACAGTCTCTGCTATTTTGGATGCTCTTTTTTGCCTGGGAGTTCTTGGATTCCTCCTTCTAGAATCTGACTCCCTAATCCCTGGTGCAGGGGCAGCCTGGCTCTGTCCCTATACCTGGGATGTGTGGTCTGGCTTACTGTGTTTGGGCTGTTGTAACACAGTGATTAACTGGGAGCTTATGTGTAACAAACCGCCCACAGTTCCGGAGGTTCAGACATCGTAAGCTTGAGGAACTCATAGGTGGCATCTTCCTAGAGTGGAAAGGATGGTGGTGTCTCTGTGGGGTTCTTGTATAGACTCTGGCCCTGTTCATGAGAGCCAGACTTTTTTATGCCCTAATCATCAATTAAAACCCTATTAAGAGTAATGCTTGCGGTAGAGCACTGTGAGGAATTTTAATATTTGGACACACAGACGTTCAGACCTACCAGGGTCCCTTACCTGTGTTTTATCTTAGAAATAGGGTTTCCCTATGTTGCCTGGATGAACTTGAATCCCTGGGCTCAAGCGATCTTCCTGTTTCAGCCTGAGAAGCTGAGTCCACACGCGTCTGTCACTGTGCCCAGCAATTTAGGATTTTGGTGATGATAGGCTGGAGGGCACTGTACAGCCCAGGCAAGCCTCAAACTCACTGTGAGTCCATGATCCTCTGCTTCTCCCGCCCATGTGCTGGGCTGTGACCATGCACCCCCTTATCCAGCTACCCTGACATACAGTTTTTTGTTTTGTTTTTCCTTGTTTTTTGGTTTTTGAGTCAGGGTCTTTCCATATAGACCAGTCTGGCACCAAACTAAGACCCTCCTGCCTCTTTCTCTGAGGACAGGGATTAAAGGCACTCACCACGATGCCTGTCCATTTTTGGGGTTTCTTTTAAACTCAACCACAACATTTTTGTTGAGTTAAACTTTGTATAATTACAAGGATTAAATTTTCAAAGCCTCCCCACCCCCCACTCTTGCTACTGGATTTTCCAGATAAGGAAGAAAACCTTTTCAACCCAGGAAGGCAACTGAGTGTAGGTCAGTGGGGTTGGGGTTTGCGGATGGGTCATATTTCCACGCAGTACAAAATGGCCGTGGGATCTGATTGGTGCTAGAAGTTACGCCATTGGCTGTGTTTAGCATATTTAAAGACCAGTGGGGTATTGCCCACAAAGACCTAGTGTCTAAGACCTTTTAGAATTTTGTCACATGCCCAGTGTCCTATCAAGTGTTTATATATTAAAGTTCTCATTCTTTGGAGGATACTCGCATCTTTATTCATACGTGAACGTTTCTTTTTCTTTTCTTCCCAGTGACGATCTTTTCTCCTTGCCTTACTGCCCGGGGAAGACCCTAGTGGTTGGCGCGTCCTATGTCGCCTTGGAATGTGCAGGATTCCTGGCTGGTATCGGCCTAGACGTCACTGTAATGGTGCGGTCCATTCTCCTTAGAGGATTTGACCAGGACATGGCCAACAAAATTGGTGAACACATGGAAGAGCATGGTATCAAGTTTATCAGGCAGTTCGTGCCGACGAAAGTAAGTGCGTTTGCTGTGCAGTGCTTGGGTTATGTTCTTGGTGAGAGGCAAAAGGACAGGATGGCGGTAGAAGCAGACAGACCTTTGAGCATTAGGGGCTGTCAGGAGCGCCGTGCTAATGCCCGCGCTGACTCCTGCCTCAGTGCCATTGCTGTGTCCACACCAGCGACCCCTTGCCTTGATGCATTGACAGCATCCGTTCATGGCAGGGCCCCTGGTCTACATCACTAGAACTCTGAATGCACACATCCATATACTAGACTCTCCCCTTCGCCCCTCTGTGCTTTCTGCAGGAAAACAGTTTCTTGGACACACTGCCATCACAGGCACTGTATAATCCCGCTGTCTTGGAAATAATTGTTCGTGGGCTGGCTTCCCCACTCCATTTAATCTTTCCCATAAGGGATCTAAAATACAAGATACGAGCTATGTCTATGACTTCGTCACCATTACCTTATAAGAGTGGTGGCCCTGTGCTGGGGGCAGAGCTCAGTGGCAGAGCGCATGTCTAACAAGCAGAAGGCTCTAGGTTCCGTCTACACTCGCACATGCATACATGCTACAAGGTCAAGTGGGTCGCTTAGCATCTTAGACCAGCAGTTTCTGCTCATATGGGTGAAATGGCTTGGTTTGGCACAGTTTAGAAATGCTAGGCTGACTGTTTTGTGTGACTGACTCTCTAGTGCTGGCCTGGCAAGAAAGATAGAGTTTTGGGATCAGACTCACTTGCCTGTCTGTCTGTTGCTGAATGACTTAGAGAGTTATTTAGCCTCTCCAAGCCTTCATCTCTTCTGTACATTGAGAATAATGGCGGCACCATTTTTTCACATATTTCCTGTGAGGTGCTAGCCAATGTCCCTGTGGAGCACAGCGTGGCTCTAACCTTGCCTGTCTGACCAAAGTGTGAGGGCTGAGCTTTGGATTTCTTGGGAGTTACCAGTACTTCATCTCTGTACTTAAGTGGTTCTCAACCTGAGTCGTGACCCCTTTGAGGGCGCCAACGATCCTTTCACAAGGCCATCAGAAAGCACAGGCACTTACATTATGGATCATAGCAGCAGCAAAATTAGTTATGAGGTAGGAATAATTTTATGGTTGGGGGTTACAACATGAGGAACTGTGTTAAAGGGTCACAGCATGAGGAAGGTTGAGAACCACTGCTCTGGCTGGTTTCAGGGAACAGGCATAGCCCCCGTTTTCATTCCAGCTGTGATTAGGAGACAGCTGTGTGTTGTGCTGTGGGAAATACCTGCTTTTCTGAACTGAAACTCCTCCTGAGTAGTGTCTACTTTCAAGGAGTGGTGGACTGTTAGAGCTGGTGCCCTTAGCCTGTAGGCTGTCACAAATGTGGGTGCTGTAGGCTGTCACGAACACCGGTGTGCTCTAGGTCATCACAGACATCTGCGTGCTGTAGATTGCCAGGGGCATCTGCATGCTGTAGGTTGCCAGGGGCATCTACGTGTTGTAGGATGAGGGTGTTCTTTTTCCTGCTAATTCAGGAGGCTACTCACTCCTTTTCTGTATCTGCAGCAGCTGGTGAACTTGTACTTAAACATATCTTTCCCACTGTGAGTCCTGGGGCTTTCTGACTTCCATTTAAGTCCTTGCTCACATACTTTACCATTTTGTCAGTGAAAGTGAACATTTGTAGTCAAAAAGGGATGCTCTGACGTTGAGTAGCCGTGACTCCCATCGTATGCCCTGAGACAGCAGAGGGTGATGGGTCCGTCTTGGGGATGTTCTAGGATTGGTCCATCTTAGGGATTGTGCTATGATGGGTCCACTATGTGTTCTCCACTTTCTTTTCCACTTTCTTCTCTGTTCAAGAATTATTTGAGCAGAAGCCTCTTAAGCAAGCAGTGTTAGCGAGGTCAATGGAAGTTGCTTCTCCAGTGTCGCTATTGGGGGAGATGAGGTCCCTGTCAGTCCTCTGCTTCCGAGGATGAAGCATATGGAAATAGAAGAAACAGCTGATCCTCCTTGTCTGCATCTTTGTTTTCCTTTTGTAGATTGAACAGATTGAAGCAGGGACACCAGGCCGACTCAAGGTGACCGCTAAGTCCACAAACAGTGAGGAGACCATAGAAGACGAATTTAACACAGTAAGGAGTGGGCCCAGGTCGGGCTGGGCGTCAGTTACGTACTTGGGGTAACTTTTCCTCTCTAAAATGATCCTGTTCTTTGCACAGATGTTCTAAGACATCTCAGTGACTCTGGTGTTAGCATTCATTTTATCACAAGGATGGCTTGCTTCAACCCTCCTTTTGGTAACTTAATATCCTGTACGCCAAGTTTCACAGATAGGCAGAGGTTGCTAATGAGCTAGCCTCGGCCCATGCGGTCCCTTTTCACCTTTCCAGACTGTCGCTTAGCACATAATTCAGCTATGGGCCATGCACTTTGTCCTTAGGTTTGTCTAACTTAACTTGGGCAGCAACTCCCTTTCTCGTAAGAAATGCCGAGAGATGTTTGCGTTGTCTGTTCAAAAGACTGAAACAGGAAAGGTCTTAGTTTGCTTACACTCCTGACTTTTATTAATGAACGGTGTTTCCCAAGCCCGTGTTAAGTAGTTTATGCAGTGGTTTTGCTAATACTTTATTATTTTTTTCAGGTGTTGCTTGCAGTAGGAAGAGATTCTTGTACAAGAACTATTGGCTTAGAGACCGTGGGTGTGAAGATCAATGAAAAGTAAGGGGACCACACGGCGCGGCTCCTCACTGCTTCCCTCGCTCTGCGGCTGCCGGGAGCTTTGCTGAGCATTTTGACCCCTGTGCACTGTTGTGCTTTGTTAGTAACGGAGCATTGCTCTTGAGAGGAGAAAGGGTATGTGGTGTCATGTCACTAATCGCAGCAATTCACGGTTGCAGGACCGGGAAGATACCTGTCACAGATGAGGAGCAGACCAATGTGCCTTACATCTACGCCATCGGTGACATTCTGGAGGGGAAGCTGGAGCTGACCCCCGTGGCCATCCAGGCGGGGAGATTGCTGGCTCAGAGGCTGTATGGCGGCTCCACTGTCAAAGTGAGTTTTGTGTTGTCACCTGCTGAGACAGTGGTTTCTGTCGTTGTCTTGCCTCTCTTAATTGCTTTTTTCTCCATTTGACACAGTGTGACTATGACAATGTCCCAACGACTGTGTTTACTCCTTTGGAGTATGGCTGCTGTGGCCTCTCTGAAGAAAAAGCTGTAGAGAAATTTGGGGAAGAAAATATTGAAGTAAGTTCTTTTCCTCCTTTTCACGTTGCCTTCTTCAAAGCGTCAAGATGGTTTCAGATGTGCAGAAAAGTGCAATTAAGCAGATGAATGAGTCACGGGTGCTTGCAAGCTACCAGGCGCTCACAACGATGGCTTCAACAGCCTCTCTGTAACAGTACAGCGTATGTCAGTGGCCACGGTAGGCAGAAGTTGCTAACAAGCTAAAGAGAAGCTGGGAATTGAACCCAGGTCTTAACTGCCGAGCGTTGTCTCAGATCTGTGGCCATGGTCATGATCCACTGCCTGCTTTTATAATTACTGTTGGAGGATCAGTTGTCTATCAAAAGTATCTAGCGGCCGGATGGTGTAAGAGCACTTCAGTACAAGCTTAAGGACCTGAGTTCAGATCCGCGGCACTCACAGAGAACGTGGGTCTGCATGTATCGGTGGGCGGGGCCAGCAGGCAGTATCCACCCGATGAATGCTGGGCCTTTGCTGGCCGATAGCCTCAACAAAGAATGGTGTGCTCCAGGCTCAGGGGAATAAGGCAGGGCGTGATAATAGTGCCCTATATAGTAATATACACTATACTATACATATAATAGTAGTCTTTTTTTATATCCTCATGGGACACACAGGCCTGCACAAATGTTACCTTTCTAGGTTTTTTTTGTAAGTATTTTTATTTTAAGGCTGGTAACCAAGTCACGTTCACACAAAGCCTGCATTTTCTTACTTTGCTTTGCTGTTTTCCTTACAAAAGTAATATATTTGCACTGAAGAAGTTTTGAATGACCCAATTAAGGAAGTAGGAATCAACCACTCACAGATGCTGTTGTAATGTAGCCGTTTGGAAGGGTCCCCTAGTCTTTCCCTGGGTAATTCTATGATGTGTCGCCCTTTCGTGTATCAGATCACTGATCTGGTTCCCAGCGTACTCCGAGGCTAGTCCTTAGAGGAGGCGGCTGTCTTGTATGTCATGCCCAAGACACATCCTCTGGTCCCCTGCTCCTCCCTCCTCCCTCCCGTGCTGTCCAGTGAGGTACCCGGAGGAGATTTCTGGAAGCAGGAAGCAGCATCAGCTAGGCGGTTGTCCCTGCCAGCTCCCCGGCTTTTGTTCACAGCCATCATTACTCTGAGCGAGTGACGCTCACCCTCCCTGATGCTGTGACCCTTCAGTACAGTTCCTCAGGTTGTGGCAACCCCCAGCCATAAAAGTATTGCAGTGATATTGAGAACTACTGATCTACGCTAGCCAGGTGGTCACCTTGTATTTTTTCTTTCTTTTTTGGAAACATGAATATGTCTATTATGTCAATCGATGAGGCTGTCTTAGAACCCCCTATGTAGACCAGTATAGCCTCAAACTCAGATCCACCTGCTTCTGCTTCGGCTTCCCAAGTGCTGGCCTTAAAGGCCACGTGACCACTGTGCCTGGCTTGAATTCTTATGTAAGACAGTAATCTCGTGGTTTCCTTGGTTTTTTGTTATATTACGTAAGGTTCACCAATCATGTTGAAATAGGCAAGATTAGTCGGAGGGGACTGACAGCAAAGGTTCAGGTGTTTGCCTTTCGGCCAAGTCAGTTGATTCTGCGAGCTTTAGTAACAGTGCTAGTTAGTAAATTACCTCCACCCGTACTGCTGGACAACATCACCCTTGAGTCTGAACTGTGCTTGTGTCTTCCAGGTTTACCACAGTTTCTTCTGGCCATTGGAATGGACAGTTCCATCCCGGGATAACAACAAATGTTATGCAAAAGTCATCTGTAACCTTAAAGACAACGTAAGTGCAGTAGTAGTCTTTGTGGAATCTGTACCTTTTGAGACAGCTCAGGTTTGACCATGAGATACGTTAAGATTCCACCCATTGGTGTCCGAAGCCCCAGAGGCAGCATCTGAGGCTCCCCTGCCTGCTGCTCATTCATCTTTCCTGGTCCATGGCCCCACTGAAGGAAGTCAGGGGACTCTTAGAGCTTCTCTGGGTTGATGAGTGAAGAGCCGTGAAGTCCTAAGCTACCTAAAATAAAAAGAACCAAAAACAAACCAAAACCTTGATCCTCTGTGGCTGGCTCTGAGGGACAGCTGTGGTGGGCAGAGCTCGGACTTGACTGGGCTCCAAATGGAGATGTAACCCACGGCTACACTGGTGACCAAGCCTGAGGGCAGACTCGTCCGCCTCCCAGCTATTCCAGACCCAGAGTGAGCGAGATTGAGTACCTTAGAAATACATTTCATGTTATAGCCCAGAACACATGTGTGCATACACACGTACTATCTTTCGGTATTGCCCCAGAAACTGAATTTTTCATATTCAGCACCTGACCTTAGAAATCCCTTCAGGGGGCTGGGGATTTAGCTCCAGTGGTAGAGCGCCAAGGGGAAGCCCAAGGTTGCCCGGTCCCCTTGAAAAAAAGAACCAAAAAAAAAAAAAAAAAAAAAAAAGAAATCCCTTCAGGAAAAATATGAATAAAGCTGAAGCCTTGAGTCAAACCCCCAAGGAATGTGTTTAGATTACTAAAATAGTCTTATGGTTTGTCTGTAACGAAGACAGACTTTATTTAAAAACTACTGTTTTACATGAGACAGATTTCTTTTTTCAGAATCCAGAGGGTTTCAGGCCATGGCCTTGGATGCAGAGGTCATCACTGACGTAGACATTTAGTAAATGAATAGACTAGGTTAACCCCTAATGAACCACGCACTGACATAGGGACCTATTGCGTGTCACTTTCTCTTATCTTCAGACGTAAGTTTTATTAAAGCATGATATATCTGAGTGTCATCTGACTTCACAGTGACTGAGCGTCCTTGGTTTTAAACAGCTTAGCGCTCCACATGTGACACATGTAAATACACACTCACACCCAGAAGCGCTTACTGCTCACCGCTCAGGTCAGTGAGCCCCAGCCTTTCCTGGGTGAGAGATCAGCAGTGCAGGTACAGTTCATAGCAGCCCCGTTCCCTGGACACGCCGTTCCACCGCTCAGCATCTCTGTTAGTCAGTGCTGAGATAGCGCGACTGTGACCGCTGATGATTCCTATCTTCTCGTCCTGCCCATGCTGTGGCCGAGGACACTGATAGGGTGCAGTCTTTCGCCTAGCAGAGCTGTTAGATGCCAGCCGTGTGGCAGCCATGTCAATGACGTCACTCCCTCCTCCTATGCTTTCACTGTCTTACGCTCTGTCCCTACCTCTTCAGAAGTGGGTGTCTCTCGCCTGCTCGTGTGTTTACCTATGTATAAACATTACGCCGTGCTTTGGGACTTAATTAAAGGAGTCCTCCTTGGTCAATGGAGCCTGGCACCTTTTACAATTAATTCCATTTTTTGAGAAGAAGGGATGAAGCTCAGTGGTAGAGGAGTTGTTTAGTTTGCTCACAGTCCTGGGTTCAATCCCTGGGACTGCATGAATAAGACCTGATTAGATTTCTTATGCTCTCCTATGTTATGATATGCAGACCTTGGGGATTTTCAATGTTTTTATAGCACATGGGTGCACCTCATTCACACCCAAACCCCCAGGTGTCTGACGTAGGTTATGTCACAATACTGACCGCAATATTGACTGCTTCTAAATATTTACACGCAACTATTTTTTTTATTGTTTCTTACTTGTTTTCATTTCACATGCATCGATGTTTTGCCTACATTTATGTCTGTGTGAGGATGTCAGATTCTCTGGTACTGAAGCTACAGGAAGTTGTGAGCTGCCATGTGGCCACTGGGAATTGAACTCAGGACCTCTGGAAGAGCAGCCAGGGCTCTTAACCACTGAGCCATCTCTCCAGCCCCAGAGGTTCCCGTTTCACACACCTATTTTTTTTTTTTTTTACTTTTATTTACTCTCCATTAGTTTAAATCCGGGATGGGTACAGCATCACACAGATTCTGTGTCCAATGGCCTTTGCAGGAAGGTTGCTTCGGAATTTGGCATGAACCATGCCACTGTTTCCATGGGCCCGAGTTACTTTTCCACAGATCACTCTGGTTTTGTTTGGTTTGCCTCCAGGAGTCACTGTATTGTTTTTTGCTTTGTACACAAAAGCACACCTCTTGCCTAAGTAGAACTCAGTTTCATCTCGGGCATAAACACCTTCAATTTTAAGAAAAGCCATGTGCTCTCTTTGGTTCTGGAGGCCTTGCGTGTAGCCAGCAAAAATGGCCTTGCACCACAGCCTTCCAGACATACTTGCTTTTTTTTTTGAACTCCTGTTCCCAGCAGGCCCCAGAAATCTGCCCTCAAAGTTCAGCAGCAGAAACTCTCCTCCACCTATTTTTTTTCTTTATGGTTTTTATTTATCCTTTGACTGTTTCTAAGGAAGTCTCTGCACGTTGGCTGGCAGCCCATGACCTGCATTGCTCGTTTATTCCAAGCAGAGCGACTGGTCTAGTCTGTCAGCTCTGAAAATGTACCCACGGAACTGTGAGACATGAGATTTCTCTTCCTGGCAGAGATAATCTGGGCTTGGCATTTCGATTTTCTCCACACCAGTAATTCCCACACAGGCACTTCAGACCCCAGGCATTTCGGAAGGGTCTGGACGGTACCTGAGTTGCACTTCCTGTGCCCAGAATGTCAGCTAAATGATCTTGAAGTTGAGTGACTTCCCTTAAGCCTCAGTCACCACAGAAAATAGTCAGGCTCTGAGAGGACCTGAGACACTGCCCTCTGCTAGAGTTGTCCGGAATGGCCGTGCGGCTAAGGAGTTGCAGACGCTGCACTTTCCCTCAAGTTCATGTGTTCTCCTCCGGCTTCTTGTTCTTATGACAGACTCATCACTTGTGCAGCACACAGTGGGGCTTTAACAGCCCATGGTCTGTGGAAGTCCCAGGGCTGTGGGGAGAGACTGGAGAGACCAGCTTACCCAGATCCCTCTCTCTTGCATCGTAGGAACGTGTCGTGGGCTTCCACGTACTGGGTCCAAATGCTGGAGAGGTGACGCAGGGCTTTGCAGCCGCACTCAAGTGCGGGCTGACCAAGCAGCAGCTGGACAGCACCATTGGCATCCACCCGGTCTGTGCAGAGGTGAGTCACGGGCGGACACTTCCCAGCTCCACTGAAAAGGCCTCTGTTACTTTTATTACTGTTTGTCTTAAAGTGTTTCTGTGGTGAGTATTCTGTGGTAGTGGTTTGGGAAAGCCTCCAGGCGGGTGATAGGGTGATAGGGTGTGGGTATCCAAGAATGATGCTGGGAAGTGATGCATCTAATGACAGAGCAAAGGATGGTGAAACTGGAAACGGCCTGCTCTGGGCCTCTGGGTGCCAGTGTCAGTGCTCGCTGTCCACGTCATCTAGGCCTTAGCACTGTTACCATGGCCTAGAGTGACAGGAAGGACCGGTGTGAGTTAATAATGGCAGCTTTTATCTGTGTGCCATAGCCACATAGGAGGGGCGTGTGTGTGTGTGTGTGTGTGTGTGTGTGTGTGCGTGCATTCTTACTGGATCCTGCTGTGCTTGTGTGTGTAGGCACATAGGAGGGGTGTGTGTGTGAGCGCGTGCATTCTCACAGGATCCTATTCTGCAGTTCATAACTGGTTGGTTTCTGTTTCCACTTGTGTTGAACATGTCAGCTTTCAGAAGACACAGGAAGGAAGGGGGCTGAGGAAATGGCTCATGGGTAAAGTGTTTTTTGCACAGAAGAGGACCGAGCACGCTGGTGTGGTGGCATGACTGTAATCCCAGTATGGTGTGGGGCGGGGGTCAAAGGGTCAGGGAAAGAAGATAGATGGATACCGGAAGCAGGTTCAGTGAGAGATTCAAAATGTAAGGTAGAGATCAACAGAAGAAAACACCAGAGGTTTCGTGACCCCGGCCTCCACATAACCATGTATACACATGCATGTGCTTGAGCACACACACACATGACACACGAAAGGCTTGAGTGTCAGAGGGTAGAGTGCCTGCCTCAGCATGCAGAAAGCTGAGTTTAATCCCACGCCACACAAACTGCGCCCGGTAGATACACCTGTGATCCCAGTACCGAGGGGGAGGCAGGAAGATCAGGGAAGGATCATAGGCTGCAGACCCCTATTCTAAGCACAGCCACAGCCGTGGGAAAGCCCTGCACTTTGCATTTCTGTCACAGAGGTGATGTCCTCCTCCAGGTTGGCATGTGCTAACTTGATCGGAAACATGAAATACTAAGCCCTTCCTCCAAACAGGCACGGCAGAGAGGTAGTGGGACATGAGTCATAGAAACCGCCATTTTTGACATTTAAAAATGTCAAAATAAAAACTTTTATTTTGAAAAAACTTTGAAGACTGAAGAGTCTACATTAATACAATTTTTTCGTTTTTTGAAACAGGGTTTCTTTGTGTAGCCTTGGCTGTCCTGGAACTTACTTTGTAGACCAGGCTGGCCTCAGACGCAGAGACTGCCTGCCTCCCGCCTCCCGAGTGCAGGGCTGAAGGCGCGTACACCGTGCCCTTCATCTTGGGTTACATTAGCTTGACAGTGCAGCGTCACAGACTGCCTCATGGGGACGGTGTCAGTGGGTTTTGTTTTGATTTAGAATATATTAACAGTGTCACAAATGTATAATGTCAGAAAGTGGAAACTAGACTGGCGGGATGGCTCAGCAGTTAAGAGCTTATACCCCTTTTGCAGAGAACAGAGTTCAGTCTCAAGCACACTCATCGGGGTTCACAGCCCCCAGCAACCCTAGCTCCAGGGAAACCGAGGTGTCTGCGACACTTGGCGTTTGGTCACAGGTGCACATAAATACTTTCTAAGGTGATAAAAGCCAATAATAAGATCTTGAAAAGAAACAACAGAAATGTATCTTCTCCCTGTTCTGGCCACCCTTTCCCCACTCCGAGCATCTCCACCTCAGAAGCCTGGAAATGTCTCCGGACGGCTTCAGTACTGAGGGAAGGGAACTTGGAGCACAGAGTGGAGACCCTGAAGACAAATTTGAGTTAGTGTTGGTAAGACCTCTGATAACTGACTACATGAGGGCCTACTGTGTGTGCCAGGCAGTGTGTTCTCCCTGTGTCAGTTTCTTTCCTGAGGAACCTGAGGGCAGCATCTCCTGGTGACAGACTAGGCCGTTGAGGACAAATTGCGAGGACTTGGCCCGCGGTTGCCCAGCCTGAGTCGTGATCTTACTCAGTGAAGTCTGGCACGGCTTAGCTTCTCAGTTTGGCTTGCAGCAAAGTTACCTAAGCTAGCACGGGAAGACGCTCGCAGAGTGGGTAGGAGGGGGGTGTTTGAGACTGTGGCAGCTGAGTCAGACTGGGTAGCTGTTTCTCCCCAGGGTCCTTCACACACACAGAGGGTGCGCTGGGCTGAAGGTTGCCTGGGTGTTTGCAGGAGCCGACTAGGTTTTGTAAAACCACCTCAGGCTGCCTTTGTTGTTTTGCTTTGTGTCTTTGCCTGTGTGAGCTCTCCTTGATTAGAAATTAAAATGTTGGGAAATCGATGGGATAGAAGTAAAGGGGGTCAGAAACCCAAGCCACTTGACAGTTGTAGCTAATTGAAGATTGGCGGCTAATTTACATACCTGTCACATTCTCATGTTCCTCAGGCGCTTTATTGAATTTCACAAGTGTCAATCCATTGATGGATTAGAAATAATGGTGACTTAGGAATGGGTCCTGAGCTAGTGTGAAGTGCTCCTGGGCCATCTCAGCCCCGCCATCTGTTGCCCTGAGGCAGAGCACACGATGAACTCGGTCCTGCTGCTGCTTAGAGGAACTTAGGAAACAGCATGGTCCATTGTCCGCCTCACTGGAGCGGTGGCCGTGGACCCGGGCAGACTCCCCAGCTGTGAGTTCCCTCTGGAATTTCTATAGGAAACTCCACTCTTATTCTAACTGGAGGTCTCTGAGGATCCCCAGGACCTGGAGGGTCTCTGATACGTGGTTCCAGCTAATCAACTTCACTTGTGAGGAGAAAAAGCGAACACAGAAAGATCCTCCAAAGCTTTCCCTTTAAAATGTCTACTGTCTTAAAGCACAGGCTGCATCCGGTAGGAGAAGGAAATTGGGGATTCCAAGCTGAGCCCAGCTTGAACTGCACAGTGAGACCTTGTCTCCAGAAAACAACACAGACCGTCTTAAAATGCATCAAGAGCTTTTTTGTTTTGTTTTGTTTTTTAACGTTTAATACATTCCCATTCTCCAGAGAGGGTGGCAGCCTCGTGGGGCACCATGAGCCTGGGGCCAGACTGGACGGCCCCGGGCAGATGCTTTCGACAGCACCCGGACCAGGACCTGGCTCTGTGTGCTGCCCTCCAAGGTCGCTGTTTACAGATAAAAGCTTTTACAAACATTCTGAAGCAGGGGCAGGAGAGTGCAGCCGTGACTTACCTTCCTCTTCTCTCTAGGGAGCCATCGGTGCAAAACACAGATAACATCTTTTTTAAATTCCCCCACTTCTTCATGGGCTAGTTCTTATCCAAGCCTCGTTCTGAATCTCTCTAAACCCCAAGAAACAAAACAAACCTGCAGGCTTCAGGAGCCAAGAGTCTGTTTAAATATCCACCCTTGCCCATTCCTTTCCTGACATCATAAACACTGAGAAGAACTTGTCTGATGGTGTCTTCAGTCATACACACTACTGCTATTCTGACAGCTATTTTCAGGGTCCCACACTGTCGTGTGCCCCATCCCCAGACCCCATCCATAACGCTTTCTTTTTAAACAAAGGAATCCCTTTTCAGAAACAGTTGGGCCGGCTCAAAGCGTGTTAGCGTTCACTGTAGGGTGCTAATGAGCCTAGTGCGATTGGGTGGGAATGTGCTTTTCTGTGTAGTACAGAAGGGCCGAGTTCCGGTTTTACATCCTCACTGACAAAGGTGATCTCCCATTACAGTTCCTTGGGTTTGAATGTGAATTAGTCATATTTTAAGATTTGGCCCATAAGTCCTCAGGTCTGAAGATTTGCAATGCTCCTGCTGTGTTGTTACGGGAAAAGGCTGTGTCTGCCCAAGGCTAAGCTGGAACAGAGGCTCTTCTCCGGACTAGAAACCCCCTTTCTTTATTCAGAGGATGCTTGCCTGATTCCGGTTGCTCTGGTCAATGTACATCAAGATGGCCTTGATTTCTTGCTCTTTTCTTCTTGTTTTACATAGTGGTGTTCATCTGTGAACACTGGTTATTTGGAAGGCTAAGGTAGAAAAAAGTATTGCCATGAGCTTAAAATATATATTGGTTTCTTAGAACACTAACTTATCTATCTATGCATATATATATATTTAGAACCAGTGAAAGTATTATTTGGCAAAACCAAAGTTTGTTCCGGAGTGTCAGCAAAGACGTATGCAGTCTGTATCTGCTTCCTCTGGGCACCCTTCCACATACACTGTGGCCTGTGGTTAAGGAGACTCCGTCTGGCAGGGCAGGTGGAACCTCCTGGAAATGGTGTAAAGGTTCCCAGGCCCATGCTGACATTCGCTGTACTTAGAGATGGAAACAGTCACTGTTGGTAGATGTAAACCTTTGTGGTCAAGCCATTAGGGAATGAATGGCCTGATGAGCGAACCTTGGGACCGTTCCAGAAAAATAACCGGGAGGGGTTCAGCAGCCACCGTGCCCTGTTGGCGGTAAAGTGTTATCTGAGGAGGAGGCTCCACTGAGTCATTCTGTGTGTGGCTCAGATCGCACACATCCTGGTCCTCAAGGAGCCACTGACAAAATCTGCCCTGAGGATCTGACATCAGAGAGCTAAGGTGGAGCCCAGCAGGGCTTTCTGGCCATTGTCACGTCGCCTGTGGGTCAGGGAGAGGAGACTGCAGGGTCTCCCTGCATCTCAGCTCTGACCGGATATGGAACAGAACAGGCACAGGAACCCTGTTGGGAAACCAAAGGGAGAGGGTCTGTGAGACACAAGAAATGCTACAGAATGAGGTGGTCATTTGGTCCCCCAACCCCCCATAGGACAGCAGGCGTCCTTTCCCCGGGCTGCAGTCTGGTGAGTTGGGTTAGCATTCAGTGTGGGAGAGCAAGGGTAGAGAGTGCCTCCAACCACCAGATGTTTGCACACAGGAAACAGCTCGTTTTAATGCAGTGCCTCCTGCTATCCTCTGGAGAACTAGAGGACATCTTCGGTTGGAATACTTGTTCTGTTTCTTTTACACGTCACCTAAGTCATTTTAATGCATGTGGCCCTGTCTGTGAACTTGTTTGCCCAGGAGTTTGACATGCTCTGCCTTCCTCTTCCCTGCAGATATTTACAACGCTGTCGGTGACTAAGCGTTCTGGGGGAGACATCCTCCAGTCTGGCTGCTGAGGTTAAGCCCCAGTGTGGATGCTGTTGCCAAGACTACAGACCATTGCCTGCTTCCTTGTCCACACCCAGGTGAAGTTCAGGAAGGCTCTTGGGTTCTTGGCACCAATTCAGGGTGCTGTCCTAAGGCCACCAGGTCCCTGGGATCTTGTGGGTAGGAGGTGGCAGGTAGAAGAAGGCTGCAGCATCGCACTGGGGTCACCATGACGGACTCAGACTGACATTCGGCAGAGCATCACAGTGCGTCCATGAAGTCACTAGCCTCAAGCCCAAGTGGTGGGCAGTGACAGAAAGCTGTCGATCTGTTGGGTTCAACCTTTCCCTGTAGACTGTTTTAGTCACGCCTTCAAGCTATGTAATGTCAATTCTGTTTTTTCTTTTCTCCATGGGGTTAATGATACTAGAGGTAGGGAATGTTACCAATCAGTTTTTGTCATGGCTGGACTATCCACAGCACGGTCGTTACTGTGTGGAAGGGGGTCAGATGGCTTATGAGAGCCAAACCAGTTTATCCTGAGAAAGACGAATTACCCTGTGGCTAAAATACACTGTTTTTACTAACCTGTGTAGCATTGTCTCCTTTAATAAGTTTAGGTCTTCTGTCCAAACTGAGAAAAACCATGGTCACTTTGGCAAGTTTCCGGCACTGTGTGTCCCTGCCGCTGCTTAGCAAGGGTGGCGGTGACTTGGCTAATCTACTCGGACTCCATTGCGTGGCTCTTGGGTATCATGGAGTATTCCAGCATAGAGCCTGACCAGCAGTAAATGTCTCTCCTGGTACAGTCTGCTGGTCTAAGTGCGCTGAGACGGTTCTCAATGGAGAATGCTTAATTTGCTTTTAACTTCTTGTTTTTGTGAGGTGGGTTTAGTTTTAAGCTTATGTCCCATAAGAGCTCCATTCACAGGCAAGCAGCTCTTTCCGCACACAGCATATGCATCTTCTGAGGTAATGGCTTTATAAGGAAGCTGTTCATAACATAAGTTATTATTATTATTGAACACAGGTGGATGTGAAGGATTTTTTTTCATCGAAAAACCAAATGGTTTTTCTTTTTTCTGTTCAGTGAGCCCACAGAGACCCTGGCAGGACAGCATTGCTGCCAGCATTGCTGCTGGGGCTTTTCCAGTGTAGTTCTTGCTCCTAGGTCACGTGACAGTGATCACGCTGCCTGAGGACCGCGCAGACGGGTTTCCCACCGCACAGCCGCCATGGTGCGGTAGCTCCTTTTCTTGCCCTCCCCTCTGCCCGTCTCCACCTGCAGTACTGAGTGGCGTCTCCCAGTACCCTTTGGGGCCACCTCAGGGAACGGGTTTGCCTGGTATTCAGCCAGCGGCACCCACCCTGCCCCACGAGGCCCCCTCAGATCCGCCCCCCATCCGTGTTGAGGAGGAGAAAGGACCAGGGAACCAAAGGAGTGGACTGTTGAGTCTTATTTATTTATTTTTTGTTTTTCTTCTCCTAAGTCTGCCAGTCTCTGAGATCAGAATGACAGTGTAGGGTAGCCGCCTAATCATGTTGTGATTCTATTGGTGGGGTGGAATGTTCCGCCCCCACGGAAGGAGTACACTTCGTCGTTTATGTTCTGTAATCGCACAATGTACTGTAACCCAAATTCCAATTCCATGTATTTTTATTACAGTTTTTCTGGAAAAAAAAATGTGAACCAATAAAAGGTGTTGATCACATGTGTGCCTGACTGAGTGCTACTCTGGGCTTCTTTGACTGCAGAGCATTGAGTCGGGCCCCTGGCTCTGTACTGAAGGCTGAAATCTGTCAAGTACCAGGCCTCTGTGGTCCTCTGCTATTGCCCGGGCTGAGGGTGTCCTTACAGGATGGTGGCTCTTCAGTTCTGACTGGTCCAGCCACACCATTAAGTCACCTTCTGGGTATCCCAGGAACGTGTGCATGGGGAGCTGCTCCCTCTTGCTCCCAGTGGAGCAAGATGTGAGGGTGTGCATCTTCCTGTCCACCACGCTAAATATTCCCTCAGCCCCTGGAAACGCAGTCTCTGTGATTTCAGTTCCATGTACAGCAATGCTGATGTCCTGTGCACTGTGCCATATTAGCATCAGTCTTTAAGCAAAAGCCCCACTCTGTTAGTTCTTAGCAAGTGTTTTCCCAAAATATATTTGCTCTGTACCCTGAGCAACTGCAGGCTACCATCAGAAACAGCTCCATGAATGCCCCTGAGGTACACGCCAGGCGTAGGGCTTGACACACACCAGCTGGCTTATCCTCAGTGCCCTGACAGAAAGAATGGTAGGTAGCTTGATCCCCAGAACGCTGGCAGGAGGTGGGAGTCGCTTTTTTTCAGGATTTCAGTCGGTTTTTGGTATGCCAAGTCAGAGGCCAGAGCCAGGCTGTGGCACCAAAACCCAGCCTCAGTTCCCTCGATGGACTAACTGACAGGCGGGTGTAACCTGAATTTTTTTAAAAACTTATTATTTTTTTTTTTTATTAACTTGAGTATTTCTTATGTACATTTCACAAGTGTTATTCCCTTTCCGGTTTCGGGCAACATCCCCTTCCCTCCCCCTTCCTTATGGGTGTACCCTCCCCACCCTCCCCCCATTGCCGCCCTCCCCCAGACAGTCTAGTTCACTGGGGGTTCAGTCTTAGCAGGACCCAGGGCTGGGGCTGGGGACAACCCCCTTCCACTGGTGCTCTTACAGGATATTCACTTGCTAGGATATTCACCTATGAGGTCAGAGTCCAGGGTCAGTCCATGTATAGTCTTTAGGTAGTGGCTTAGTCCCTGGAATAAAAACTTATTTTTAATGATGGTTCTTAAATGCTTTAACCTCCCTTTTAGCCTATCACCCACCAGAAGTAGTGGGGAAAAGAAAGGATACAGGGACAACTCCTGTCTGTGTTTTCTGGAAATCAGCAGTTCAATTCACAGGTCAGCAGCAGCTGGACCCACTGGCAAACACTTCAGGGATACACCACAGTCCAGTTCAGTAGAGTCGGGATAGCAAACAAGTCAGCCGTGGCTCAAGGAAGCAGCCAGAAAACTCAACCCCCGCCCCCTCCCTCGTCAGTGTCCATCAAGTTCTGTTTATACCTTCTAAACATCACCGGTCTTGCCTCAGCATGTGTGTCTGTCTCAGTTGACATCACTGCCAATCAGCCCGAGACCTTGCAAGCAGCAAGAAACTGCAGCACGCCACCAGAAGTTTTTTTATGCATCTTTATGGAGTCCCAATAAATGCAGCTCAACCATGCAATGTAATGCGGACCAATACATGCGTGTTCTTAGCAAAGAATCCTTCATCGTATCCTTTCTCCTGTGTCTGCTTCAGTGAAGTATTCCCTCACGGTCCACCTTAGTCTTTTACCTGTGTCCGATTCAGAGAAACACTCCTTCACGTGTTTGCCCCAGCAAAACACCATCGAGCCAACTTTCCAAATGACCCTTAAGTTTCCACTTCATAGCCCATCTTTGAGCAGGAGTGCTGTGAGGGAGGGTAAGCAGGAGTCCGGGAGGACAGGAGCCCCATCTGAGGTACTGGTATATAGGGAGTAGTACTCACGGCTGCCTGGGTTGAGAATCACACTTCCGCCTTACCCCAATCCCTGCCCTGGGTGTCTTAGTTCAGGTTTCGTTGCTGTGAACAGACACCATGACCAATGCAACTCATAAGGACAACATTTAATTGGGGCTGGCTTACAGGTTCAGAGGTTCAGTCCATTATCATCATGGCGGGGAACGTGCCAGTGTCCCAGCAGGCCTGGTGCTGGAAGAGCCTAGAATTCTGCATCTTGATCCAAAGGCAGCAAAAGGAGACTGTGACTGGATGCAGCTTGAGCCTAGGAAATTTCAAAACCCGCCTCCCCAGTGACACACTTCCTCCAAACTAGGCCACACCCACTTCAACAAGGCCACACCTCCAAATAGCCCCACTCTCTCTGAGCCTATGGGGGTCATTTTCATTCAAACCACCACACTGAGTAACTGCTGGTTAGTGTTTACTGTCAACTGGACACAAACTAAAGTCATCTGGGGAGAGGGGACAACTGAGGAACTGTCCAGATCAGACTGTGGGTTTGTCAGTGGCTGGTGCCTGGACAAATGATTGATGTTGGATGGCCCAGCCCACTGAGGGTGGTGCCATCCCCTGGGCTGGTAGCTCTTGAACCAGATAGAGTAAACAAGTCAATAAGCAGCATTCCTATAAGGAGCTGGTTCTCAATATTTTTTAAAAGATTTATTTATTTTATGTATGTGAGTACACTGTCACTGTCTTCAGACACACCAGAAGAGGGCGTTAGATTCCATTACAGATGGTTGTGAGCCACCATGTAATTGCTGGGAATTGAACTCCAGACCTTGGAAGAGCAGTCAATATTCTTAAATGCTGAGCCATCTCTCCAGCCCAGTTTTCAACCTTCCTAAGGCTGTGACCCTGTAACATAGTTCCTCATGTTGTGGTGACCTCCAACCACAGAGTTATTTTGTTGCTACTTCATAATGAAATTTTGCACTGTTGTGTATCATATTGCAAATGTCTGATATGGGTCTCAACCTACAGGTTGAGAACCACTGCTCTATCTATGGTTTCTGCTTCAGTTCTGGTCTGTAGGGCCCTGGGCTGACTTCTCTCAGTAACGGATTATTACAAGTTGAAGTAAAACTTTTCTTCCCAAGTTACTTTTAGTCAGCATTTTATCACAGCAACAAAAGAGCAAACTGACAGGCTGCCAAGGGAGCCTAGGTTTGAACCTCACCTCTGCCTACTGGTGGACTGCCGCTGTTGGAGATGCTGCTTAATGCCATTGTGCCTCAGGTCTCCCATCTGTGAAATGGGAGCTCGCACTTTGCAAGCTAGCGGACAGATCCATCTTGTGTTCAGTGATGAGTCGGAAGCTGAAGGACCGAATTTTGTACCAGGGCCTCCCACTCTTAGCTTCTCCTCCACGGGGGCCTTTCATAGATGCTTGAACTTGGCCTTACTTCCCACCACCCAGCTCGCACCGGGACTCCAGGTTCATGTAGGAATTTTACCCTTTCTTTGGACTGAAAAAGCACACCGTGACATACTGTAGACTAGGACTCCTTTCCCGCGTTTCCACGGCAACCGCCCCCTTTCCACTTTCCTGCCTCTCTTGCTGATTTAGACTGCCTAGAGCAATCCATCCAACAGCACTTCACGTTAACTGCATAACAACCCAATACGTGCCACAGCGTGCCTACTCCTGTAATCCTCAGGAGATCCGGGAGGGCTCAGCGGGGTCTGCCAGTGAGGGGAGAAAGTGGCTATCGGGGTTCTTAGTCACCCACAAGCATCCTTAGTGTTGCTAAGATAGTGACAGCAGGGTCATCCCAACCACTAAGTACCACGAACAAAAGCCCAGCATTTGCTACAACCCTAATTTAAAAAAAAAAATGCTCCTGCAGGTGAAGGCACAATGCCTACATAGTAGGATCTCAGCCTTGAGCTGGTTGGATCTGGTTCCCATACAACCTAAAGACAAGCTCCTTTTACTATGGAGCAGTTTGGGGTGCCGGAAGACGGCAGTTGAGGAATACACACGTGCAGGAGCGTGAAGACTTTCGTGTAGGCCTGAGGGGCCGTGGGGAGAAGCATTATGCATGGGAACCTGGGGACACTCAGTCCGTCACAAGCTGGGGCTCACAGGCCTGCCTGTGGCGCAGGCGACTCCTGAGCCCGAGAAGGTCTGCCCTCTGGTGTCTTCCCTAGGAACAACACGTTGGCTCCTACCAGACCACCATGGTGTTTTATAAGGACAGACACGCAAATGAGCAAGGACACAGAGCCACGAATCACTAGTCCATGATCGGATGGCTTGGTAGTGAGAACTGAGCCCTCATCCCTGCACCCCCAACCATCTCTCAAAGGCCCTACCATGGATGGGCAAGATGGGTCAGTTGGTAAATGCACCTGCCACAAGCCTGCTGACCCCAGGAGGGAAGGAGAGAACTAACTACCTCAAGCTGTTCTCTGAACCCCTTCACACACGTACCTCTCCTCCCCCTGCACACACACAAAATAATTACTAAATATGCAAATGTCCCCCACTGTTACTTTTACCCCATTAACATATATGCATACTTGTATACGTACACATAAACACTTATATTTGTATAGTGATATTATGTGTTTGTGCTTACACACATACATGCACACACACACACTGCATGCAAGTGGTTGTGCGTTTGTGAATTCTGGCCCACACATACTGTCTTAGTTAGGGTTTTGCTGCTGTGAACAGACACCATGACCAAGGCAACTCTTAGAAGGACAACATTTAATTGGGGTCGACTTACAGGTTTAGAGGTTCAGTCCATTATCATGAAGGTGGGAGCATGGCAGCATCAGGAGGAGCTGAGAGTTCTACATCTTCATCTGAAGGCTGATAGGAGAAGACTGGCTTCCAGGCAGCTAGGATGAGGGTGTCAAGGCCACGCCCACAGTGACACACCCACTCCAGCAAGGCCACACCCACTCCAACAAGGCCACACCCACTCCAGCAAGGCCACACCTCCTGATAGTGCCAGTCCCTGGGCTGAGCATCCCATGTGCCAGAGTGTATGTGTGTCATGGCAAACACGTGAAGGTCAGAGGACAACGCTGGGTAGTGGCTCTCACCTTCTACCTTGTTCGACAACAGGATTTCCTGTGACCTGCTACTGTGACCACCAAGCTCACTGGCCCTTGAGCTTCCTGATATTCTCCTGCCTCAGCCTCACCCCTTGCCATAGGAGTTCTGGAATTACGGATGTACTACGATGCATGCCAAGTGTTTAAGTGGGTTCTAAGAATACATATCCTCACGCTTGCATGGCAAGCATTTAACTACTGAGTCGTTTCCCCAGCCTGGGGATGAAATTCTGTCTGAGCCTCAGAGGTAACCATGTCCAACCGTGACAGCACATCCAGAGGTGGTCTCTCCGAGGTCACTGCTTCTGGAGCCACACGGGTGCGTGGATAACACGCCACACTGGATCCCAGCTTTAGCTCTCTTAAAGGAGACCCTTTAGTACTCTCTAAACAGCTGGTCAGTTGTTTACTGTTTTCCAGAATTTGTTGGGTGAGCTGTGAAAGGCCTCATTACATTACATAGGGGGTTTCTGGAATTTTCCGTCTTCCCACCTCTGAGTGGAAAGCAATTCTGACCCGGCAGTTATTTTTGGAAAACACCAGCTTCCCTCAGAAAGGGCCCTCAGTGCAGAATGCCCCTGGCAAGCCAGTTGCTGGACTCTGTGGGTGAAGCTATGAACTGTGCACCCCAGGCAGCTCCAGCTAGTTCTGTTTCCTTCTCTCTTCCTTCCCACTTCCTCTCCCCCAAGCCTTGTCTAACAGCCAGGCGTTTGTGTGCTTCCTTGGGACTGTTGGGCACAGGCCTGTGTGGTTGCCTCTCTGTTCTGTCTCCACAGACCTGAGCTGCTGCCCCCCTCCCCAGCGCCCCACCCTGGCTGACACACACAACCTTCGCCTGTTCTCACACTGCCCCTCCCAGGAGGCCTCTGTCCTGCATGAGAGATTGGCTTTCTGTGGGAGCTGTGGGTATCCTACCTGAGGTTTTGTTGGTTGCTGGTGGGGTCTGTCCCTTCATTTGCCACACAAAAATCAATCTCGTGGGAGGTCCAAGCAGGGCTAATTGGGTACTTGCCCTGCCCACCTAGGTTACGAAGGAGCAGGGTACCCAGGCCACTGTGGCAGACCAGCCATTTCAGGCCACTGAGAAAAACACGACTGTTGTGACTCTTGTTGACTAACCTTCCATCCAAACCCTTCCACGCTGGCTCTGGTGCTTCAGAAGAGTCTGGGCTTTGGTTCTCCATGTTTCCTTGGTCCATCCTGGCGTGACAGGCAAAGCTGTGATGTTCTAGTCTTCAGCACCGGCAGGGACAGTCTGAGCATCACACAGGCTTCATCCTTTGTTACCTCGGCAGCCCTGGCTCAGGTGTGCCCCTTACCCAGGAGAACACTAAGACCCACAAAGGACAAGCCACTGGCTGGGGTCACCTACCCTGTCAAAGGTCAAGACTCAGACACAGATCCAGAGTAGGTGACTTTGTCCTTATCCTGTGCCTCCCTTCTTTCTTCTCCTAAGCTATTGTCCCTTGCAGGGAGCTGAGACTTCCTAGGGTCCACTCTCCAATTAATCCAAACTGTAAACATTCCTCTCTCTCTCTCTCTCTCTCTCTCTCTCTCTCTCTCTCTCTCTCTCCTCTCCCCCCTTTCCGTTCTCCCTCCCTCTCCATCTCTCCCTCCCTCCCTCTCCCTCCCCCTCCCCTTCTCCCCTCTCTCCCCTCCCTCTCCGTCTCTCTCTGTGTGTATAGTGTGCATGTGTTATATGTGAGTGTGTGTATGTGTGCATGTGTTATATGTGAGTGTGTTTATGTGTGCATGTGTTATATGTGAGTGTGTGTATGTGTGCATGTGTTATATGTGAGTGTGTTAAGTGTATGTTGTGTGTGTTATATGTGAGTGTGTTAAGTGTATGTTGTGTGTGTTATATGTGAGTGTGTTAAGTGTATGTTGTGTGTGTTATATGTGAAGTGTATGTTGTGTGTGTTATATGTGAGTGTGTGTATGTGTGCATGTGTTATATGTGAGTGTGTGTATGTGTGCATGTGTTATATGTGAGTGTGTGTATGTGTGCATGTGTTATATGTGAGTGTGTGTATGTGTGCATGTGTTATATGTGAGTGTGTTAAGTGTATGTTGTGTGTGTTATATGTGAGTGTGTTATGTGTATGTTGTGTGTGTTATATGTGAGTGTGTTAAGTGTATGTTGTGTGTGTTATATGTGAGTGTGTTAAGTGTATGTTGTGTGTGTTATATGTGAGTATGTTATGTGTATGTTGTGTGTGTTATATGTGAGTATGTTATGTGTATGTTGTGTGTGTTATATGTGTGTTATGTTTATGTTGTATGTGTGTTATATGTGTGTGTGTGTTGTGTGGGTGGGTGCTGCGTGTATGTGGTGCACATGCTTGTGTGTTTGTGTGTGTTCCAGGCTATTGAGCACCTGAAGCAGAGAAAATGAATCTGTGAATCCCCCTGGGTCTGCATACAAAGGAGATATCTCGTCAACGCTCTAAAAAAGATGAAGATGGGGGCTGGAGAGATGGCTCAGTGGTTATGAGCACTGGCTGCTCTTCCGAATGGACTTGGGTTCAAGTCCCAGCAACCACATGGCAGCTCACAACTGTGATCTGATACTCTCACACAGGCATACATGCCGGCAAAACACCAGCACACATAAAATAAAAATAAATTATTAAAACAAATGGATGTTGATAAGGATGAGTCAGACAGCAGATCTGAGTCCGGCATGCTCTCGTTCATTCTCCTCCTGTCTCAGGTCAGAGGCTGGGGAAGGACAGTGCAGCCATTTTGTGTGTGGACATTCTGCTTCCTGGCTTGTGACCCAGCCAACAGGAAGAACATAGCTGGGATGGCCTTGTCAGCACGAGTCTGGAGATGAGGATGTGATACCTGGGCATGGATAGACAATGGGGACCAAAAGGACATTTACTCTCCCCACAAGAGCCACTGCCCCTCCCCAAGTAACAAGGTACACAGAAGTGTAGTTATAGACGGGAGCCTAGAGGACCTCAGGGGCCACTGGCCTATATTGTCTCTTTGGAAATGAATGGGGACACAAAAAAGGGGACATTTGTAAGGGACAGACAGTGGTGATCTGCAGTCTTCTTGCTCCATCCGCCCCTTGACCATCAGATTTGTCAGAAACCGTTGTCTACTTACCTTCCAAAATGTGCAGCCACCGGCAGCTTCAGGTCACCGTGGGATACTTTCAGTCTTTCTACTGTGGTTTTAGATTTTTTTCCTGTCTTTAATATAAATCTAGCTAACAGCACTGAGTACTCTATGTCCAGATGTTGCTCTAAACAGCTTCCGAGCAGCAACTTGTGTTACAGTCTCACAATAACCCCTGTGGAAGAGCTCAAGTGTGTGTGTGAATGTGTGTGTTTGTGTGTGTGTTTTGTACACACATGTATGCATGTGTGAGTGTGTATATGAATGTGTATATGTGCATGAGTGTATGTGTGTTTGTGTGTGTATGTGTGTGTTATATACATACATGTATGCATGTGTGTGAGTATGTATGTGTGTATGTGAGTGTGTATATGTGCATGAGGGTATGTGTATTTGTGGGTGTGTATGTTATATGCATACATGTATGCATGTGTTGAGTATGTATGTGTGTATGTGAGTGTGTATATGTGTATGAGTGTGTGTGTTGAGAGTGTGTGCTGTGTACACATGTATGCATGTATATGTATATGTGAGTGCGTATACGTGTATGAGTGTGTGTGTATGTGTGTGTTGAGAGTGTGTGCTGTGTACACACATGTATACATGTGTGTGGGTTGTATATGTGCATGAATGTGTGTGTCTTTGTGTGTGTGTGTCTTTGTGTGTGTGTGTGTGTGTGTGTGTGAATGTCTATGTGTGTGAAGGACTGACATTGTCTGTCTTTCTGTCTCCATCATATGTATTCTTGTAAGTCAGATGCTCACAGAATCTGGACTCAGCCATCCAGGGAGACCGGCTGACTAGCATACTCCAGGATGACCCTGCCTCTACCCTGGCCCAGTTAGAGTTGCAGATGTGGACCTCAGAGTGTGGGTTTTATTTGAGTACCAGGGATCCAGATTCAGTTGGACATTTGTACAGCAAGTACTTTACCCACTGTGCCAATCTTCCCAGCCCTGATCCTGTATTGTTTTTAATTAATTCTATTGATTGTGTGTGTGTGTGTGTGTGTGTGTGTGTGTGTGTGTGCGTGCGTGCGTGTGTTGGACATGCATGCAAGCCTATCACAGTGCATGTATGGATGTCGGAGGACATTGCAGGAGCTGGTTCTCTCCTTCTATCGTGTGAGTCACAGGGATTGACCTCAGGTCGTCAGGCTTGGTGGCGTGCCCTTATCTGCTGAGCCATATCACTGACCCTGATCCTGTATTATTTCTAAATCCATTTTAGGTGAAGAAGCTGAGATAGAAAAGGTCAAAATAGCTTGTCCAAGGTCACACAGCTGGTAACCCATACAGCTGGTATTTGAATGTAGGCCGACTGTGCTCACACCTGGGCTCTCACGCCTTTGATTACGTTTGCCGTGCAGGACAGTCATGCACAGGACCAGCCCATGGTACGCCGGGAGGAACCTTACAGATAAAAGCGTGACTGATTCAGAAGTTGTCACAGGCTGTGTGCCTATTGGCAGGCAGCCAGTGTGCGGAGCTGAGGGAAAGTCAAGATGAGGAAATCCTGAAGTCTGCCACTCGCCTTGGCCACCTCTCTCTCCTGTCTTCCTTCGTTCCTTCCGTCCCCAGGTTCTTACTGAGCATCTAACACACCAAGGCTGACCTTAAGGCTGCAACGCGAAACACGGTGGTGCCCTCCAGGTTGTCACCTAACGGAAACCAGAGAGGAAGCATTAAAGACGCAGAGAGATGAGACGTCTCCAGTAGAGAGAACTATGCCCAAGTTGCCAGGGACCTTCCTGGGTTTAGCACAGAAAGTCCCGAATTCCAAGAAGCCCCTCATGCCCTGGCATAAAACCACCCGTGTGTTAACCCAGCGGCTGGAAGGGGAAAGCTAAAAGGATGGGGGAGAGGGCTTGCCTAGCACGTGTGGGGCCCTAGGTTCAATGTCTCTCTCTCTCTCTCTCTCTCTCTCTCTCTCTCTCTCTCTCTCTCTCTCTCTCTCTCTCACACACACACACACACACACACTTACTTTTTAATTTTCCTAACTGAGTGAAAGCGAGGACATGAGCACTCCTAGGTGTGGTTGAGGAGAAGGAGGCTTTCATTGCAGAGATGAAAGAGATCATAGTCAGAGGTATCTGGAGGAGTCCAGACTGAACATGGCCAACAGGATAGACCCGGCTCTGAGAGGAGAGAGAGGGATGGGGAAGAGCAAGAGAGGGAGACCAAAGATGTCCGACTGTGCCAGAGCAGTCTATTGGAAAGATCTTCCCTCCTCTGAACTGTTTTTGTGCCTCTCAGAACTTAGCCGTGAGCGTGTCAGCATGGGCCTTTAATCTCAGTTTGGAGTGAGGCGTAGGGGGTAGGGGTGGGGGATGGGCAGTTGCGGGTGGACAGGCAGGTGGATCTCTGTGAGTTCCAGGCCAGCCAGGGCTACATAGTAAGACCCCGACTCAAACAAACAAACAAACAAACAAACAAACAAACAAACACCCTGTTGACTGTATGTCTCTTTCTAAGTTCAAGATCCCATCCTATTGGTCTCCAAGCCTCTTCCTTTGCCAGCCCCCTACACATTTGATCACTTGGACTTTGTAATGACTCTTGGAATGGGGAGACAGATTTCTCTGGCTTTGTTCTTCTTTTCACAGTCGTCCTGAGTTATTCTGCTTTCCCTCCCTTTCCATATAAAGTTTAGAATAATCTTATTCACCGCTAAACACGTCTTGCTGGCAGCTCAACACGGAACCGACGTTTTTTACTGTGACGAACCTGCCAATCATGCGTATGGGGTGTCTCTTTATGTATTTATAGCTTCTTGAATTCCTTTCATAAATATTTTATAGCATAGAAGATCCATATATGGGCCAGAGATGGAACTCAGTTGCTTGCCTGGAGCGCACAGACCCCTCCCTGCGTTTGATCCCCTGCACCATGTAAGTCAGCTTGGTCTTAGCACCCAGGAGGCGGCAGCTGAAGGATCAGAAGTTCCAGGTCTTTTCTGAGCTACATAAGAGAACAGAGAGGTCTGAGACCAGCCCGGGATAAGAAAACTCACAAACTCTATGTTGGTAGGTTCACACCTACGTACTTAATTTGGCTGTGCAACATTGTATTTAACGATTTGGCATTCAATGTGTGCTCCTTGCTTGAATACACAATTACAGTCGGTTACTGTATATCTTTACATACTGTGTCCTTCCCAAACTTGTTAGTTTTTGCTCTGGCAGATTTCCTTTTTGAAGAGGACATTGCCAACCTGTTATCTGAAAACATGGCGTCTGTTAGCACACCTGTCCTTCTGGTCTCCCCACTTTGTAATCTTTCTTGCCTTATTCCATCCAAATACTGTGGAGAAAAGTGAGGGAATGAGCCTGGTCCCTCCTTCACAAATTCCTCAGCCTTTCTCCATTAAATATGTCAGCTGAAGCATTTTTCTATATATTTCTTTATTAAATTGAGAAAAATCTTCCTCTGTTCTCATTTTTCTGAGAGTTATTTTATTTATTTATTTTCTGAGACAAGCTCTCAACATGTAGTCTTGGCCGGCTTGGAGCTCACTATGTAGACTAGATAGGGCCACAAACTCACAGAGATCTGCTTGTCTCCCCCTCCTAGTGCTGGAATTAAAGACATAAACCACCATATCCTGCTCTGAAAATTCTTTTACAAATCCTGAATGGCCATTGATTGCATTTTGTCCAAGAACATTGTTGCATTCATATGGTCATGTGGTTTCTCCTTTTCAGCTTGTGAATATGGCGAGTTGCTCTGGCTGATTTTAAAGTTTTCTATTTTCCTGGTGTCTCACTCACTGTTCTGTTGCTGTGAAGAGACACTAAGGTGACCCTTAGAAATGAAAACATTTCATGGGGAGCTTGGTTACAGTTCCAGAGCTTAGTCCATTATCATGGTGGCAGGAGAATGGCTGGAGAATGGCGCTGGAACAGAAGCTGGGAGTTATATTCTGATCCTTACACAGAGAGACACTGCGCCTGGAAGAAGCTTCTGAAACCTCAAAGCCCACCACCAGTGACATGCTTCCTCCAACAAGGCCACACCCACTTCAACAAGACCACACCCATTCAACAGGCCACACCCACTTCAGCAAGGCCACACCTATGGAGCCCATGAGGACCTTTTTTTTTTTTTTTTTTTTTTTTGGTTCTTTTTTTTCGGAGCTGGGACCAACAGGGCCTTGCTTCCTAGGCAAGCGCTCTACCACTGAGCTAAATCCCCCAACCCCGATGAGGACCATTCTTATTAAAACCACCAGACCTGGGAAACACGGAACAAACCCCACTGGCAATTAGGTATAACTTTTTTCATATTTCTGAATACTTTATTAAGGATATTTGTGTCCACATTCAATCCTGACCTATGGTGCTCTCTACCCAAGCCAGGCCCCACCCTACTTAACTATCAAAGTTGGATGAGACGGGACTCAGGGAGCCAGAGCTGTGGACCTTCGTACTGTCTCTCGCTTTAGCATCAGAGGCAAGCTAGTTTCATAAAGCGAACTAGAAGTGTCTCCCCTCTTCTATTTTCTGAAAGAGCGCGCGTAGAGATTGGGCCAACTCCTCTCTCAACATTTGGTAAATTCTCCAGTGAAACCATCTGCGATTGGAGACTTCATTCCTATGAGTTTTTAAATTATAAACTCAATTTCCTTAACAGTTGTGGCTGTATTTAAATTCATATGTAGTCCATACAGGACGAATTGTATTCTTCCAGAATTTGGTGTGCTCTAAGTTATCAATCATACGTTCTCAGAGAGCAGTGTAACTTCACTCTCCTTTATTCCTCTCACATCAAAGCAAATGCTGATTTGCCCCACAGACAGGGTCAGTCCTGGATCTCAAACAGAACATGGCTCTGAGCATCCAGTCAGAAACTCAGGGAAGGGGGAGGTTCACAGAACTGTCAGCCTTGGAAATTGCTCCTGGGGCTGGGTAGGGTTTGTGACTTTTCATTTAACATCCACTCCTAGAGAACCATCAGCAGGAGTCAGTAGGAGCCTTTCTCCAGACAAGGTTTGAGTCAAAAACCAGAACTCTAGCTGAGTGGTGGAGGCACACGCCTTTAATCCTAGCACTCAGGAAGCAGAGGCAGGTGGATCTCCATGAGTTTGAAGCCAGCTTGGTCTAAATAGTGTAAGTTCTAGGACAACCAGGGCTATACAGAGAAACCGTTTTGGAAAAAACAAAAACAAAAACAAAAAAACCCATAACTCCGGGTACCACCACTAGGTGGCACTCTGGACATGCACTTGCCACCTGGGGTTCAGCACTTCTGTTCAGTGGGGCATTTGGGTGGTGCGGTGCACTTTGGAGATGCGCTAAGACCCCTAGAGCTCTGAGCTTGCACCTGATTCCTGCAGGTAAGGAGAGGAAACTAGAGAGGAGGTGCTGGCTGGAGGCCCCTTAAGAGATCCGCAGCGGGGTTGGGGATTTAGCTCAGTGGTAGAGCGCTTGTCTAGCAAGCACAAGGCCCTGGGTTCGGTCCCCAGCTCCGAAAAAAAAAGAAAAGAAAAGAAAAAAAAAAGATCTGCAGCATGGAAAAGCATTGCTCAGACCGGAGTCACCCCACTGGGCCTCTCTGGGCAGGTGGCGACGGCAGCCTGTGACGTACCTCATATTGGTGAACTGCGTGTGCTGCTTGAACTTTGGAAGTTGAATTGCTCCTCTGCCTCCAGTTCAGACCCAAGCATGTTTGTCTCAAAGTGTCCTCCAAAGTCCCCTATCTAACTAGCCAGGGATTAGCTGCTCTGCTCTCCCCCACCCCCAACTCTGCAACTAGAGGGAGGAGAATATCAAACTAGCTTAACAGTAAAAATATCGTGCTTAAAAACATCTAGAAGGTGGGTCCGGAGAGGTGCTCACCAGTTAAGAGCATTGGCTGTGTTAGGTTCCCAGCCCCCAACATGGCCGCGCATCACTCCAGTTTCAGAGGCTTGCCCTCTTCCAGCCTCTGCAGGCACATCGAGCCCACATACATTCATGTAGGCAAAACATTCACACATAAAACAGAAAAGTAATAAATAAGCCTCTACCAAAAAAAAAAAAAACAGCTAAAAGGCAAACCATTTCCAAGAGACATCACTAATATTTAATCCTTCAATATAAAAGTGCCTACAGCAAGAAAGAGAAGCCAGAAGTTTAGCTGTAACAAGCTCGGCCATGGAGAGGAAGCTAAATTGGGACCCCGGCTGACTGCCTTAACTTCCCCAGTCAATTTCTGCCATGTGCCTTGGGCAAGATGCATATGGAGTTTCTGTCAGATTCTGTGTTCAGATCCCTCCTGGACTGTTTACTGCCCTGTCAACAGGGGGCACTATCCCTTCCATCCACCTGTGAGAGGAAGGTGAGGCTAGCCTCCTCCATACGGTTGTGGGGTTCCCGCCCAGGCATGCAGAAGAAGAGCTAAGCATTTGGTGGGTGTTTGGATGGCATTCCCACTCTTGCTCATTTATGCTGTTAGACCTCCCAGTGTAGCCCACACTTGCAGCACAAAAGCCCAGGCTGAGGCTCCCCAACCGTCCTGACACAGGAATTAAAAAAGCAGTGGTGATGAAAGGCAGAGGAGAGGGAGGGGGGGGGGGGAGGAGGATAGGGGATGGGGAGGGAGAGGGGAGGGAAAAGGAGGGAGGGAGGGTAAGAGGGAGGAGGGGGAGGAGGAGGGAGGGGATGGGGGAGGAGAGGGGAAGGGAAAAGGAGGAAGGGGAGGGCTAGAGGGAGGGGGGAGGGGAGGGGAGAGAGAAGTGTCTTGGCTCAGGTCCTGCAGGAACATCAGATAAAGTTGTTGATGACCATGGACGGGAACAAATCTGGTTCCTGGAGAAAGTCTGCTCTAGGATTAAGCCTTTGCACCATGGGTAATGCTCATTTTACGGGTGGTTTGTCTGGCTAGGGTGTGGCTCTAGTCTCGTCACAGAGACTTTTATCCTGCTGTTCCTAGATTCCAAGGGGATCCAAAAGGATGATGGAAGCAAGATACAAAGACAGGGCAAGTCAAGGGGACATGGGAAGAGAAAGGGCCTCCTCACTCAGGAGGGGACATGGGAAGAGAAAGGGCCTTTTCACTCAGGAGTCTGTGAGGGACAGACTCCATCATAGTTAACAGCACTGGCTGTGACAGGGTCCGCACCCAGCACCCTTCACAGTCTCAAACAAGAAGGTGAGAACAGCAGTCGCCATGCTTACGGCCTGCGTGCGGCCTTTCTCCTCTCTTTCCATCTGTAAGCCTGAGATTCTTACAAACGTGGCTGTAACTTCATCTACAGCAAAAGCGTGTCTTCGCACATGTATATGGAATTCTTGTGACTACTCAGAGTGCCCCAGAGACTCTCTGTAGTCCTACTCAGTGTGCCTCAGAGAATATCTGTAGTCCTACTCGATGTTACTCAGCGACCTTCTGCAGTCCTACTGGGTGTGTCTCAGAGACCCTCTTGCAGTCCTACTCAGTGCGTCTCAGGGACCATTCTATGATCTTGCTTACTGGAGGGAGAAAGGGGGGACCTGGAAGGAGGAAGGGAAAGAGGAAGAAAGGCTAGAGAAGTAGCTCAACTGTCCTGGTACTTACCCAAGTGCCGGAGGCCCTCAGATGGATTCCCAGCACCACATAAAACCAGGTATCATGGCCCATGCCTGTAGTTACAACAGCTGGAGTTTCAAAGTTCAAGGTCGTCCTCAGCTATAAGCTGAGGTAGAAGCTGGCCTGAGTTATATGAGACCCTGTCTATAAATTAATAAGTAATAGAAGAAGGGAAGAGTTCTTCAAAGATTTGTTCTTTGAGATTTGACCAATGTCATTTCAACAGTGGTGATGGGGCAGACGCATCTCTCACCCACAGTTGGCAGGAGTTCTTTGCAGAGACCTCTGCTGAGAGCGAGGCGGGATTCCTATACCACAGAGAAGACTCTCGGGATGAGCCTGTAGGAAACGCCACCGTCGGAGTCTGTTAGGGAGAGAGTTGAACAGAAGTTCGCGCACAAGGATGATCAGAAAGAGAGGCGTCCAGAGACAGCCTGAGACACGGGTAGGTGTGAGGGCGGAGTCTCGGGAAAGCCACACTGAACACTTGGGTTTGGGCAGTACCCATATCCAGGTATCTTATGCTGTCAGAGTACAGGAGACACACGCAGAACATGGTCACAGTGTCAGCTTCTCGTCCCACTTGCCATGGGTCCGAGTGAGGAGCCGGTGGCCCTCAGTGGCTTTTAAACCATGGGCTTGTGTCCTGGGCAGTAGAAGTGTGTTTCCTATGGCGGTCACGGTGAGTCCCTACCCACTCAGTGGCTTAAGGTGGCTGGATTTATTCTCTTGCAGCTGTAGAGGCGGTGAGCAGAGCTGAATTTGCCTGCTTGACTCGCCGGGCCTCTGGAGATCATGGCTCTCTTGCTGGGTGACCCCTCCTGTGTGTCACTCCAACCTTTTGCTCTGTTGTCCTCTCTCCAGCCACCTGGATCCCCATCACTAACTCGGGCTCATCTGGGCAATCCAGAGTATTGTCCGTCTCTGTACCCTTAAGTTAGCAATGTCCGCATGTTCACCACCTTTTATTCTACAAGGCGACATATTCGAGTTTCAGGCTGGAATGTACCCCTCTCTGGGGGCCTTCAGTTGGTCTTTGAATGAAAGTGAGGATGGGGTCCCTCCTAGGTGTGGTTCAGGAGAAGGATTTTATGGTAGAAACGAGGGAGAACACAGCCAGAGGCAGCTGGAGGAGTCCAGACTGAGCTTGGCCAGAACAGACTGCGACAGGAGAATCGGGAATGGGAGAGTGAGGGAGGCTGAGGAGAGAGGGAAGAGGAGAGAAGCCAAAAGGACAAGAGGTCCAGGAGCAGAGTCAAGAGCAGAACCAAGATACCGGCTACCCACAATGACTGAGGTATATAGGAAAGAGAAGCTGGGGGAAGGGAAGGGAAGCTCAGAGCTAGAGGGGTTTGGGTAGGGGCGGGAGTGAGAGGTGCTGAGAGGGGCCAGGACTCTGTAACTGGTAGTTGATACTTTGGATGCTGGGAGAGCCGGGAGGCCAGAGTCCACTTTGATATGTTAGTAGACACCTCAGAATGCTTTGAGATTTATTGGTTTGTTTTGGATTTTCTTGTTTGGCGATGTCTCACCAGTTAGTCCTGGCTGGCCTTGAACTCATGATGTCTTGCCTCCAGTGCCTGAGTGTTGGGATTTCAGGCATGTAGCACCACACCTAGCCAGATGCGGTGTACTGCACTGTTGTCTTTAGATCTGTTGTCAGAATGTCTGTGCTCTCCTTTCTCCTCCAGTTGAGATGTTGAAACCTTGACCCCCAAGGTTATGATAGGAGGTGCGGCTTTGGGGGAGATAATTAAGCTTAACTAGGGCCACGGAGAGCTCCATGGACGGTATGACAGTTCTGATCATCAGCTCCTGAGGGGGGCAAGCCTTCGGGTGCATGAGTTTGTTTCTGGAGAGATAAATGGAGGAGACTCTCAGCGTGGGGGGCACCATCCAATGGACTGGAATCCAAGGCTGAAAGAAAAGAGAAAAAGGAGTCAGCAGCCCAGGACCAGTATCTCCCCACTGTCCAATCATTTCCCAGCCCTGGACCAGCATTTCCCCACGTCCAATCACTTCCCAGGACCAGCATCTCCCCACCGTCCAATCACTTCCCAGCCCTGGACCAGCATCTCCCTACCGTCCAATCACTTCCCAGCCCTGGACCAGCATCCTTCCACCGCCCACTCACTTCCTGAACCACTGAGACGTGAATAGTCCATGCGGTGTTCCTGCTGCCACTCGCCTTCCGTGCCTTGACGCACCTTCTTAAACTGAGGCCCCAAAGAAATCCTCCCCCTCTTAAGCTGCTCTGTGGGTCACAGCACAGTAACTGCACAGGGCAGCACGTGACCTTAAGAAGTGCCTCAGACAGGGGTTGGGGATTTAGCTCAGTGCTAGAGCACTTGCCTAGCAAGCTCAAGGCCCTGGGTTCGGTCCCCAGCTCTGGAAAAAAAAAAAAAAAAGAAATCGCCAAAAAAAAAAAAAAAAAAAAAAAAAAAAAAAAAAAAAAAAAAAAAAAAAAAAAAAAAAAAAAAAAAAAAAAAAAAAAGTGCCTCAGAGAAACCCTCACCTCCTCCACGCTAAAGACACTGCCAGAGGCCCTAAGGAGGAACCAGAAAATAGCAAATCTGCCCGCAGTTTGGTTCCAGACTTCCTATTGGCTGAATGTGGACAAGTCTTTCTGCTGTTAGTCAGCTCTTTAGCCTTTGTATTGTAATACGAAAGCCCAAGTGATCTGAAGAGTCAAAGACATGTTGACTTTGAGCCTAGAACGTACTTACTGAAGGAATAAATTCGCTCACAAGTATAATATGGTAGACATGGCCGGGGCACAGCAGTCACCATTTCTTCTCTCCTCCCTTGGTGGGAGCCTATGGGTGGTGACTGGTTCTGACCAATGACAATGAGCAGAGACCTTGCGGCGAGTTTCTCATGGGGTGGATTCAAGCAGCTTGGATTGAGAGTCACTGTGTGATGGACAGCTGCCCCGGGTTGTCAACGGAATCTATCTGCTCATAAAAACAGGAAAGGAACTTGGGAGAGTTTTGACAAAGCTCGACACTGTAGGTGTCCCACCCTATCCTAACCGAGCACCGCCTCCATCAGCCCCGCCTCCACCAGCCCCGCCTCCATCAGCCCCGCCTCCATCAGCTCCGCCTCCATCAGCTCCGCCTTCAGTCACTGTCCCCGCCCTCATCATAAACACTGCGGACGCTGCTGCGGTCAACAGTCAGAGCAGGACCGGAGGGTCATTTGTACTGACATCCAGTGTGCAAGCAGTGATCAAACTAATTTGATCAAACCTGATAAGGGCAGAAGCTAATAGTAGCAGCGGATGTGTTGTTAATTAATGAAACCGTTTTTTTTTAAAAACCCAAATAGCGTTTCACGCATTCACGATTTTCTCTCCTCGGGGACGATCAGGGGCCCTCCCTCTCCTTCTCTTACTTTCGTCCCCTTTCACCTCTGCATCCTTAATGGACCATGACTAACTGGAATTCTTTCTGAGATGAGTGAAAGATGCCGAGGACAGAACTCGAAATGAGACTTTAAGAATATCATTCCCACGTAGTTGAAATAGTTCAGTAGCTTCCCAGAAGCCACAACAGTCAGCACCGCCATGGGTACGCAGAGACTCGGAACACCGGGATTCCCGGATGTTCCGCCATGCTTGCTCACTGGTGCGCGGCGGGCTGCCATCGTTCATTTCTTCATTCATTTCTTCATTCATTTCTTCATTCATTTCTTCATTCATGTATGGAGTGGTTGCTGAAGGAGAGGCGCCTCCCATCCTGTTCTCCTGCAGGTTCACTAATAAAAATATGACTCAATGTCCCTAAAAGCAACCTAGGGGCAACTCAAAAAGCAAAATCTCTTCCACGGAACCAGAAAGAAAATGGAAATCACATCTAGCTGTCAGTGTCTAACAATGCTGTGGGAAAGATTTTTTTTATCAGAGCCCATGGCGGTGGAGGACTGGAAGAACCCACAACAGCGTCTTGTGACGTAAGCTGTGGTGTGCCAAGGAAAAGCAGAGTGCCGTGTTATTTAAAAATGATACAGCAGGGGTTGGGGATTTAGCTCAGTGGTAGAGCGCTTGCCTAGGAAGCGCAAGGCCCTGGGTTCGGTCCCCAGCTCCGAAAAAAAAAAAAATGATACAGCAATCATAACGTGACAAAGGTTTATAGAAAAGTAAGAGGGAGAGAAGCTCGTATAAAACTCTACATGTTGTGGCTATGTGTATGTGACTATTATGCAGGTTTTATAAAAATTATTTTTAGGGCTGGGTGGTGGTGGCACACGCTTTTAATCCCAGCACTCGGGGGGGGGGGGAAAGAGGCAGACAGACGGCGCTCTGAGTTTGAGGCCAGCCTGATCTACAGAACGAGTTCTAGAACAGTCAAGGCTACACAGAGAAAGCCTGTCTCATAAAACCAAAGAGAAAAAAAAAAAAGTTATATTTAGAAAGCTATAATTAATAAATGAAAAGGGTCACTTTGTAAGGCCGCCCGGACTCTGAGTAGTTAAAAAGTAACCCTGAGGCCGTTCCACAGTGGGCTCTGTATTTCGTGGCTTCTAAAGAACACTGTGCTCTCTGAACTGTGTTCCTGAGGGCTGCCATGTCTCAAGGTCTGCCTGGAAGGACGCTGTCCTGATCTCCCTAACAGCTGCCTTCAACCTTGAGGCGAAGGAGATGCTGCATGTGGTGGTGGTGGTGGTGGGGAGAGAGAGAGAGAGAAACAGAGAGAGAGAGAGAGAGAGAATGAACAGTGTGAAGGAACAGAGATACGAGAAGAAAAAACACACACAAAGAGAGAAAGAGAAAGAAAGACAGAAAGAGAGAGAGACACAGAGAGACAGAGAGAGAGACAGAGAGACAGAGAGACAGAGAGACAGAGAGACCGGTGCCTCAAGATTTGGGCAAGCTACTGGACGGCTCCCCCTGCTCTCTCCTCGGTGAGACATCACCCTTCCTAACTGCTTCTTTTATCAGAGATTGGGCTTTGGACTGAGCCTCATCCCCCAAGTTTTGTACTCCACTCATACCACCCTCTTCCTAAACATCTCTTAGGACATTTTTATTAAGTCCAGGCTGGCCTTGAACTTCCTACATAGCCACGCCTAGCCATGACCTGATCCTCCTGCCTCCACCTTCCAAGTTTTGAGATTACAGGCATGTTCTGTCACATCTGTTATATATGGTGCTGGGGATAACACCCAGGACTTCATGCTTTCTAGGCCAGCATTTAACCAATGGAGTTACATGCCCGGCATCTTAACGGCATTACAAAATCCACAACTCCTTTTAAGGAGCCACTATTTAAGAATAAGCTCCTCAGAGACATCCACCCCTTCACCCACCCCGTCCACAGTCCATGGACCCTTGCACACGCGCCTCTTCCTGGCTGGTTTTTTCTACTGCTGTATATTTTTGGATCCATTATGGGTAAACTCTGTTTGTGAAAACCACCATGAAGGGCCAGTTCTTACAAACGCATCCCTGGCTGGACACGGTAGCGTGTGCCTTTAATCTCAACTCAGGAGGCAAAGGCAGATGAATCTGTGTGAGTTCAAAGCCAGCCTGGTCTACATAGAGAGCTCCAGGGCTGCATAGTGAGACCCTGTGCTCCCCCCTTCCCAAACAAGCCCCTCACATCTCCGGCTTGCCTTTCCAGAGCCAAACCAAGGTTTACTCCAGCCTTCTGGGACCTTTGTTTTTGCTTTTCCACTAGTTCACCTGGTGTGGGTGTTACCACCAGCCAGGGGGACAATGGGGAGCAACACCCTATGGAGTGAGGGTCTGGAGTCACCAGAAAGAACAGCTCAAAGGTCAGGGAGGAGCTGACCAAAGAGGGCTGACTAAGGCTTGCTTCCTCCCCCTTCAAATACACCATTAAACGAACCTGAGGAAAACAACTGGGTTTCTCCCCAAGACTTCTTGTATGGTGGCCTCTACATCCCAGCCTCAGTGGAGGCATCCATGAACCTAATTTCAGTCAATAGTAAGCAACCAGTCTGCACTGTTGCCAGTGGACGGCAAGTCTGGGAATTTGGACAACCAACTGAATTTGTTGTTGTTGTTTTAAAAGATTTATCTATTTTATTTTACGCATAAAGTGTTTTGCCTGCATGTTTGCATGTGTACTGCATGCATACGGTGCCCGTGGAATCCAGAATGCAGCTTCCGATCCCCTGGAACCAGAGTTGCAGACCATCGTGTATGCCATGTAGGTGCTGGGAATTCCTCTGGAAGAGCAGCCTCTTGACTGCTGAGCCATCTCTCTGAGACGTAAGCAGGGTTCTTTATCTTACAGTTAGGTGCCGTGCTGGGCCCTGGGAATTTGGCAAGTTTGGGTTGCTGTGTATGAGGATAGAATGACAATAAGTCCCTCTGGTGATTCTAAGATGCACACATGCCCACATCCCACATGTTCAGCAGCCATGCTTTCAAAATGTCTCACAATCTTTGACTTCTAGTCAGTGACACAGGTCATAACATGGCTGTCATTGTTTGATACCTTTTGGCACACTCTGGAAAACTCCAGTAACAAACTTTAATTTAATTGAGACAAGATCTCTCTGGCTGTCCTTGCTACATATACCAGGCTGGCCTCGAACTCACAGAGATCATACTGCCTCTGCCTCCCACGTGCTAGGATTAAAGGCACGCACTACCACACAGGGCCCAGTGAGCCCCGGGCGTCAGTGAGAAACCTACACCAGATAGCTCAGGGTGGGTAGAAAGCCTCCTTCAGTGTCACGGATGACAAGAGGGTGACTTGGCGTGGAAAGTCACCAGTGCCAGCAGAACTGAGCTGAACATCACTCAGAAGGGTTGGGGATCACATAGCTAATTTACTTCAGTCATGCTTCCCTCCTTAGAGGCACCCCCAAATAACAGGTGATACGGCTAGGTAAGTGATTCTAAACGAGGGCTTTCAGTACATCTAAAGTAAACACTTGAAGAGACAAAGGAGCTTTGGGTCCCAGTCCCACTGCCGAGAACACATTGTCACCAACCTCACCCAAATTCCCTGAAAGTTCCTGGTACCTGAGCAATGCAATCACTGACTGAAAAAGGAGGAGTGGGGAGGAGAGGAGGGGGTAGGGGAAGCAGGAGGGAAGGGGAGGGGAAGAAGGGGAGGGGAGAGGGAGGAGATGGAAACCTTCCAGAAGTTTGTATGAAGAATTTGAAACATTATTTGGGGACTGGGTATGGTGGCACATGCCTTAATCCCAGTACCCAGGAGGCAGAGGCAGAAGGATTAAATGTTTAAAGCGAACCTGGGGGTTGGCATAAAGGTGCTTTGTTGAGCTTGCTCCCCGGGACCCAATTCTGGCAGAAAAAAAAAACCTGATTCTTGCAAATGGTCTTCTGATGCTCACATGTCATACACATGTACACACACACACAGACACACACACACACACACACACACACACACACACATGCGCGCACACACGCACAGGCAAGTAAATAAATAAAAAACAATTCAAAGCCAACCCAGTGCACATAGTAAGCTATCTCAAGACAAACAAAACATCATTTTTGCGTTAAACCAAACACAGCTATGTTCCAGGGACTTTTTAAAACACAATTTAAGCAAGTGGACATAGTTTTGGCTTCCTGGCCAACCTCAGACACAGCGGGTCTGGCCCTCAGAGTCGAGTGGTCAATTTCGTCTGCTCCAAGGCTGCTGCTATGGAAAAGTTTGACTAGCTCCTCTCACAAAGAGCTCCTTGATTCTCTCAGCCATCGGTCATTAAGCAGAAGAACACAGCCAGTTTCTTCTGTCCTGGGCTGCCGTCCACGGCTGTTCATCAGGACCATCGTCTGTCTGGTGATGGGCAGTGTCTTCGAAGCCGCAGGTATCTTGGCAGAGTGTTCCCTGTCCTTTCAGCCAAGGAGACCCAGGTAGTGTGGTTTCCAAGGTTAAGTCAGAGACCACCCTTGACTTGGAGAGTGAATATCTGGCTTTGGGGCTGGGATGAATGGTAAGACCTGTGGCGGCCTCAGTATGGCGCCCTGTGGAGCCGGGTAAGTCCATGTTTGTGGAGTCTCTACAAATCTCCAATAAAGTTTCTTCATTGTACTGTACTGGGGTTTGAGGTGGGGTGGGGAGGGGGAGAAAGAGGAAGAGAAAGAGAGAGGGAGAGACTCTACATTTCCATGTACTGTACATCTCCCAGCAGTGTCCTCTCCAGTGTGGAGACAACAGTAAACAAAATGGGTAAATAGGTTCTCCGTAAGAACTTATGTGCAAGCCGGGAGGTGGTGGCGAGAGCCTTTAATCCCAATACTCGGGGTGCAGAAGCAGGCGTAGCTTTTGAATTCAAGGGCAGCCTAGTCTTCAGAGGGAGTTCCAGGACAGCCAGGACTACGGAGAAACTCTGTTTTTTAAACAAACAAACAAACAAACAAACAAACCAACCAACCAACCAGGGGTTTGGAGAAATGGCTCAGTGGTTAAGAGCACCAACTGCTCTTCCTGAGGTCCTGAGTTCAATTCCCAGCAACCAATGGTGGCTCACAACCATCTGTCATGGAATCTAATGCCCTTTTATGGTGTCGTGTCTGAAGACAGCGACAGTGTACTCAAATAAAATCAATCAATCAATCTTGAGAAAAACCAAAAAACCAATCCCCCGCCCCCTCACACAGAGACACCCTTACAGGCTAAGATGAGAAGTCAGGCACCAAGCAGAATGTCTAGACTATGGTGGCGAGTGCTATAAAATACAGGAAAGAAAAGAGGTGGATGAGGTAAGGAGCAGATAAAGTAAGGGGTAGATGTGACTTTGAGTGTGTGTTCAAGTGGCAGTGACAGGATCAAAGGCAACAGCCAGAGGCACTAGCTCAGCTGGCGTTGAAGGCGTCACAGGTGTGTCTAGGCTGCAAGAAGAGGAGAGAACGTAAAGCCATCCAAGCATGGCAGTCAGCGGGCGATGCAGCTCGCAATGGCCCTTGTGCTTCTCCGACTGCTGAGTTGGTGGTGGACCCAGCCACTTGCTTGTTGAGCCGCTTATGGTAACGTCGATGGGGTCGCATGATCTCCTTAGTGGCAAGTTCAGTTATTTTCTTGGCTTGCCCTTCCCCCATGCTAAGATTTATTTTTATTCATACACAGGTGTGCGTGAGGGTGGCCACATGTGTTCAGGTGCTAGGAGAGGCAGAGGCGGATGTCCAGAGTTGGAATTGCAGGTGATTGTGTAATGGGTGCTGGGACCTGAACTTGGGTTTTTCTGGAAAAGCAGCAGATGGCCATGCTATCTCTCCAGCCCAACTTGCACTTTTCAACCAAGCAAGCTGCCTCAGGGTAGTTTGTGTGTCAGGCAATGGGGGGTGGGCAGGCCCTGAGAAACAGAGGTTTTCGGTCCAATAATAGGAAGAATGGAGTCCTGTCAGCAATGAGAGAGGCTGCTGTGTCTGCAGCTCTACCCCTGGGTGAGCTTTGAGATGAGTCCTTGAACTTGCTAAGTGTGGGACTGCAGGCAAAGAGGGTCCTAAAGAAGAGGGGCATTAGACCAGGTTCACCTAAGGAGCCAGGAGTCAATACATACATTTTCAAGACGGGCAGTTATGGGTCATTTGTCATGCAACGGTTTATAATTAATGTACAAGAGTTCAGGGTCTGGGCACCTAGGATGGCATTGCTGTTCACCACGGTGTATGAATGAAGGTGAAGTGGGGTTGGAGGGGAGGGTACCATACGTTTGGTTTACCAAGTGTGCGATGGGCGCTTAGCTCTGCTTTGTGGTTATGTCTTTCATGAGTTGTTTTTTTTTTTTTTTTTCAAGTGGCAATTAGCTACTAACATCCGTGATCTGTCTCTCCCAAGGATCGCTTTAAACCGAAGTTAATTAAGGCAGCTTCGAAAATCAGAATCTGTAATAATTTGAGTCATAATTATTTCTGGAGACCGAGAACATCGGATACGGTGCCAACAGACAAAACCCTGACATTTCACTTTAAAAATTTTGTCTTCTAAGAAAAAGTGTGTGTGTGTGTGTGTGTGTGTGTGTGTGTGTGTGTGTGTGTGTGTGTGTGTTTTCCAGGAAAAACTGGGATGGAGCTGATCGTTGTGTAGCGAGAAGGGAAAGATTTGGGGAGCACAACCGTTGGAAAGAACCTTACATTTCAGCATCTGCGAAGGAGCACGTTGTTAGGAAGCTGTGTGAGTATGTCCCACTTACTGAGGTTTTGAATTAAGCAGCCCGGTGGCCTCCATGGAGCTCAGAAGTCAAGTGTGGAAATAAAAGGAGGAGATAGGACCTGCAAGCCATGGAAAGGGAGGAAGAGGAGGAAGGAAGGAGGCGGCTGCTGAGGGAGACTGGATATCAGGCAGCGCCACGGCCCACCCCAGCTTCTGTCCCAAGATGGCGCCATTTTGCGTTTGGTTCTGGAGTCAAACCCGAATCCCGAGAGCACCCAACCCCAGAGGAAACTCAAATCACCCAGCAACACTGGCGATCCCACTGAAAGTCCTTGCCCGTGACTGGTTCAGCAGTGGCATGCCCGGAGGTATGAAAGAGGTCTCCACTGCGGCATCTCCAGGAGGACCTTCTTCTGTAGAGACCATTAAAGACTATTGGGTGAATGCGTTGCTTCGGACATTGCTGTCCGCATGTGAAATGGAGCTAGGGCAGCCATCTTGGGACCATGAGTGATGGTGACGGTAATACTGTCAACTTGTTACGGTCTAGGCTCACATAGGAGGCAAACTCCTTGGGAATGTCTGTGGTGATGTTGCAAGATTGGGTTATAATTGAGGTGGGAAGCCCCGTTCTGTGGGCTGAAGTCCCGGACTGAACACAGGAGGAAACAAACAGAGCACTTTCTGTGTTTTCTGATGGCAGATGTCATGTGACCTGATGCCGCTCGGGCCTGCTGTTACCGTTCCCTACTAAGAAGGGCTATAGCCTTGAACTTTGAGCCTCCCTTCAAAAAGGTGCTCTTGTCCAGTATTTTGCCACAGCGAGGAGAAAAGTAACAAATACAGGTGGAATCGGGTGGCCAAAGAGAAGCAGAGGGACTTACACCCTCAATACTAAGGTGAATTGCCATGATTTCTGGTTTTAGAGTTGATTTTAGAGACTTATTTTTGTAGGCAAGGGCTCACTTTCCAGTAGTTCCAGCTATTTTTGAGATGGGTTTTCTGTTACTGGAAACCAGAACCAGGAGAAGGTCCAGTTGTCGGACATGGTCAATGGACTCATTGTATACCACAGGAAATGCAGAAGGTGATGGGGGCTGGGGATGTGAGAAATGAAGAACTCGCTCTCAGTTAGCCTGTCTGAGGGACGGCCTGGTGCACTTCTAACGGGCGTGGGAAGCCTTACAGACCAGGGAAACGGGTGGCTGCCATGCTGGGCTGACCTGAGTTTGGATCCCAGCTCTGCCTAGTAACACCTGCATCACTGGGGCAGGACACTGTCAGTTTTAGCCTCTCGTTCACCCAGTAGGAATTCCTGCAGGGTGATAGACAACCTCAGCTCTTGCTTTCCTGTCCTCCAGACCAGTGACACACCTCAACACCACCACCAATTAGGGGAGGACCTCACTGCGTAACCCTTACTGACTTAGAACCTGCTTTGTGTACTAGGGTTGGGTTTGCACTCACAGGGATCTGCCTGCCTCTGGCTCCTGGGTGCTGGGAATAAAGATGTGTGGCCCTGTGCCTGTAACGTTTTTATTTCACCTTTTGCATAGACTCCTTACCTGTCCAAACCAGCTTATGACTTGAGAGCAATGCTTCTTGGCCAAAGACAAGCAGGGTTGAAAGTACAGTGACTTTGGAGAGTCACGTGGGCTCTGCAATAGGCCCTGGGATGTTCGAGTCACAAAGAAGGTGGACATCTTATCGTTCAAGGCTGCCCGAGCTTTGTAAGATATTAGTGTTCCTGCCCGTGCCCACAAAGCCAGCATCTCTAGTTATTGTGAGCATCAAAGATGTTCTTGTGGCCCTCCACACGCCACTGTGCACCAGTACCCCTGTGTGAACCCATCATCTCACACAATGAAAAACTATGTCCCACACCGGGAGGGAGACTGATATTCTGATGCCAGAACCAGAGCTGAGAATTGGATACAGATCTCTGTAGTTATTTAATAATCTCACCCCAGTGGTTGATACAAGTTGAGCATCCCTAACCCCAAGTCTGAAGCTGCTTAAATGCCAATATCGTGGTGTAGATAAAAAAAAATTTTTTTTTCGACAGGATTTTGTTTCATGGTCCAAATTATTAGGAAAAAATATGTATGTATAAAATTACCTTCTGGCTATGTAGAATATGCATGAATTTCGTGTTTGGTCTTGACTGCCATCCCCAGGATGTTTCGTTATATACATGCAAATGCTTCAAGGTCTGAGATGCGTTTTAGACTGGGGAGGAGGGTGTTGTTGGTCTGTAATATGACTTGTTCAAATTAGAAAGCAAGACCACGAGGAACCAAGGATCTATGCGCTGACTGGGATGTGGCACCCAGATGCTGTGAAGGTCCTCTCACTGGCCCTTGTAAATGCCACTTTTGTTAGTGGTTCCTGTTTATCCCTTCTTCCCAAGAGCTCAGCCCTCTAGGGAGGAGGGCAGCTCAGCATCCTCTGAGAGGAGTTTGGGCAGAGAGAGATAAGCACTCCCAAGCCAGGGCTGGCTTGGCTTTCCAATAGAGGGAGATGAGTGTGTGAGCTTTAAGGCAAATGAATCTTTCAGGAGCTGAGGAGGGAGCTGTAAATGGTTCTATTGGGATCCAGGGAATTTATTTTCCATTAGGGGCAAACTTCCTGGGAAGCGTGGTTCAGTCAAGGGGGAGGGGGAAGGCAGTAGCCGAGGGGGCGGAGCCTATCCAACCCTGTTTTCATCTCTAAAGTGCCCGTGGCCCCGCACACCGAAACCCAAGCGCCTCCCCTTGTTCTTTTCATTTTTTTCCCCACGTTGGGTAAGATCATCTTCTGTGACTTGTCACAATCAGTACGGGGATGCCCAGCTTCCCGGGAGCCCCGGCATCTTCACCGGCATCTCCGTCCTTCCTTGTAAGCGGTGCCAGTCAGCGGGTAATGAGACGTTTCCCTTCGCCTGCCCGCCCGCCCGCCCTTCCTAATGATTATTTCAAACAATGAATGGTGTTTGCAGAAGTGAGACTGGGAATGGAGATTCCTAATGAGTAGTTCTAGCAATAATTAGTTATTTTCTATATTTATTGAAAGCGACTGCATCCAGCATTGCTGTTTTCTCTGAAGAGAAAAATGGGATGATTGCTACAGCTATTTAACTGCTTCCCGATTTTAATGACTAGCGGTTGTTTAATTACTAGGACTACAAAAAAAAGCTATCCCTTAGCTGAGGTGTCATTAGTAATGCATTTATATATTTGTATCAAAATGTAGCACAAGGAGATAAATAGGTTCTTGACTGGGCTGTGTGCTGCTCAGAGGGTCTGCTAGGACGGAGGTAGAGCAAGTTCCTTTTTCTTGAGACCCGGTCTGTGACAAAGGAGGTCTGCTCATGTTCTAGGGAATGTTTACTGTTTGACTCCCAGGGGATTGTTTCCTAACTGAATAGTCAGCGTTCATGAGGTACCGTGCCGCTGTGGCAGACTGTACGATTCTAGCACAGCACCATGGAACCTGAATCTGGGATCGGATGCTGTGTCATGACTGCATGAGTTAGTAGTTCTGGAACATCACTAGATTTTTTTTTAAATGACATCTTAAACATGTGTACTAGCTGAGTACAGTCCAACACTTGGAAGGTAGAGACCAAAGGATCAGGAGTTCAAGTCTAGCCTGGGCTATGTAGAAGGTTTGAGGCCAGCCTGAGCTTTATGAAACCTCTGTCTCAACAAACAAACAAACAAAGAAACAAACTGTAAATGTATCTCTTATTCACTTGATTGTCTCAGAGGCTCACTGCTCACTAAGTTCACCCTTTCTAGCTCTTTCTGAACTCTGGCTGGTTGGTTCAACTCAGCTTTTCTGGCTCAAATTCCTCTTGAAGCTGACTGATTCAAACTGACTCCTCTCAGCTTCTGACTGAGTTGTTCTGCTTGGCCTCAAACTAATTCTAGCAATCTGTTTTAATCTTCTGGATCCTTCTCATGCTCTGGCTCATTCTGTCTTGTTCTCTCTCTCTCTCTCTCTCTCTCTCTCTCTCTCTCTCTCTCTCTCTCTCTCTGCTCTTTTCTCTTCTTTCTCTCGCCCCTTCCCCTTGTCTCGTTCTTCCATTAAATCTCTCGACGTGGAACCGTGTTGGTGTTGGTGTCGGTTTGGTGTGCTCTATCCGTATGGGTGCGGGCCGATGTTTAACAACAGTGAGCCCATAAATTGCCCAGGGAAAGAAGATTTTAGAGAGAGAAGCTGGCCTAAGTGAGGTCAGAGGTGACAGGCCTGGGAGTGACTTTTAGTCTCTGCTTCTGAAGGTCCTGAGACCTGGGGAGTGTCGAAGGTATCTTTGGAGACAGACAGAGAAGAAGCAGGCCCACCCCGGGAGAGACCCCTTCCCTGCTCTTTCTCCCTCCATTTCTCAGGGCCGTGTGGTAATCCTCATTTTTATTCTTGGGTCTCCACATACCATCAGCGCCTCCAGTTTCTCAGACAGTGCCTGAAAGCCTCGCTCCTCCGGTGTTTCCTGCAGTTCTGCCCGAGACAATTTTATAGGGAAGGGGTTTGTCCACTCCTGACTTCCCATCCTGAGAACGGAACCTGACCCAACCTCACTAGTATATATTTATGGGATTCATCAAGTCAATGAAATCACTGAGACTTCCAGACAGGCCTGGTCTGACTGAGCTGCTACCCTGCCCTCGGACTGTGTGAGCACTCTGTCCCCCTTTTACTGTTCTCGTTTGCTGCGGGACCCCTCCCCCTGTGCCTGGCTGGACGTGCTCACAAACATCTGTGGGATGACTGATGCATGGTGCATGGGTATTACTTTATTCTAAATTACTGTTATTTTCATTTCAGATTACTTTTATTCTTTCTTCGTATTACAGAGAAGACATTTTATTGATTTGTTCGAGATGGAATGTGTGTGGAGGTGAAATTATCTACGAATTTCATTCTGGCACCTCTCAGAAGCCTTTGGGTTTCTTATTCAGTTCTGGGAGTAGGAGCGGGGGTGGGGACATCAGAACAGTGCCATTCGAGAAGGACAGGACACAGCAGAATTTTCTGGTGTATGTTTTTTGTTTTCAAATATTTATCTGTCATGCATACGTGGGTGTGTGTGTGCATGTGTGTGCGTGTGTATGTGCGAGAGAGAGAGAGAGAGAGAGAGAGAGAGAGAGAGAAAGAGAGAGAGAGAGAGATCTAATGAGGTCCATAGGTGGATGTCAGAGGACAATTTGAGAGTGTTGGTTTTCACAATATGGGCTCTCAGGGTTAATGAAATCCAGGCCTTCGAACTTGGCAGCAAACATCTTTACTTACTCTCTCTCTTTGGCCTAGTTTATTTTCCCAGACAGCATCTTGCTGTGTCCCTTGTTGTGAGTGCCAGGTATGCACTACCACCACCTCCAGCTTGCTCTCCTGTTCCAATGGCCCCTTCCAGTCACCTGAGTGGCTCTGCAGCTGCTAGAGGACTTGTGGGGATGGGGAAACAGAGGACACTACTGGAGATTTCCCGGAGCCTAGGACTGTACAAAGGTGGGGCCATCTCCTCAGGATGGGCCAGGAGCACAGGCTGGAATGACAGAGACACAGGGCTCGCATTGGACAGCTCACGTCCCGCTGTAGCGGGTAATCAGTGCATGACGGATGAAGGCAACCAGGTGTGGTGGAACGCGCCTGTAATCACGCAAGAGGCAGAGGCAGGTGGATCTCTGTGAGTGAGGCTAGCCCAATCGACATAGCGAGGCCATGTCTCAAACCAACCCAACCCAACCAACTGCAACAACAAAAACAAAAGGCAGAGAAGCCACTCCAGAGGGAGGGCCCCATGATTGTCAGAGCCAAGCCCGCTGGCTTTCACCCCTAGCTCGATACTAACCGTGAGCTAGGAGCTCTGAACACATCTCAGGTGCTTTGGTGTATGGATAAAGCAGGCATTGCTTTTAATCTCTGCATCTGTGGTGAAGGCTCCAGGCTCGACTGCATGTATGCATGTATGCGTGTATGTATGTACGCATGTATATATGTATGCATGTATGTATTTTACACAGATTTCTCATGTGCAAAAGTTCACAGCAATGCTTTACCCCCAGAAGCAGCTGCGGGACAAGTTTTCTGGGAACTTCGAGCAGGGACAGCATAGGCTCCAGCACCCTCTTCCTAAGGTGGAGACTGAAGGCCCTCATCCATGTTAGAGACAAGGGATCCAGCCTCAAGAATGAATGAGTTTGCCTGATATAAGACTGCCTGGTTAGGGGAGGTCCGGGGTCTAGATGCAGGCCTCTGGGTCCATGTGTACAGAAAGGAGGCAGGAACTAAACAAGGGTCTCAGAGAAATAAAAGTAACAGGTATGTACCGTGTATGGATGTGGGTGGAGCCAGGAGAGGGTGTGTGTGCGTGTGTGTATGTGTGTGTGTGTGTGTATGTGTGTGTGTGTGTGTGTTGTATGTATGTATGTATGTATGTATGTGGAGCCTGTAGAGGGCAGGATGTGTATGTGTACGTGTGTGTATGTATGTTGTAAAAGTATAGATGTATGTATGTGTGTGTTTTGTGTGTATGTATGTATGTATGTACGCATGCATATATATATACATATATATGTATGGAATATGGGGCTAGGGGAGAGCAGTGTGTGTGTGTGTGTGTGTGTGTGTGTGTGTATGTGTGTGTGTGTGTGTGAGTGTGTGTGTGAGTGTGTGTGTAAGTGTGTGTGTGAGTGTGTGTGTGTAGCTGGAGAGGTCAGATACATATTTGGCTCACAGGATTGTAAAGGCTTGACAAGGCCCAAATCTAAGGGAGACCCAGGAAGAATTACAGCTCGAGTCTCAAAGCATCCTTTTGGCAGAATTCCTTCTTGCTCAGGGACTTCGTTCTCCCTTCAGGTGATTTGGTGAGGTCCACCTGAAGTTAGGAGAGCCATCTGCTTCATTCAGAGTGCATCCACGTGAATGTTAATATCACCACCATCATCACCATCATCACACCATCACACCATCATCATCACCACCACCATCATCACCATCACCATCATCACCACCACCACCATCATCATCACCACCACCATCATCTTCATCACCATCACCATCATCACCACCACCATCATCATCACCACCACCATCATCACCATCACCATCATCATCACCACCACCATATCACCATCACCATCATCATCACCACCACCATCATCATCACCACCACCATCATCTTCATCACCACCATCATCTTCATCACCATCACCATCATCACCACCACCATCATCATCACCACCACCACCAATAACAACAAAAATGTGTCACAGGAGCAGCCAGAATTCTGTTGTGCCAAGCATGTGGGCACTCTGACAGAGTCACGCTGACACACGAAACATTGTGTGTTAGCCCTTTACATATATTTTAAAAAGTAGTAAAGGCTGCAAACGCTGTATTAATAGTTTCACCCTAGGAACATAAGCATCACAGAAAATGTGAGTTTGTCCCCAAAGTGGAGTCCTCACACACAGAACACTCCGAAGTTCACTGTTTCCCCACAAGGCTTCAGGAAATTTTACCCGGTGAGTAACTGCTCTCTGCAATCTGCCTGCTGAGGCCGGCACAGCAGGGCTTTCACACAAGGGAGGGGGCAAAGGTCTTCGCCCCCTGCTCAGGGCCTCTCTCCTCTCCCTTCGCTCCCAGCCTGTTTGGGGAAGGTGAGGCTAGGGCCTTCCTGTGACCTGTAAGGGTGTCTTACCTCAGGTTGGGAGTGTGTCACGCTCTAGGTCTGGACCGTTGGGGATGGTGGCTTTGGGTGTGTGGAGCAAATTGGAAAACACACAGCAGAGCCAGGTAGAAGAGCAGAAGTAGATTTTACCACATCGTCAGGGAACCCAGCCGTACCCAAAGCTGTTTAGTCACTTAACTCTCCTATACTTTTCCACTATGGAAAGCGACAAACTGCTTCTTCTCTAGCTCGAGCAGTTGAGGATGCTTGCCAATGAGGAAGGTCTCAATGCTCTGTCTGATGCGACATCCTTCCATTTAAAGGTGGACCGGCACATAACTATGCTTTTTGTTTTGTTTTCTGATCACCTCGTTGTTCTAGTTAAGATGTCACGAGGTGGGTCGGAGGTTTCGAAGACGACGAAGACATATTCCCCGACATCAAGGAGCCGTCATCAGGAAGGCTGAGTGCACTGTGGTTATGCACGGGGTTATAAAGCTTCGAAACTCGTGTGACTCATCACAGGCTCCCCAGGAGAATGAGCGTTTGACACAATCTAGGAGTGGGTGAACCAATTTCAGCTTCTTTTCACAGTCTAAGGTCTTTGCAGGTAGGGCTGAACTCGGCCTCCTCTCTGGAGGTTTTGATTGCTCGCTTGAGACAGAGTCTTATGCGGGTAGCCCTGGTCGGCGAGACTTGCTGTATAAACCAGGCCGAGCGTGAACTCCTGATCTCCCTGCCTCTACCTCCCAAGCGCTGGCATCACAGGTGCCAGGGCCCTGGGGGAGGGTGGGGAGGGGCACGTTCATGTGCGTGTTCTTGTGTTTGGCTGATTTGGAGGGAGGAGAACTCTTGGGTGAGATAAGGAAGGCAGGGTAGGTGAAGCCCTGGCGCCCTCCTGCCCTGCCTCACACCCCATCTCTCCTTGACCTTCTGCCCTCTTGGTCAATGTCAAACTCCAGGCAAGTCCCAACACCCACTGTCTCACAGAAGATGTTCCCAGCATTCATTTCCCTCAAGAAGCAGAGGATGCCCTTGGCCTCCTGAACCAATGAGGTGACAAGTGGGATGGGAAGCTGCCCATGGCTCCAGGTGAGCACATCTGTAACCTATTTCCACTCAAGGCAGGAGGCTCTGCCAAGAGGCACCAACCTGTTTCCCACAGCCCTCAACAATGCCTCCAGCTGATTTATCCCCGTGTGTTCTGGGGCAAGGGCAGAACTGCTGTGTCCTTTTTTCAGTCAGCATCCCTGTCACGGGGTGTTCAGCAGCTAGCCCTGGTGTAGATGGAGAAAGTGTATGTGTTAGGATGTGTGTGTCAATGCTCATATCTGGTGTGTGGGTGAGCGTGTGTGTGAGCTTGTGTGCGAGCTTGTGTGCGTGCATGTGTGTGTGTGTGTGTGCATGCGTGTGTGCGTGTTGTGTGTGTGTGTGTGTGTGTGTGTGTGTGTGTGTGTGTGTCCAGTGAGATGGAGTGGAAGGAAAAATGGTGGTCGGGAGCAAAAATGGGGGAATAAAATGAGTCTTGAGCAGAGAGCATCTATGAGGACCACATCCCAAGACCTCAGCAAAAGCCTGAAACTGAGTCAGCGCTGACCACACCTCCTCCTCCTCCCTATATGAAATGTCCCTCCCCCGATATGAGATGTTTCCTGGTCACGCATACCCAGTGAAGCCTACTTTACAAAGCAGGCGCAGAAGAAATGAGCCATAACTTTTGATAAAGCAACCGTTGAAAATGTGTGTCGGTAGGGCTGGGGATGCAGTTCAGTTACGGGAGGGGTCACCTAGCATCACGAGGCCCTGGGTTCCACCCTCAGCACTGCTTAAACCAGCTGCTTAAGTCTGAAATCCCAGCTGGTGAAAGCCGGAGGGCTAAGTTCAAGGTCAGCTTCAGTTACTTTGTGAGTTCAAGGCCGATCTGGGGCACCCGAGACCCTATCTCTAACACAAGAGCCAGTGAGACGTCTCAGCAGGTAAAGGCACCTGGTAGAGTCTGTGAACATGAATTCAACCCTCAGGTATCACTAAAGGTGAGAAGAGAGAACAGGCAAGGTGTCCTCTGATCCCTCCCTACGTGGTCACTATGCATACATCACGCCCCTCCCCCCACGATAATAAATAGCATTTAAAAACAAACAAGGGCTGGCCAGATGGGTCATCAGATAAAGGGAAGCAAGTAAAGGCATTCGCTTCACAAGCTGAATGACTGAATTAGATCCTGGGAAGATGGAAGGAGAGAACCAACTCTACCAAGTTGTCCTCCGATGTCCACACGTGTGCTGTGGCATGGGTGCCTCCCCTCCCCCCATTGCACGTGCATTTGTGAACACACAAACACACAGCCGTTTAAAATAAAAAAAAAATGTAATAAATAAAACATATGTGCTCTCTCTCTCTTTCTCGCCAGCCCCAGTCCAGTTCCTGTGCTACACTCACCCTTCCTGTCAGTACCATGTGTGACACTGTATCAGGCTACGACAAAAGAGTATGAAACACTGTGACAGTCGGTAGGACAAGAGAGAAGGCAACTGAGTGACAAAGTGGCAGATAGGGTAGGGATGCCCTGGATGCGGATGGGGGTGGCGTGGTTCTATCCCATGAGCCATGAAGAGAGGCTTCATAAGTCTCTGTCACAGGCCTCAGAGCAACAGTCAACAGAGTTATTTAGCTCTGGAATTTTCCGTGTGCTGTTTGCAAAGCACCGCAGAGCTCAGGTAACGGAAAGTATAGGAAGTGAAATCATGGCGAAGTGAAACCCTAGGCAGGAAGGAGGTGGTGTGGAAGCTTGGGCTGCCTCCCAGGAAGCTGTCGGGGAGGAACTGGTACTTGAGCCCGCAGGTGACAGTGTGTCTACTTGGCCAATGGGGACAGGGAGAAAGGGAGAAGACAGCCGGTGGGTCACAGTAACCAGGGTGCAGAGTAGATGTGACAGTGGAAAAGGACCAGGAGGGGATAGATGTGAGGACTGTGAGAAGATGCTGGGATATGAGGTTGGGTGGGAGAGGCTAAGCGAGTGGGAGGGGCTGAGCGGGTGGGAGGGGCCGAGTGGATGGGAGGGGTCGAGCGGGTTGAATGGAGTAACGTGGTGCCAGACAAACAGAAATGCTCGGATCGGAAATGGGAAGTGAAATTGAGGAGTAGATTCTGAGAAGAAACGGTGTGAGAATAGAGAAAGGCCTTGCTTCCGCGAGTCTGATGTTGAGAGCAGGTGAAGCTTTTAATCTGTAGCTTGAGATGTGAGGTTGTGACCGCCACATGCAGGTGTCAGGGAGAGAAAAGAACATCCCCGGGGAAACCCCAGACCTGAGCCATCCTGGCCCTCACCCCGAGCTGTCGCGTCTCTGGCTGCTCCCAGTCTAGATGGAGAGTGAACAGGAGGGCATTGCAGAGAGTTAATGAGCGTGAGTTAGCCATTCACAGGACAGAGGCAGGCGTCAGGTTGTAGGACCACAAAGACTATAAGATTATAGCATTTGTCCATTAGTGGGCTGGCTTGAGGCTGAATCCTGCAGACCCATGCTTCACCCCAGGATGCCTTCTTCTCAGGGGTGTGCAACAGGCCAGTGCTGAGCTGAGACTGCAGGCTAGTTCACGTCTTCTCTCCAACCCCATATCATGCCCTGGATCCTGCCCCCTACAGGAGATTCTCTCTAAACTTCCTGAATAAGATCTCCATCTTTAAGTTTGCATCTCCCCATTCTATCTTGGCAGGATGGTTTAAGCCATGAGAATATCAGGTGTTGCTGGTGGGCCTGAATTTTAAACACTATATTGCAAATTCTCAACCCAGAAGCTTGGAAAGAAAGCAATGTTTTTAAGACTGAGCTGTTGGTCATGAGGATTCCCAGGCTGTTAGAGAGGCTTTTAGGGGCAATACATGCTTATTGATGCCCAGAATGACACACACACACACACAGACACACACAGAGACACACACAGACACACACACACACACACACAAACACACACACACAGACACACACACAGACACACACACTCACACACACATATACACACACACTCACACACACACAGACAATTGCAGAGAGAGCTATTAATTAGTTCTCAAGCAATTATTTTTTCCTCCATCTTTATTAAACTGGGTATTTCTTATTTACATTTCAATTGTTATTCCCTTTCCTGGTTTCCAGACCAACATCCCCCTAACCCCTCCCCCTCCCCTTCTATATGGGTGTTCCCTTCCCCATCCTCCCCCCATTACCACCCTCCCCTGAACAATCACGTTCACTGGGAGTTCAGTCTTAACAGGACCAAGGGCTTACCCTTCCACTGGTCACTATTAATGGCTACTTATGCAGTTAGAGTCCGGGGTCAGTCCATGTATATTCTTTGGGTAGTGGCTTAGTCCCTGGAAGCTCTGGTTGCTTGGCATTGTTGTTCATACGGGGTCTCGAGCCCCTTCAAGCTCTTTCAGTCCTTTCTCTGAATCCTTCAATGGTGGTCCCATTCTCAGTTCAGTGGTCTCAAGCAACTATTAAGACAGTGATGGCGTTGACGTATAGTACAGCAAGTCTGTGATAAAGACAGGTCAGTGGGTTCAATTACGTAGAAGCAGTGAGCGCTGGCGCCATTTCAAGACACACGGCAGTGGCAGTACAATGCAGGACACAGGAGGAGAAAGTCAGAGACGTTGCGGATATGAAGAGATGTCATTTTTCTTCACTTCAAATCACAGACCCCTGAATTCTATACAGGGACAAAATCTGCATTCCGTCCTTAGGACATTCAGTTGTAGATTGCGTGAAATAAATGAAAATACATGAAAAGTATCCCTCAAATTCAAACGTTCAAGGCCGATCCTTGAGGACGTAGTATGGATGGGAGGACTTTGGGGAGGTCCCGGTGTGCTTTTGGGAAGGGGCTCCTTATTTGAAATGTGCCCACTCTTGCAAGCTAAGCAGAGTGAGCCCTGGTTCATACTTGGGTGGTAGAAGAGGTATTTGTTTATTTGTCAAGCGGGAATAGAAGAGTCCCATGAACAAATCATAAAGAAGGCATTCACCAGAGCCTGGATCTGCTTGCCGTCCTTCAGCCTCGACGGGTACATGTTTGCCGTTTACGACGTACAGACTACGGCTGCGGTACAGCCACTGCAGCAAGCTAGGCCAGATGGGAGTCAGGGGTGAATGATGATCGGGCAACCAAATGGGTTGGGCACATGGAGGAGTTGGCTGAGAGTTCTTGTCCACTGTGCCCTTGATCGCCGCCAATTTCCCCAAGAAGAGTAGCAGTGAATTTGTTAGTGATACGTGTGGCTAATACCTACTTGTTATAGAAATGAACTCTTCTTTATACAATTAGTGATACCCAATGGGAGTTGGCTGGCACTTTTGCATTTTTTTTTTAAATTATGTGTATTGTGTTTGTGCACCAAGAAGGTGTCAGGTCCCCTGGAGCTTCCTGACATGGGTGTGGGGGAGAGGGGGGAACTAAACTTCTCTGGAAAGCAAGACATGCTCTTGACTGCTGATCAGGCTGGACCTTTGGAAGCGCTGCGAGCTTTGGTGAGTAGGTACCCAAGCCCCATAAAGCCTTCCCCTCTCCTACAGAGCTGGTACCTGGGACCTCATTCATCTCTCTCATGAGTCCAGCGACAGAGTTTGGAGAGAGCCTTGTTTTCCAGTATCCACCCGACTCAAAACAAAGGCATCTTTCAATGTTGTCTAACACTTAAGAAAATGTTCCCTGTACCGTGCGTGAGTGGATCACCTACAAATTCAGAGAACCGAAGCCTTAAGGGACAGATAATTATATGTTGTGAACTGCTTATTAATGCCGTGCTTGTCAATAACTGAGTCTGTGCTGTCTGGGAGAACTGTGACTCTCGATGACAGGCAGGAAAACAGCAGAAGAGTAGCTAACTGTTGCCTACAGCGAGCATTCTAGAAAACCAAGATGCTGTGCACTGCCGTATTAAATTAGACGGATGTGTTACAATGGCAGTTACATGTCTAACATATTTCTTGAGATCTAAAATTATGTCTATAGAAAACAAAACAAACAGAAACAAAAACAAAAGCAAAAACAAAAACAAAAACAAAAAACAAACAGATTTAGGGGAAGGCAAAAGGCTGTCAAAGGTTCAGGGGAAGTTGTGTGGAGTTAGGAGATCAGTTGTCTAACGAACAGAAGGCTCCCTGGAGGGAGATCCCAGAGAGCAGAACTTTGCCCAAATTGCAACCCTTCCCCAGACACCGGGTCTGTTGACCTCGTTTCTACCTGGCTGACACGGACAGTTCTTATTTTGGGGGAGTATAACCTTAGCAAGTGAGGGCAGGGTTCCCCTTAAGCTGTTCCAGACAGAGCTTGGGGCTGGGCTCCGGGTAGGAGGCGCTGTCTCCTGGTTCCTTGCTGTGCTGTGCGTTACAGGGGATGAAGAGAACTCTTAGCTTTAGGGACTGACCAGGGATGGATTAGAGTCTGCCTCTTCCTACGGAACCAAGTAGCAGGAATGGGAGTGTGACCCAAGGGTGGGTTGACCTGGAACCCAGGCTAGGTGGTCATAGAAGGATTCTAGAAGAGTTGACATCTAAAACAGACATCTGAAAAAGGACATCGGACATACATAGATATATTCTATAGATTCTATATGCACGGCGTATGCATTCTGAACAGCAGTGTAAGTTCTGTAGAGAGCAATGATGTTGGAAGTGGGCTGAGAAACGGCCGTGTAGAGAGAGCGGTACTGTGATGTTTGAACGGCCAGGGAAGACCCCCTGAACAGAGAACCTTGAACCAAGACCAAAGGGCAGAGGGGGGGAGGCATGTAGATCCCGAGGGAAAGAGAACAGCGAGTGCAAAGGCCCTGAGGCAGATCGTGTCTACACCCACCCATGCGAGTGACACAGGGTGAACAGTGGTTAGCAGAGGCTGGTGGTCGGGAAGGGTCTGACCATCTGTTGAACAATTCGCAGGAACTGGATTTTCATTTGAAAACATCAAAAATCCGTAGGAGCTTTCTTTTCCTTTTCTTTTACAGAGGAGAATCAGAATCTACTATGGTTTAAGAGAGATCCTTTTGGCTGCCGTGCTGAGACTTGATTGTGGAGGGGTGAGGCAGGCTGGGAAGAGGCTTGACTGCAGTAGTCTCAGGGAGAAGCCGTGAGGGCTGCTCAGAGCAGGCGACTATGAATGGTGAGACTTAGTTGTTTAGTCGTCCTTGCTGAGGGATCACACTCGGGAGAACGAGCAAAGACCCAAGCAGATGCAGAAGCCGTTGGCTGTCCCCCAGAGTGATGGTGGCATTGCCATGATCCAGAGGAGCCGGCGACTGGAACCAGGAGCCTGGTTTTAGAATCTTCAGGTGGCAGGTAGACTGTCGGGAACATAAGTAGGAAACCCATATCTCGGGGTCCCTTAAACATTCTGGTAGTCATCTTCTGTCAGATGTGTGCCTTGTAGATTTCCTCTCCCACCATCGTTAGGTTTTCACTGCCTTTAGGACTTTTTTTTTAAATTTATAGTGCTTTTTAAAATTTATTTTATTAATTTACATTCCAGACATTCCCTCCCCCCCCAGTCCCCCCTCTCATTGTTCTTCATCCATTCCTCCTCCCCTTTGCCTCTGAGAGGGTGCTCCCCGCCGCCCGGGACATCCCACTTCCCTGGGGCCTCTCACTGAGGCCAGACAGGGCAGCCCTTTCCTTTCAGGCACAATGCTTTCTTAAAGAAAAATCTTTTTCCTTGCCTGAAATTAGGACTGAGTTAACCTAAAATCTCTTTCCTGAAAATTTCAATTATTTTCTAATGCTTAAAATTTTTAATATTAAAATAATGGGCTAGAGAGATGGCTCAGGGGTTAAGAGCACTGGCTGCTTTTTTTTTTTTTTTTTTTTCTTTCCTCAGAGAACCTAGGTTCAATTCCCATCACCCACATGGCAGCTCACAAACTGTAACTCTGATTCCTGGGGATCTGATACCCCAGAACAGACATACATGTAGTCAAAACACAGATATGCATATAATGAGTAAATAGGTAAAAGTGGCCTTGGTGGGTCTCCGATAGGGTCCCCCCAAACCAAGCCCCCTGTGCCCTGAGGCTGAGGGGAGAGTTCCTACTGAAGAATAATAGACCAGTCGCTGGCCCTTCGCCCCCTCCTCTCCCAGCACAGCCACCCTCCCCTTGGTCTGTCAGAAATGGTGTCTTTGTGTTTCTACCCCAGGGCAGAGCGGTTGTCCAAACACCTCCACCGCTGACTGATAAGAAACGGTCGTGCAGGTGCAGGAAGTGGAGAGTTATGAGAGGACACGACCTTTTCTAAGATCTCCTTTAGACCTTCTAAGGTCTTGACTTTTTTGGGTGTGGCCTTTGGCTAGCCACCAAGACAGGCTCATACCTGGTACTTTATTTAAAAAGGAATGTTCCTGAATCTCAACCCTCATCCACTGGATCAGGGATCCAGTGAAACAGCCTGCTGCTTCATCTACCCCCTTCCACAACAACAACAATGATCTTTATTGTCTCATTTCCATACGTCAACATATACCCTCTCTAGGTTATAGTTTCACAAATGTTTGCTAATCAAAGCTTTCCTTTTGCACAAGTGTTGACTGAAGGAAGGAGAGACCACCCCAGACTGGAAGCCAGAGAAGGGAGGCTCCGAGACCCGGACAGGAGCTTACAGCTGCTGTTTATTGCTGGAGTGTGGCTTTCCCTGCATTACACTGAGCCACCGCCCTCTGATTTTAAACACTGTGGCAACATTGGCGTTATCCTTGTCCTCTGGGTTTCTAGGTGGATTGAATTCTCGTGCTTGGTTGAGGGGAAGCTTTACAGTGACCCCAAAGTGCAGGCATGCATGTGTAAATGTCTTAAAATAGGCATCTTCTTGCAAATATATTCTGGACCAGCCCGTCTCGGGTCTCTGATATTTGTATAACTCAGGTTTGACATTGATGGCACTTTAAGGAACTGACATGTTTCCATTTGGAGATGTGGTGAAACTTAGAGGTAATTTTAGTTTAAAACCCTCCTGTTGCACAATACACTATTATTATTATTAAGATTATTATTATTATTAAGATTATTATTCATGAACTAATCTATCAGCCCATGACTTGTGGAATACCTTAACATATCCACTTTCCAATCCAACGCGCCCAGTTTTCTCTTTCCTGTCATTGGAATCCTAATTGTTGTGGTTGAATGTTAGCATTTTCATCACGCTAGGCTCTAGCTACGCCAGTGTTGTGCTGGTTAACAGCAAATGAACCATGACGCCTCCAGTTGGTTTCCCTACTGCTGAGATTCCCACCGAACTGACTTCCAAGTCCCCCTTACTGATGAACGGACTGAAAGCAATTGGAATCTGAATGACCTCCTCAGGGTGTGCGTGAGAGAGAGAGAGAGAGAGAGAGAGAGAAAGAGAGAAGACATCCATACAGTGGGAGCATGGTCCAGAACAGCTGTGTGTACCACAGGACATGTGCTCAGTTAAAAAATGGTCGCCGTTACTGTTACAGCTGGCAAACACCTCAGTCTCCATCAGTTAATTACGTGTCCCCGTCGAACCACTGAAATAGCAGCTTTGATCATCTGTGAAGTTCATGAATAGCTCTACAAGTTGCCAAGTAGATCTTGGATAGAATTGTTCTTACTTTCATTTAGCAGAAGCCAGCTCTGTGACGGTCCTGGTACAAGGCTGGGCTCACACGACTTTGTTATCATTATTCTTTTTATTATTATTTTTTTAGATGGGTCTCATGAAACTCACTGTGTACCCCAGTCTGGCTTAGTACTCACAGGAATTCTCCTGCCTCAGCCTTCCAAGGGCTGGGATTACAGGCACGCAGATTCTTGGTTGTCTTTTTTTTTTTTTTTTTTTTTTGGAGCTGGGGACCGAACCCAGGGCCTTGCGCTTCCTAGGCAAGCGCTCTACCACTGAGCTAAATCCCCAGCCCGATTCTTGGTTGTCTTAAAAAACAAACAAACAAACAAACAAAAAACAAAAAAACCAACAAAAAAAAAAACAAAACCCAAAACAACAAAAAACATTTTTTGTTTACATGAATCAAATCAAAACAAAACAAAACAATAAAACATTCCAGGGCTAGAGATGTGGCTCAGTGGTTAGGAGCTCTGGCTGCTCTTCCAGAGGACCCAGGTTCTAGTCTCAGTACCCACACGATTGCTTACAATTGTAACTATTCTGGCATCGGTGGGTCCCAGGCACACATGTAGTATACGGACATAAATGCAGGAAAAACACCCATACGCATACAGTACAACTAAGCAAATCTTAAAAACAAGACAAAACTTCAGAGAACTTGAAAAAAGTCGCTCATGTGACGTTTTTCTTTAATATCCCCCAAATAACCAAATTATGCCACATTCCTTAGGGTACTGCAGAGGGAACAGTACCCAGCCAGTGACACAGTCAGCGTACTTCTGTCAGAGCGTGTGGCTTCTCAACCGCAGACGCAGATGCCAGGCCTGCTTCCAGAGGGAGCGGTGATGGCTACCAGCTGGCTGAATCCAGCAGCAGGAGCTTCCGAGATAATGGTGTTGGTAAAGATGTCTGGAGAAGCTCTTGTGAGGCTTAAGGACAGACTTTCATCTTGAGTCTGCACAGAGACCCATGTCAGATTTCTAACTTAACTGTAAAGGTCAAGGAAAAACAGCAAGGCACGTGTATACTTAAAGCGAGGCCCGGGGCAAACAGGAAGACGTGAAGATGGGGGTTTGTCCATGGTCGGCAGATGCTAGGTGAAAGGGCGGGCCTCTCTTCAGCAGGAAGTAAGGGAAGCAACCCAGGTCTCCTGCGGAAGATGCAGACCAAAATCCCCATGAATACCGGGTCCTGGGAGCCCACCAGGGTGAGTTGTAGATGAGCAGTGCCTGGAATCAGGCTGCTCGACACCCAAGCCTCTCAGTTCATGATCTGTCCTCCTCTTAGACGGGCCAGCTCTACCTTGAGATGGTTGCTGACACAGGTCTGTGTGGCCAGCCGTGGAGCCGTCCCTCTCAGGAGATGCTCGAGCAGAGCCCCCCACCCCCAACATCAGAAGTCAAGTATGTGATATGTATGTGATTGTGTGTGACACATATGCTTTGTCCTCCTCCCTATTCCAATTCTTTGCTAACAGAACATGGAACCTGAGTTTGCTCCGGCAGAGCCCTTGGGTTCAAGGACAGTGGGCCCCTCGCCAAACCCAGGTTTAAACTGTGATTGGGCTAAACCAAGCAGGGCGCTTGCAGAGGACCGTATCCCCCCCATCTCCCCTTGCTGTTAGTAGCAGCGATGCCAGAGTTCTGACAGGGAGATTGTATTAGGCAAATGTTTGCATCCTGACAAAAGCCATGAGTTTTCTATTCCCATCCCTTCCCTTCTCTTTGTTACAATGTAGTTGCCTGAGGACAAGATGCTTGAAGCGGCAGCAGCCATCTTGCTACCATGACTGAGGATGACTGAGGGGAGAGACAGGAAGTCTCTCTAGGCTCCCGCCTTGCGCTGCCACTGACGTCTCCTGGTACCAGATAATTAAATGCCTTTATTGTTCCAGCCATCTTTAGACATGCAGCCAGCCATTCTGACAGCACTTTAAAAATGAAGGCCTGCTCCATCTCCAGGCCGTGAGGAGAGGCCTCTAAAGGCAGCATGCTGGCTCAAGTCCCTTTCTCTATCTTCAACCAGAATGAGTCAAGTTGTTCTCTGTGAGGTCACCGTGACCCTGCTTCCATGGTCACGTGCTTCCCTCTGCCTCTTCCTACCCCAGATAATCCTCCTGTCTCAAGGAGAGTCAACCTACACTCTGTCTGCAACATTTTGTAAATAAAAATTTCTTTGTTTTATGTGCATGTGTACCACATGCATATGGAGGTCAGGGGATAACTCGTGAGCAGGTTCTTGTCTTCTGCTATGTGGGTCCCAGGGACCTATCTTAGGTCATCAGGTTTGGCAGCAACTCCCCCTCCTCGTTGAGCTGTCTCACAAGTTTGCAACTGTAAAAAAAAATATTTACCACATGTCTTTGAGTGTGCATTAATCTAACAATCAGAAGGGGATTTGGGTTTTGTTGTTTTTTTAAAAAAACTTTTTATTGGTTCTTTGTGAGTTTCCCAGCATGCACCCCAGTCCCACTCATCTTCCCATCCCTTCGTATCCACCCTCCGTCCTTCCAACCCCACCCCTCCAAAATAAAATAAAGTAAGACAGAATAAAATAAAAGGTCATTCTGGAAGGGCGTGTCACAGTGTGTCCCACAGCACACCCTTTTGTCCACACTTCTTTACTTGCAAATGTTCATTGCAATGAGTCATGGGTCTGGTTTGAGGCCTCCGACTTCTGCTACACCATTAATATTGCATCCTCACTGGGACTTCTCTCCGATAACCTGTTGTGGATCTGTGTCATGAAGATCAAGCAGGTAAAAGACCTGCTTTTACACATGCTCCAGCAGATCGTAGATGGGGTATGTGTTGGGGCCATCTCAACCCTGCGTCTAGGCCTAGGAGACAGCTGCTCCTGCATCATCATGGGGGCAAGCTCCCCAGCGTGGTCCTGGCTCTCTTACCCAATGCTGAAGCCAGCAAGGGGCAGGGCCAGCTTTCCTGGGTTAGCTCACCACCTCACACCCCTCATGCCCCTGCTTTTGCCACCAGGGCCAGTTCTACTGTGCTGCCCAGGTGAGGAGCAGGACCTGCTCTCCTGAGTGCAGCACCCAGTGAGGGGTGGGGCCGGCTCTCCCATGTCCAGCTTCACTTCCTCTCCCATCTCTCTCTGGTGCTCTCTATCATTCTCATCTCTCCATCACACATTTGTCCATTGTGCCCTTGACAGGAGCATGGTGAGCAGGAACTTGGGTATCTTTCTTCCAGTTGGGCTGCCAGAGTGGCCACAGTAGGCAGTTGGTATTTTTTTTTCCTGGCCACCACAGGCTGGCCGGCCAGTCCAGTTTGTCTTTCTTTTCTTTTCTTCTTTCTTTCATTCCTTCCTCCCTTCCTTCTTTCCTTCCTTCCCTCCTCCTCCTCCTCCTCCTCCTCCTCCTCCTCCTCCTCCTCCTCCTTCTCCTCCTCCTTTTTTGAGACAGGGCCTGTGATGGTTTGTATATGTTCGACCCAAGGAATGCCAGGATTAGAAGGTGTGGCCCTGTTGGAATAGATGTGTCACTGTGGGTGTGGGCTTTAAGACCCTCATCCTAGTTACCTGAAAGTCAGTATTCTGCTAGCAGCCTTCAGATGAAGATGTAGAACTCTCAGCTCCTCCTACACCATGCCTGCCTGGATGTTGCCATGTTCCTGCCTTGATAATACTGGACTGAACCTCTGACTCTGTAAGCCAGCCCCAATTAAATGTTGTCCTTTATGAGACTTGCCTTGGTCACGGTGTCTGTTCACAGCAGCAAAACCCTAACTAAGACAGGGACTCTCTGTGTAGCCCTCTGAAGACCAGGCTGGCCTTAAACTCACAGAGATATGCCTGCCCCTGCCTCTATTGAGTGCGTGCACCATTCCTGACCTTCAGAGGACAACTTGTGAGAGTAGGTTCATTTTCCTTCTACATGTTGGGACATGGTCTTTCTTATTGTTCTACTACTGTGCTATATTTATATACTTTATATACTTTATATATTTATAATAATTGCATATATATATATATATATATATATATATATATATATATATATGCAAGATTCTGGCCCATTCTCTATCTCTAGCCATATCAATGTTGGGGTTACAGAAGTGAACCTCTGAATCCAGATTCTTTGTTTTAAAATAAGACCCCATATGAACAACAATGCCAAGCAACCAGAGCTTCCAGGACTAAGCCCTACCCCAAGACTATCTCTAGCCATATCAATGTTGGGGTTACAGAAGTGAACCTCTGAATCCAGATTCTTTGTTTTTAAAATATGGTGTCTTTGTTGCTGTTCCATTGCTGCAAAGAGACTATCACCAAGGCAACTCTTCTAGGAGAAAGCATTTAATAGGTCTTGCTTACAGTTTCAGAGGTTAGCCCATTTTCATCACGGTTGGGAGCACGGTGGTGGGCATGGCAGGCAGGTGCTGGAGAAGTAGTTGAGAGCTACATCCTGATCCACAGGAAGAGAAGGGGTAGGGGTGAGAGGAGGAAAGAGACTAGGCTTGGCACAGGCTTTTGAAACCTCAAAGCCCTCCCCTAGTGACCCACCACCTCCAGCAAGGCCACACTCCCTCATCCTTCTAATCCTTTCAAACAGTTTCATTCCCTGGTGACCAAACATTTACATATACAAGCCTTTGGGGATCTTTCTCATTCAACCCACCTCACATGGGTTCCAGGGGTTAGACTCACATTGTCTTGGTTATATGACAAGTGCTTTTACGCACCGAGCTATCTCACACATCCCTGCAACTTAATTCCCAAGGCTAACTAGCATAACATCTTCACCAATAGTGTGCCCTGGCCACAGGCCCCAGGAAGTTGGGTGTGAGCATCTTTGAGGTCTAGCATTCCGCATGCTACACACGTCTAAGGTTTAAATGAGGTCATGCACACATGCCGGTACCTGGTGCTCACCAGGGGCTTTCTATCCTCCCCTCTCCCTGAGCCTGACACATTGCAGATACTTGTAGTAGCTATTCATTAGATGAAGAACCATTCCCAATGCCTCCTTTATTGAGTCTGGTCTATACAGTTGTTCAACTACGACTTCACACTCTCGATCCTTCTGCAGTGGCCTTCGGAGTTCTGGGGTTATAGGCGTGCACCACCATTTCAGCCAAAATCAAAGTGTGAAAGTTTTCAACAAAATTTCTGTTTCTTAAAATTGAGTTTTATTTTGATTTATAATTGTGTGTGTGTGTGTGTGTGTGTGTGTGTGTGTGTGTGCATGTGTGTACTTGTGCGTGCACATATGAGTACTCTTGGACGCAAGAAAAGGGAGTCTTATCCTCTGGAACTGGAGTTACAGGTGACAGTGTCTCACCCTGTGTCAGTGCTGAGAACTAAACTCAGATTCTGCAAGAACAGCACAAGCTCTTAATCACTGAGCCATCTGCCCAGCCCCAAACCACCAAACTTTAACACATCCAAAAAGTAATGGAAGGTACGTGCCATTTGGATGTTAACATAGAATGATTAACTATGATATCGGAGATTACTTTTAAATATTCAAATGTTTACACACCAAATAGGACTAAAAAGCAATAAACAGATACCGAGTTGGTGTCCGGGCTTACGCTGCAGATCTCACTTCCCCATTCTGGGGCTACTCTTGAAACACAGTCACTGCAACTCGAGGGAGCTCACACTGCCTGCGAACAGGCCGACGTGGAGAGGGTGAACGACGAGCGTGGATCTGTGCCATCTTCCAAATATTTGGACCATCCTAACTGACACAGCGTGGAGCAGAGACAAGCCCCCAGCTATGCCCCAGGAAAGTCGAAGTCTTGCGAATGGGCGGGGCGAGTACGATTGCCGCCATGTTGGCCTAAGCAATGTGGTTAATGCTAACGTGTCTCAAACATCTCACGTTCAGATGGCTTTGGAGCTCATGGGAGGTCCCTGCACCAGACAGCCAGGCAGAGACTGCAAGGGACCTGGGAATCATCACAGTACATACCCAGGCACCAAATTCTCAGCACGGGGGAGATATTACCTCAGGGGGTGCAAGCAGGACAGGAGGGGCACAGCCTCTGGATCAGGCAGAATAGCAGCAGGTGTCTCTGCAGGCGTGGCTTATAAAGAGGAAAGAGGAAGGCTGTGCTAGGGCGAGTTGGAAAGTCCTGATGGGACGTGTGAGTCCCGTGGTCAAAAAATGAACACTGATAGCTGGACCTTGCTCATCAGCCTCAGGAATGAGTCAGCTATAAGGAAATGACCAAATAAGGGGATGGACCCTGGTGACCGGCTTCAGGAATGCGGAAGTACCTAAGTAAGAGAATCCGGTCTAGCAAGGGAGAGGGAACGAGGGTCAGGGTGGAGCAAGACCTTTGGGTGCCATGTTTGCCAGGCTTGGGCTGCCTGTTAGGGAGCCCTTCAGAGGCCAGCAAGGGCCAGCACCTCAGCTGTGCTCTTAAATTGGTGTGTAATGGAGAAGTGTAATGTTCTGGGCTGTAGTGGCTATTCCAGGTTGTCAACTTGACTCTATCTGGAATGAGCTACAATTCAGATTTGGAGGGCTCACCTGCGATCCAGATCTTGGATCCATGTTGGCATGGAGATCTTGCGGCACAGTGGCCATGGAAAACTTAAGGTCAACCTGGGAAAGCAAGTCCCAGGTCCAGGCATGGTTGTACACACCTTTAATCTGGGCCACACCTTCTGCTGGAGGCCAACGTCAAGGCATGGGAAGAAGGAAGATTAGCTCTTCTTCGCCTGCTTGCACTTACTGGCCAGCACGGCTGTTGGAATCTACTTCCACCGAAGACCGGCTCAAACAATCATCCTCGTGGGACTGAGCAACTACTAAGCTCTTGGACCTCCCATCCACAGCTGACCATTATTGGGGTAGCTGGACCTACAGACTGTAAGTCATCACAGTAAATACTGTCAATATAGAGAGACAACCCATAACTTCTGCGACCCTAGAGAACCCTGACTAATAATTACATGGACCAAATGGCCACCTCACAGGGGTGTCTGAGTTGGCTGCAGAAATTGACTGGCTTTGTGAAGTGGAAGGAAAGGAAGACTCCAGAGACAGATAGATACACAGACAGGCAGGCAGACACACACACACACACACACACACACACACACACACACACACACACACCAGGCTAATTCCCACCAAGCAGGGAGCCCAGATAGGGATTTCTAGGCCAGGAGAATTGTTCCGCACTAATTCCGAATTCAGTGAGGTGATACTGTCATTCACGTGCCACCCTGAGGACACCCTTAATCTGTCTACAGAGAAGAGCACAGAGAAGCCCCTTGAGACAGGCACTGGGAACGCAGGGCATCGTGATTTGAATAGGTTTAGCCCCCATAGACTCATGTATTTGAATCTTTGGCCCCATAGGGACTGGCTCTATTAGGCGATGTGGCCTTGTTGGAGGAAGTGTGTCACTGTGGAGTGGGCTTTGAGGGCTTCTACGTTCAAGCTATATCCAGTGACGGTTCCCTTCTGCTGCCTGTGGAACAAAAGGTAGAGCTCTCAGCTCTTTCTCCAGCACCATGTCTGCATGGACACTGCCATGAGTCCCACCATAATGGACTAAACCTCTGAACCTGTAAGCCAGTCCCAATTAAATGCTGTCCTTCTTAAGAGTTGCCTTGGTCATGGTGTCTGTTCATAGCAATGGAAACCCTAACTAAGAGAGAAGTTGGTACCAGGGACAGGAGTATTGCTGTGATAGGCCTGACCACGTTTTTATTTGGAGGAATGCTGACTTTGGGTTAGGAAAGCAGTGGAATGCTTTAAGTGCCGTGTAATAGGCCTTCCTAGTTGGAACATGGAAGACAGTGGTGATTTGAACTGTGGGGGCCTGGCTCAGAGGTTTCAAAGGAGAAGAATTTTAGTGTGTTGCCTAGAGACTGTTCTTGTGATATTTTGGTGAAGAATGAGGCTGCCTTTTGCCCTTGTCCAAAAAGTGCTGAGTCTAAGGTGAAGAGATTTAGATTAATAGCATTAGAAAAGGAATTCTCAAAACAGCTTAGTGTAGACTCTGACCTGTGGTCACTCTTATGAAGAGCGTTTTGACGAAATGAAGAGAACTGAGCAAGGAAAAATACAAAATGTATGGTTCTAGTGTAGGCTGTTATTTTTTTAAACCTACTTTAATAAGGGCTCTCAAGTGCCTTGACACCATTCTAGCCTACTGTCCAAAGGTAGGGGGGAGAGATGATGAATAGGACAAGAGGATGTGGACCTGTTTAGAAGCAGTTCTTTGGGGGTGATTCTAATCTCCATGGTCAGGATAGTTCAGTCATATAGGATACCAACAGTCCAGTTTAAAAGTGACACCAAACACAAATTAGCAATGGTGGCATGATCCAGCAGAAACAGCCAGGCCTCAACCAAAACTGGTATTAGTCGGCAAGAGTGACCAGGACTAGCCAGAATGCTAGGGGTTCTCTGCCATGCCTCTCTCAATGAAGTAAAGATCTGTGAAAGAGACCAACTGTACTGGCTGGTTTCGTATGTCAACTTGACATAAGCTGGAGTTATCACAAAGGAGCCTCAGTTGAGGAAATGCCTTCATGAGACTCAGCCATAAGGCATTTTTCAACTAGTGATCAAGAGGGGGGAACTCAGTCCATTGTGGATGGTGCCATCCATGGACTGGTGGTCTTGGGTTCTAGAGGGCAAGCCAGGGGAAGCAAGCCAGTAATAACATCACTCCACAGCCTCTGCATCAGCTCCTGCTTTCTGCCCTGTGAGTTCCAGTCCTGACTTCCTTTGGTGATGAACAGCAATGTGGAAGTGTAGGCTGAATAAACCCTTTCCTCCCCAACTTGCTTCTTGGTCGTGATGTTTGTGCAGGAATAGAAACCCTGACTAAGACACCAAGGAAGAACTGGACAGCTAGCTATGCAAACGCCTCTCACTATCCATTGAGTCCTACTTGTACCCTCTCCAAACATCAAGTGTTCTCTCTCGGGTCTTGCCTTAGCAAAACATCATGAGTCTGTATCACAGGATGCAATCAGAAATTCCCACTTCATTCAAGGGTTAAAGGGTACCAGCAAGTACAATGAGCTAAATCCTGTGTTCAAGGAGAGAAACAGATTAAAGACATTAAACGGAATTAAGAGAGGAAAAGAACCCGCCCAGCTAAGCTTCCATCTGATGAAAAGGAATTTTTAAAAAAGCTTAGGTTCAGCCTTGATGGTACATGCCTTTAATCCTAGCACTCGGGAAACAGGCCTGCAGATCTCTGAGTTCAAGGCCAGCCTGGTCTAAAGCTATTGAAGATCTGATTGAACAGGAGGGCCATGTTCTAGCCCCAACAAGCAGCAGAACCTGGCTTCTTCAACCATGTGCTTCTAGGTTTAGTGTCAAGGATAGAAGAAAGGGGTTAGGGAGTCTCTCTCCATGACTAAGAAAGGCCAGGCCTGAGGAGGGGTGCCCCTGGAATGGAGGCCTGGAGAGGCCATTGTGCAAAGCTGTGCAGTTGAAGCCTGAATTTCCTTGGCGACTCTGAGACGCTGGAGATGCCAGACTGTGGGACACCAGCTGCTGATAAGGAGTAGAACTGGCCCAAGAGGAAGAAGTGAGCTATGGTCAGCAAAGCTGAAAAGAGTTGGTGATCTGAAGAGTTTTGACTTCAGTCACAGAGATTCAGGGCTTGAGGATTGCCCAGCTGGTTTCCCACCTTGCTTTGGTCCAGTATCTCCTCACTCTATTCCATTTTCTCTCTTATGGAATGGTAATGTATATCCTGTGCCATTATGTGTCGGAAGTATGTGGTCTGCTTCTCGATTTTGATTTTATAAGGGATTACCGTTAAGAATTTTCATGAATCTCAGAAGAGGCTTTGAACTTTGGACTTTTAAACGTTGTTGAGACTGTGATAGACTATGGGGACTTTTGAAGTTGGACTGAATACATTTTATATTATGTTATGGCTACAAACCTTTTGGGGCCAGGGAGTGGACTCTGTGGGTTTGAATAGGAATGGTTCCTGTAGGCTCAGGTGTTTGAATAGTTGGCCCATGGGAAGTGGCACTATTAGGAGGTGTGGCCTTGTTGGAGGAAGTGTGCCACTGTGGGGGCTACTGTGCTCAAGCTTCATCCAGACACAGTCCTTTCTGCTGCCTATAGAACTCTCAGCTCCTTCTCAAGCACCATGTCTGCCTGGATGCTGCCTTGCCTCCCATAATGATGATAATGGACTGAACCTCTGAAACTGTAAGCCAGTCCCATTCAAATGTTTTCCTTTTTTTTTTTTTTTTTTTTTTTCTTTTTTTTCTTTTTTCTTTTTTTTCGGAGCTGGGGACCGAACCCAGAGCCTTGGGTGCTAAGCAAGCGCTCTATCACTGAGCTAAATCCCCAACCCCTAATGTTTTCCTTTTTAAGACTTGCCTTTGGGGGTTGGGGGCATGCTGGGGAGATGGTTCAGTGGTTAGGGGCAATGATTGCTCTTCCAGAGGACCCCGGTTCAATCCCCAGTACCCACACGGTGGCTCACAGCTGTCTGCAACTCCAGTTCCAGGGAATCCGACACCCTTACACACTCGGGCAAAATACCAGTGCATATAAAAGAAAATAAATTATTTTAAAAAGAGTTGCCTTGGTCATGGTGTCTTTTCACAGCAATGAAACCCTACTGAGACACAGAGTCAGAACCTGGCTAAGTGCCCATGCTTACATGGGTTTGCTGAGGCTTTCAGAGCTGGGACGTCAACGGGAATTCCTCTCCTGTGCAAGTGTTGCCGACATAAAGTGCATAAAGGAAGCAGGAGAAGGTTGCAGGAGCTCAGACGGACCTAGGCGGGCCGCTGAGAACTGCGGGCTTGGAAGGGATCGCAAAGGGACCCTCTCCATTTCTTCTCAGCACAAGGGTTTGCTGCCTGCTGCTCACAGCGTTGGTCGGGATTCTCCTCTGGCTCCGCCTATTGTTGAAGTCACATGGCCGGTTGACCTAGGTCACTTGCTACAGTCTTGCCTGACCCTGCTGGTCATCCTCTCAGGCCTCTGACATCAGGCATTTCACTGTCCTGGCAACCACGGAGACAGGAATGAATCTGTTTGAAAGAGACACCGTGCCCCTCCCTTTGGCGATCGGAGTCTTGAAACCGGAAGTAGAGTTTCCCCCAGAAGCTCGTTCTGGGAAAAGGAATAGTCTGGGTGCTGTGCCAGCCAGAGGAAGAACTTATCTCTCAAAAAGGACCACACAGTTCTGACTCATCAGTCTGCTTTGCAGGAGAGACTGGAGCCCAGACGGTGAGTGTTAACCATGGTGTGTGTGGCATTTTGACCACTTAGTTGTTCATGTCTTTTGCCCTCTATTTAAACCCTAACCTTATGTTAGGACCCAGAAGACAGAGCTAGGACTGGAGACCTTTTCCAAGCGAGGCCACACTGAATAAATCACTTTTCTCTGATGTCTCGATATTTCGTGTTTGTTGAGCTGGCTATTGTTTGAACCTGGATTGTCAGGCTCTGACCCTAACAACTCTGGTAACATCATAGATGACCATGTCCCTTCAGATTCATGCCCACTTGGGAACATAGATGATTTTAATTGAAAATGAAGCCGGGGTGTGTGTTGGGGGGGGGCATGCCTTTTTCCCAGCACTTGGGAGGCAGAGGCAGGTGAATTTCTGTGAGTTCCAGGAGAGGTTACACAGAGAAACCCTGTCTTGAAAAATGAGAGGGAGAAGGAGAGAGAGAGAGAGAGGAAGAAGAAGAAGAAGAAGAAGAAGGAGGAGGAGGAGGAGGAGGAGGAGGAGGAGGAGGAGGAGAAGAAGAAGAAGAAGAAAGAAAGAAGAAGAAGGAGAGAGAGAGAGAGAGAGAGGTCTTTGTTCACATTCTTAATTACGGTAAGGTGACCACTGAATACCATGTATCTGCAGGTGCTAGCTGAGGACACAGCAGCCGACACGAAGAAGACCATGGAAGCAGATGGAGGGATGCAGCCAAGGAAAGGCCAGCATTGTCAGGATCTCAAAGTCTGGGAGAAGAGCATGCATCAGACCCAGCCCCCCCTTGGAGCCTCCAGAAGGAACTGGTCCTGCCAACAGCCTTGGCTTCCGGCCTCCAGCCTTGGGATCTTTATTGCTTTAAGTCATGTGACTCGTGGCCATTTGTTTCAATGGCCCTGTGACAGCAATAGAACTTTCAAGGGCAAAAATGCTATAAACAGACCACTGGCTGAATGACTAGGAAAGACAAGATCAAGGAAGCTCTGGAAAGAGACACCTATGGAGGGCACTGGAGAAGAGACCCGGGAGCCCAGCTGCACAAGAAGGGGCTCCTTCTGTAAAACACCCCCGGAACATCATATCTGCACAATGCAGCTACGGTTGAAGCAAAGGTGGAAGGAAGCCTGGTGTGACGAGCTTCTGTCCTGCCTCCCAGATCTCAAAACCTTAAATCAAAACATGACCATACATTCAGGCATAGTGGTATACATCTGTGATCCAGGCTCTCAGAGGTCGGTCGAAGCAGGGGAATTGAGAGTTTTGAGAGCAGGCTGGATTGCATAGGGAATCCCTGTCTCAAATTTAACCAAAGACTACATACATCCTGGGTGTTTTGCGTCCCCGGTATTTTCCTCTGTACATTTCGTGTGTGGGTCGGTACTGACACTCAAAACTCTATTCCCCAGGTTCCACTGATTGAACCATTTCTGTTTCTTGATTCACTGGTTGAATTTTCTAAAGCCGACAACCCAGGGAGCCTTACTTAAATAAAATAAAATAAAATAAAATAAAATAAATAACTCTTCAAAGAGTCTGCTGTGGGATTACAGCCAGGTCTTGAAGAATCCAGAATATTCTGCTATTCCTGCACCATCTTGGCACAAACGGTGTTGATATAACACCTCCCTGGGTTGTGGCGGAAGAGGAATTTTCATAGGGGATGTGCAACAAGAAGGGCATAATAGGTGGGTTTAGTCGAGTCACAGTAATTAATGTAGCTGCGAAGATGGTGATGATCCCCGTCTTTCTGACTTCACATTTCTCAGGAACCCGGTATACCATTGGACATTAGATTCACAGTGAGGTTGGATTTCCAAAGAATCATTAGCTGGGTGGCGGTGGCAGTGGTGGCCGTGGCCAATGTCTTCAATCCCAACACTCTGGAGGCAGAGGTAGGAGGATCGCTGAGTTTAATTTTGAGGCCAGTCTGATTTACAGAGCTAGTTCCAGGACAGCCAGGGATACACAGAGAACCCGTGTTTTGAAAACGACAAAACAAAACAATACAACAACGAAGATTGTTAACTTTATTTTCCCTAAAAGTAAGCGAGATATGGATTTCTTAGATGAATGTATGAACAGCTCCTTGGAGATCAGCTTTTAAGGGTGGAGGTGCAAGACCCCAGAACTATGCTGCCCTGGTGTCTTAGGGTTTAGTTGCTGTGTTTAGATGCCATGACCAAAGCAACCCCCATAACCAAAAACATTTAATTGGGACTGGCTTACAGTTTCAGAGATTCCGTTCATCATCATCATGATGGGAAGCATGGCAGGGTGCAGGCAAAAGCTGAGAGTTCTACGTCTTGATCCTGCAGGAGACGTTTCTGTAGGCAGCTAGGAGGCCAAGGCACTCTTCCACCATGGTTTTGAGAGGATCTGAAGTATCAGAGTATCAAAGCCCACTCCAACAAGGCCACACCTCCTAATACTGCCAACTCCTGAAGGCCAGACATTCAAACACATGAGTCTGCGGAGGCCAAACCTATTCAAAGCACCACGCCTAGTGAAGTTGTTTATTTAAAACTCCCTGCATGGCACGTCTCAGTAGAGTAGCGTGTTGTGGGACTGTCTGAGCCAGACAGCCCCCATCACCCGGAGTTCTGCTGGGTCTGTTCATGGAAGAGCTTCACAACTGGGCCTGCTGACTTTTTGCCTCTCTTCACAGGTCCTAAGACCCTCCCTGAGTGCTAAGTTCTTAGCCAGTCCTACAGAATTCTGCCGGAACTGCACGTGATCTTTGGGGAGGTATTAGAAGATATAGGTGGCACAGGATGCCTTGAGGGGGATTCCATCCTCACAGCCCTGAGGAAGCCATTATCTTGAAGTGAGAGAAACGCGTTTGCTAACTCATAACCGGACCTCAGGCTAAAACTGAGGTCAGCCTGACCCTCAGGCACGTGTGATGCTACGGGAAAGCTTTTGCTGCCCAGTGTTGTTCTGCCTCTGTAACCATAAGGCGTTCTGCTCCCCAATCAAATAGAGACACCGTGGTGACACAGTTGTGCCCTGTTCTTATTGAAAGTTCATATCCTGCCATGCTTGCTGACAGCCATCACGGATACATCGATGTACCAAATTTGTGGGCTTTTATCTTTATAACCCTCCCGCTCACTCAGCCCAGGGCCACCTCTAGACTTGTAAGAGTGCATGCCTCTAGCTGGGTCTGAGTAACTCCATAAAAACCTCAAACTCATAAAGAGCTCATCCTGTCTTCTTTTGGGTGAGCCCAGCTACAACAATCCCTGTTGAGTACAGACTTTCCAGTGTGGCTACTGTGAAGACATCCATGTCCTTGCCCATAATCCTTTGCACACTGCTCTGTGAGTAAGGCTGAGGATGTCACTGGTTTCCCCCACCGCACCCCCCTCCCAAGCAAGTTTTGGTGGAATCACGTCTGCACTTGGTTTGTCACAGGGGCCTTGGGAAGAGGGGTGGATGCTGTTTTCCTATCTCCCAAGAAAGGAATTTTAGCAGCACCATGAAAGAGTGAGCAATGCCCCAAGAATCCTGGGTCTGAACGAGAAGAAGGCCCCATGGGAGCATTCAAACAAGGCTTTGAACCCTCGACCATGTGAGGGGCAGTCCCCCTTACTCAGAGGGGTTCCTTCTCAGATGAATCCACCAACTGCTGATGGCTGAGTTCCTGCTGCCTGAGGTGGTGCATGGTGGGATGGGGACAGGGCCTTCTCCCCCCTAAATATTTCCATGGTGCTAACTCACACAGAGGGTCAGGGATTCATGGGTGTGATGTGAAATAGGAGAGACATGTTAAGGGTGAGAGGGAATTGGCCCACTGTGACTCAGCCATCCTCACTGGTCTTCCGGCGGCCACTTTAAATGCTGTGAAACAGAGCACTAGGTTAGAAGAGAGAGGCGCTGGGGCGTTGATTTGTCTCGCTCTCCCGAAACTCACCCGGGTCTGTCTGTTTCTTGTTCTGTTAACATTTGTGTTTCACAGATGCTTCTGAGGGTCATGTGGGGAGAGATGAAGAGGAGGTGTGAAGAGAAGAGTCTCATTACATTATTTATTTAATAGTATGCACAATACACAGTCACACACATACACACACAGACATGTACACACATGGTCACACACATACACAGTCACACACATACACAGTCACACATATACACAGACACACATAGACACATACACACACACATATACACACACAGACACATACACACAGGCACACACACATACAGACGCAGACATAATTATACATACACAGAGACACAGACACACACAGACACATACACAGTCACACACATATACAGACACAGACATACAGAGACACACACAGGCACACAAACAGGCACACACACACACAGGCACACACACACGCAGACATAATTACACATACACACAGACACAGACACACAGAGACACAGGCACACACATATACATGTAAACACACAGACACATACTCACACAGGCATAAACACATACACACACAGACATATTACACATACACAGAGACACAGACACACACATACACAGACACAGACACACACACACAGACACAGACACACACAGACACAGACACACACAGACACCACATACACAGTCACACACATACACAGACACAGACACAGACACACACAGACACCACATACACAGTCACACACATACACAGACACACATAGACACATACACACACAGGCACACACACATACACAGACATAATTACACATACACACAAACATAAACACATAGAGGCACATACACACACATACACACATAAACACACAGACATAGATACACATATACAAGCACACAGACACATACATACACAGATACATATACACACATATACAGATACACATATACATCGACACACATATACAAATACATAAACAGACACATACACCATAAACACATATACAAACATACACACAGAGAGACACAGACACAACACATACATAGGCACACACAGAGACACACACAGACACAGACACAGATACACACTGTGACAGCTAATCCTGGTTGTCAACTAGACTACAACTAGACTACATCTGGGATGAACTACAATCCAGACACAGAAGACACACCTGTGATCCAGATCTTGCAGCTGGAAGACACAGGCTTCAGACCCGGATGGTGACATGGGATGACACATGCTTTGATCCAAATCTTGAGGCACAGTGGCCATGAAAAGCTTAGGCCCAGACAAGGTAGCACATACCTTTAATCCCAGGAGACGGAAGAAAGCAAATCTCTGAGTTCAAGGCCAGCCCGGGACAGAGCAAGTTTCAGATCTAGGTGTGGTGGTGCACACATTTAATCTGGGCCACACCTTCTGCTGGAGGCCTACAGAAGGACACTGGAAGATGGAAGGCTCATTCTTCTTCACTGGCCAGCACATCTGTTGGAACCTGCTTCTTCAGGATTCCAGTTTATACGGAAGAGCAGCTGAAACACCTACCCTCTTGGGACTGAGCAACTACTGGATTCTTGGATTCCCATTCACAGCTGCCCATTGTTGTGTTAGTTGGATTACAGACTGTAATCATTGTAATACATTCCCTTAATATAGAGAGACATTCCATAAGTTCTATGACTCTAGAGAACCCTAACACACACACACACACACACACACACACACACACACACACACACACACACACCCATGCGTACCCCATGGTGTAGCACGTTGGACAGCGTGGGAGAGCAGGTTCTTTCCTTCCACTCTGTGGGTTTCAGAGACTGAACCCATCAGGAAAGGCAAGTGCCTTTCCCCACTGAGTCATTTTCTCATCCTCAAAGGAGAGTCTGGCCTTGAAGAAAATTCTAGAAGGGCTAGTGATAAATCCTCACATATAGGGCCTGAAACCAGGCAATGACATGTAATGAAAATTGCTATGGACTGCGTGTTTGGGCCCCACTCTGAAAGGTTTCTCGACGCCCTTGTCCCGAGTGTGCTGGTACTGTGGGTAGAGCTGTTGAGCAGATCCTGTTGGAAGATGGAGCCCTTGTGAAAGGGATTAATATCTTTATATGACAGAGAGCATCCCCAGAACCCATCATGCTGGTCCCTGGTCTTGGGGTTCCAGCCTTTAGTATGACGTGAAGTGCCCGTGGACGCTGGGGATGCAACCCAATCGGTAGCATGTTTGCCCAGCAGACAAGAAGCCTGGGGTTGATCCCCAGTGTCACACAAACGGGGCATGGTGGTGCACACCTGTGATCCCGTGGGAGGTAGAGGCAGGAAGGTCACAAGTTCAAAGTCATCCTTGGCTGCACAAGTTCAAGAGAAAACTGTCGGGTGCATGGGGTTGTTTAAACCATTCAGACGGCCTATGACTTTGTTTTGTGTGTATGTGTTTGTGGGGATGGTTGTGTGTGCGTGTGTGTGTGTGTGTGTGTGCATGTACAGGGGTACATTTGAGTGTGCAGGCCAAAGGTTGACACTAGGGTGTTCTATATCCCTCTACCTTCTCTTCTTCCTCCCTCCTCCTCCCTCCCTCCTCTTCCCTCCTCCATCTTCTCTCTTTCTTCCTCTCTCTCTCTCTCTCTCTCTCTCTCTCTCTCTCTCTCTCTCTCTCTCTCTCTCTCTCTTCTTGAGACAAGGTCTCCCACTAAACCTGAGGTTCAGTGTTTCAGACAGACTGCTGGCCATGGAGCCCCTGGCCCCTGAGACCTTCCTGTCTCCCTCTTCCAGCAATGGGGTGTCAGACCCATGTTGCCAGACCTGGATTTTTGCGTGAGGGTCGGGGATCCAGACTCAGATGGCTGTGTTTGCACAGCAAGGGCATCTCCCCCTGGGCTGTCTTCCAGCCCCCTCTCATGGGGGTTCACACAGCAGCTGAAGTAAACACCCATCTCCTGGTCTTCTAGGAGGAAGCTGCTTTCTGTAACTATGAGCTTTACGTAGTCAGTGATGCACGTGGTCCCAGCACATGGCCCCGTGTGTCTCTGGAAAAGACGAGGAACGGCCGGTCCTGGGCCCTGGGCATGTGGGAAGCAGGTTTTCTTCTAAACCCCTAGAGTCTCAAAACAGGCGATATTCCTAAGACGTCTTAGGGAGGGGTTGGGGATTTAGCTCAGTGGTAGAGCGCTTACTAGCAAGCGCAAGGCCCTGGGTTGGTCCCCAGCTCCGAAAGAAAAAAAAAAAAAAAAAAAGGAGCAAGTTACCTGACCACAGAACCCAAAACGGTGCTTGGGAAAAGAAAGGCCACACAACTGTGGAGAAGCCGATGATGTCTAACTATAAAATGGTAGCAAGTGCCGGGCTGCGTGCCGGGTGGGGAACTGAAAAGGTATTATTCTCGAAGAATACCGAAAGTCTGTGTATCGACGATGGCAGTCACGTGATGATGAGGAAGCTTGTGCAGTAAACTCCAAAGACGGTGTCTGGTGCCAATCCACGATGTAGCATCTGTAAGATTTGTAAAAGACGAAAGTAAAAGAAAAAATCTTTTTAGGCTGGGGATGTGGCTCAGCTGGTACAGTGCTTAGCCGGATGCAGGAGGTCCTGGGCCCTCCAGCACCAAATGATTGTACGTGTGGTGGAGCGTGTTTTAGTCCCAGCAATGGGGAGGTGGAGGTAGAAGGGTAAAAGCTCAAATCCTCTTCCATTAAGTCCTAGGTCAGTGACGGACGCTTGAAACTCTCAAAACTACAGACAAACAAAAAGGGGGAAAATGAGGAAGGAATATATCTTTGTAGCAGGGCAGTGGAGGCTCACGCCTTTAATCCCAGCAGTCCAGAGGCAGAGGCTGGCGAATCTCTGAGTTCAAGGCCAATCCGATCTGCAGAGTGAGTTCCAGGACGGCCAAGGCAACACAGAGAAATGCTGCCTTGAAAAAAACCAAACCAAAACCAAAACGAACAGGAGTATAAATTTGTGCTGCAGAAGCCACTTCAAGTAAACAAAAGCTGATACATATTTACTTTTCTGTGTAATGTTTCATTTTTTTCTTTTTTTAATTGGATATTTTCTTTATTTACATTTCAAATGTTATCCCCTTTCCTGGTCCCCTCCTGAAACCTCCTATCCCATCCTCCCACCCCCTGCTTCTATGAGGGTGCTCCCCCACCTACCTACTCCTCCCCCCTAACATACCCCCCCCAATTCCCCTACACTGGCGCATCCAGCCTTTACAGAACTAAGGACTTCTCCCATTGACGCTATACAGCTGGAGATCTGGGTCTGTCCATGTGCACTCTTTGGTTGGTGGTTTAGTATCTGGGAGCTCTGGGGGATCTGGTTGGCGATAATGTTTTTCTTCCTATAGGGGTGCAAACCCCATCAGCAACTTCAGTCCTTTCTTTAACTCCTCCATTGGGGACCCTGTTCTCAGTTCATTGGTTAGGTGTGAGCATCTGCCTCTGTATTTGTCAGGCTGTGGCAGAGCCTCTCAGGAGACAACTGTACCAGGCTCCTGTCAGCAAGTACTTCTTGACATCCACAATAGTGACTGAGTTTGGTGACTGAATGTGGGATGGATCCCCAGGTGGAGCAGTTTCTGGATGGCCTTTCCTTCCATTTGGAGTCTCTGCTCCACACTTTGTCTCCATATCTCTTCCCTTGGGTATTTTGTTCCCCCTTCTAAGAAGGACTGAAGCATCCACACTTTGGTCTTCTTTCTTCTTGAGCTTCATGTGGTCTGTGACTTGTATCTTGGGTATTCTGAACATTGGGGCTAATATCAACTTATCAGTGAGTGAATACTATGTGTGTTCTTTTGTGACCAGGTTACCTCACTCAGGAATTATTAGAATTATTAATTAGAATTAATTATTAGAATTATTTTCTAATTCCATTTGCCTAAGAATTTCATGGTCATTGTTTTTGATAGCTGAGTAGTACTCCATTGTGTAGATGTACCACATTTTCTGTATCCATTCCTCTGTTGAAGGGCATCTGGGTTCTTTCCAGCTTCTGGCTATTATAAATAAGGCTGCTATGAACATAGTGGAGCACGTGTCTTTGTTATATGTTGGGGCATCTTTTGGGTATATGCCCAGGAGTGGTATAGCTGGGTCTTCAGGTAGTACTATGTCCATTTTTCTGAGGAACCTCCAGACTGATTTCCAGAGTGGTTGTACCAGTTTGCAATCCCACCAACAATGGAGGAGTGTTCCTCTTTCTCCACATCCTCGCCAGCATCTGTTGTTACCTGAGTTTTTTATTTTAGCCATTCTGACTGGTGTGAGGTGGAATCTCAGGGTTGTTTAGATTTGCATTTCCCTGATGACTAAGGATGTTGAACATTTCTTTAGGTACTTCTCTGCCATTCAATATTACTCAGCTGAGAATTCTCTGTTTTGCTCTGTACCCCATTTCTTAATAGGGTTATTTGGCTCTCTGGAGTCTAACTTCTTAAGTTCTTTGTATATTTTGGATATTAGCCCTCTATCAGTTGTAGGATTGGTCAGGATCTTTTCCCAATCTATTGGTTGTTTTGTCCTAAAGACAGTGTCCTTGGCCTTATAGAAACTTTGCAGTTTTTTGGTTTTTTTTTTTTCGGAGCTGGGGACCGAATCCAGGGCCTTGCGGTTGCTAGGCAAGCGCTCTACCACTGAGCTAAATCCCCAACCCCGAAACTTTGCAGTTTTATGAGGTCCCTCTTTTCCATTCTTGATCTTAGAGCATAAGCCCTTGGTGTTTTGTTCAGGACCCCTCCCCCACTGGGTTTGAGGCTCTTCCCAACTTTCTCTTCTATTAGTTTCAGTGTAGTTTTATGTAGAAGTCCTTGATCCACTTGGACTCGAGCTTTGTACAAGGAGATAAGAATGGGTCAATTTGCATTCTTCTACATGCTGACTTCCTGTTGAACCAGCACCATTTGTTGAAAATGCTGTCTTTTTTCCACTGGTTGGTTTTGGCTCCTTTATCAAAGATCAAGTGACCATAGGTGTGTGGGTTCATTTCTGGGTCTTCAATTCTATCCCACTGATCTACCTGCCTGTCTCTGTACCAATACCATGCAGTTTTTTTAAAAATCATTATTGCTTTGTAATATGGCTTGAGGTCAAGGATGGTGATTCTCCCAGAAGTACTATTATTGTTGAGAGTTTTTGCTATCCTGAGTTTTTTGTTATTTCAAATGAATTTACAAATTGCTCTTTATAACTCTATGAAGAATCGAGTTGGAATTTTGATGGGAATTGCATTGAATCTGTAGGTTGCTTTTGGCAAGATGGCCATTTTTACTATATTAGTCCTGTCAATCTATGAGCATGGGAGATCTTTCCATCTTCTCAGATTCTTTGATTTCCTTCTTCAGAGACTTGAAGTTCTTGTCATATAGATATTTCACTTGCTTGGCTAGAGTCATACCGAGGTATTTTATATTTGTGACTTTTGTAAAGGGTGTCATTTCCCTAACTTCTTTCTCAGCCTGTTTATCCTTCGAGTAGAGGATTTGTTTGAGTTAATTTTATACCTTGACACTTTGCTGAAGTTGTTTACCAGGTTTAGGAGTTCTTTGGTGGAGTTTTTGGGGTCACTTAAGTATACTATCATATCATCTGCAAATAGTGATATTTTAACTTCTTCCTTTCCAATTTGTATCCCTTTGACCTCCTTTTGTTGTCTAATTACTCTGGTTAGGACTTGAATAGGTAGGGAGAGAGTGAGCAGCCTTGTTTAGTCCCTGATTTTAGTGGGATTGCTTCAAGTTTCGCTCTCTTTGGTTTGATGTTGGTTACTGGTTTGCTGTATATTGCTTTTACTATGTTTAGGTATGGGCCTTGAATTCCTGATCTTTCCAAGACTTTTATCATGAACGGGTGTTGAATTTTGTCAAAAGCTTTCTCAGCATCTAATGAAATGATCATGTGTTTTTTATCTTTGAGTTTGAATGGTGGGTTATGTCGATAGTTATGTCTGTATATTGAACCATACCCGCATTCCCAGGATGAAGCCTACTTGATCATGATGGATGATCGTCTTGATGTGTTCTTGGATTTGGTTTGTGAGAATTTTATTGAGTATTTTTGCATCGATATTCATAAGGGAAATTGGTCTGAAGTTCTCTTTCTTTGTTGGTTCTTTGTGTGGTTTAGGTATGAGCGTAATTGTGGCTTCATAAAATGAATTTGGTAGCGCTCCATCTGTTTCTATTTTGTGAATAGCTTGGACAGTTTTGATATGAGGTCTTCTGTGAAGCTCTGATAGAATTCTGCACTAAATCCATCTGGTCCTTGGCTTTTTTTTTTTTTTTTTTTTTTTTTTTGGTTGGGAGACTTTTTAACAACTGCTTCTATTTCTTTAGGAGTTCTGGGACTGCTTAGATGGTTTATCTGATCCTGGTTTAACTTTGGTACCTGGCATCTGTCTAGAAAATTGTCCCTTTCATCCAGATTTTCCTGTTTGTTGAATATAGGCTTTTGTAGTAGGATCTGATGTTTTTTTTTAAATTTCCTCAGTTTCTGTTGTTTTGTCTCCCTTTTCATTTCTGATTTTGTTAATTTGGATACTGTCTCTGTGCCCTCTGGTTTGTCTGGCTAAGGATTTATCTATCTTGTTGATTTGCTCAAAGAACCAGCTCCTGGTTTTGTTGATTCTTTGTATGGTCCTTTTTGTTTGTTCTTGGTTGATTTCAGCCCTGAGTTTGATTATTTCCTGCTGCCTACTCCTCCTGGGTGTATCTGCTTCTTTTTGTTCTAGAGCTTTCAGATGAGCCGTCAAGCTGCTGGTGTCTGCTCTCTCCTGTTTCTTTCTGCAGGCACTCAGAGCTATGAGCTTTCCTCTCAGCACAGCTTTCATTGTGTCCCCTAAGTTTGGGTATAGTGGGCCTTCATTTTCATTAAATTCTAAAAAATCTTTAATTTCTTTATTTCTTCCTTGACCAAGTTAGCATTGAGTAGAGCGTTGTTCAGCTCCCATGTATACGTGGGCTTTCTGTCGTTTTTTGTTACTGAAGACCAGCCTTAGTCCATGGTGATCTGATAGGATGCACGGGATTATTTCAATCTTCTTGTATCTGTTGAGGTCTATTTTGTGACTGAGTATATGGTCAATTTTTGAGAAGGTACCTTGAGGTGCTGAGAAGAAGGTATATCCTTTTGTTTTAGGATGAAATGTTCTGTAGATGTCTGCTAAATCCATTTGTTCATAACTTCTGTCAGTTTCACTGCATCTCTGTGTTTAGTTTCTGTTTCCATGATCTGTCCATTGAGAGAATGGGATGTTGAAGTCTCCCACTATTATTGTGTGAGGTGCAATGTGTGCTTTGAGCTTTAATAAGGTTTCTTTTACGAATGTAGGTGCCCTTGCATTTGGGGCATAGATGTTCATAATTGAGAGTTCATCATGGTAGATTTTTCCTTTGACGAGTTTGAAGTGTCTGTCCTTATCTTTTTTGATGACTTTTGGTTGAAAGTTGATTTTATTCGATATTATAATGGCTACTCCAGCCTGTTTCTTGGGACTATTTGCTTGGAAAAATTGTTTTCTAGACTTTTACTCTGAGGTATTGTCTGTCTTTGTCACTGAGGTGCATTTCCTCTATGCAGCAAAATACTGGATCCTGTTTTTGTATCCAGTCTGTTAGTGTATGTCTTTTTATTGGGGAATTGAGATCATTGATATTAAGAGATATTAAGGAAATGTGGTTGTTGCTTCCTGTTATTTTTGTTGTTAGATGTGGAATTATGTTTGTGTGGCTCTCTTCTTTTGGGTTTGTTGAGAGAATATTACTTTCTTGCTTTTTCTAGGGTGTAGTTTCTCTCCTTGTGTTGGAGTTTTCCTTCTATTATCCTTTGTAGGGCTGGATTTGTGTAAAGATATTGTATAAATTTGGTTTTCTGATAGAATATCTTGGTTTCTCCATCTATAGTAATTGATAGTTTTGCTGGGTATAGTAGCTTGGACTGGTTTTTTTTTTTTTCTTTTTTTTTTTTGGAGTTGGGGACCGAACCCAGGGCCTTGCACTTGCTAGGCAAGCGCTCTACCACTGAGCTAAATCCCCAATGGACTGTTATTTGTGTACTCTTAGGGTCTGTATGACATCTGTCCAAGATCTTTTGGCTTTTAGAGTCTCTGGTGAGAAGTCTGGCATGATTCTGATAGGTCTGCCTTTATATGTTACTTGACCTTTTTCCCTTTACTGCTTTTAATATCCTTTCTTTGTTTTGTGCATTTGGTGTGTCCATTATTATGTGATGGGAGGAATTTCTTATCTGGTCCAGTCTATTTGGAGTTCTGTAGGCTTCTTGTATGTTCATGGGCATCTCTTTCTTTAGGTTAGGGATGTTTTCTTCCATAACTTTGTTGAAGGTATTTACTGGTCTTTTAAGTTGGGAGTCTTCACTCTCTTCTATACCCATTATCCTTAGGATTGGTCTTCTTATTGGGTCCTAGATTTCCTGGATGTTTTGGGTTAGGAGATTTTTTTTGCATTTTGCATTTTCTCTGACTGTTATGTCAATGTTTTCTTTTCTTTTCCTTTCTTTCTTTCTTTCCTTCCTTCCTTCCTTCCTTTCTTTCTTTCTTTCTTTCTTTCTCTCTCTCTGTCAATGTTTTCTATGGTATCTCATGCACCTGAGTTTCTCTCTTCTTTCTCTTGTATTCTGTTGGTGATGCTTGCATCTATGACTCCTGATCTCTTTTCTAGGTTTTCTATCTCCAGGGTTGTCTCCCTTTGTGCTTTCTTTATTGTTTCTATTTCCATTTTTCAATCCTGGATGGTTTTGTTCAATTCTTTCACCTGTTTGGTTATGTTTTCCTATAACTCTTTAAGGGATTTTTGTGTTTCCTTTTTAAGGGCTTCTACCTGTTTACCTGTGTTGTCCTGTATTTCTTTCTTTTTTTTTTCTTTTCTTTTTTTTTGGAGCTGGGGACCGAACCCAGGGCCTTGCGATTGCTAGGCAAGTGCTCTACCACTGAGCTAAATCCCCAACCCCTGTCCTGTATTTCTTTAAGGTAGTTATTTATGTCCTTCTTAAAGTCCTCTATCATCATCATGAGATGTGATTCTAAATCTAAATCTTGTTTTTCTGGTGTGATGGGGTATCCTGAACTTGCTGTAGTGGGAGAACTGGGTTCTGATGATGCCAAGTAGTCTTGGTTTCTGTTGCTTAGGTTCTCATGCTTGCCTCTTGCCATCTGGTTATCTGTGGTGTTAGTTCATCTTGTTGTCTCTGACTGGAGCCCATCCCTCCTGTGAGACTGTGTTCTCAGGTGTGTCAGCACTCCTGGGAGATCAGCCCTCTCAGGGCAGGATTTGGTATGGAGAGCTGTGCCACAGGGCTATCTCTGGGCACAGATGGAGACTGGAAGGATCCTGTCCCCAGTTGCTCTGGGTTTGCTGAGCTCTGTGGTCTCCTGGCGGGTCCTTCCTTGGCCAGTTAGTGGAGCAAAAATGTTCATCTCCCTTATGAACTTAGGAGTGACAGCATTCCTGGGAGACCAGCTCTCTCCAGGTGGGATTTGGGTACAGGGAGCTGTGCCACAGGTTAACTCCAGGGCGCCATAATGCTTCATTTTTAATCATTGTTAATTGAGGGATTACTGATTTGCCATAAAATATGTGTTAAGTGAATTTTGAAAGTTCTGGATGCCTGTGAAATTGTCACCACACCTGGGATAATGAATACACTCATTCCTTTCAAAAATCTGCCTGGTCTCATGTTACCCATTCCTCTCTTTCCCTATTCAATACCAGGCAACCATTGGTCTGTTCTCTGCTTTCGAGAGTTTCTAGAATTTACGTAAGGTGGGGTGCACTCTTTTGTATTAGAATTGAGGAAGAATGTCTCCTGTGGAATGTTCCCTTTTGTGGTCCAGCTACCACAAAGCTCTCCCAGCTAGCTGTGGGGACAGTACCTATGGAGAGAGGCCCAGACTCTTACCCTCCCCACCATCCAATCAGAAACCATGTGTTCCCATTGTGAATGTCCCAGCCCCCACCCTCTCCTTATTGACGCCACAAGGGTCACTCAAAAGATGTGCAGAAGTGAACCAGTGCTGACCGATGACCACAGAGTGGCACAAGACAATCCCAGGGCACACATTTCAGTCACTTCTCTTGGGATATTACACCAGCGTAGACAATGGAGAGATCTAGGATCAACCCCTCAGAAAGATGATTAGGGGACAAAGTGTGACATCTGCTCTCGTAACCTTTGGTAAGGAATCTCTTCCTTTATTGAGAAAGAGGAAATGCTCAGTATCTGACTGGTCCCACAACACGTCCCCGACCTCTTCTGTGCCTTTATGCATCTGTGTGTGAGGGATGGCGGGATGTGAACTCACGTCACTGTGGCATCTGCCTCAGAAGCATTTCAGCCTGAACCCCTCATCCCTTCCTCCCTTTTCTCTAGAGAGGTCCTGGGCTCTCAGGTTTGCTGTGGTAAAACTCAGTTCCCAGCTGTATGGCCAGACTCTCTGCTCTAGGGTCAAGGACATTGGTTCTCAATCTGTATGTAGTCTTGACTCCTTGGGGTCGAGGGTGTTGAATGACCCTTTCATGGGGGGGTCAATATCAGATATCCTGCATATCAGATGTTTATATCATGATTCACAATGGTAGTAAAATGACAGGTATGAAGTTGCACTGAAAATAACTTTATGGTTGGGGGTCACCACAACTGGGGAACTGTATTAAAGGGTCATAACATTAGAAATGTTGAGGACCACATTTCTAGGGTTTGCTTATGAGAATGTAGAGAATTATGGGGCTGATGAAGGATGGGGTTGGGTTCTAGGCCCTGAGCAGAGCACAGGGTGGCTGGTTTGGAAGAAGACCCAGGCCCAGGAAGAGATGGAGTTGTCCTGAGAGGAAGTGCAGGCAGGGGTGGACTCTCACTGAGCGACAGAGGTTTTACTGTGGGACGTGTTGAGCTTGGTGGCAGTGTGTGCTGGCATGTATGCCAGCTTCTCTGGGCAGCTGACCTGCTTTCCCTAAAGCCCCACATGCCTGGTCTGCGTCTAGGAGCCAAAAGTTACAAAAAGGTGCCCTGTGTGTGTAGTGGGAAAAAAAAGCAAAAAATGCAAAAAATCCCCCACCAAACCGACCATGCAGAGCGGGGGTGGGGGTGCCAGGGAGGGCCGTGCAGGGGCTTGCTAGGCTCCAGGCTCCCTCCCATGAGGCATTAGCTTTGACTTTGGCAATAGGCAGGTCTGGGTAGCAGTAGGAGTTCCCCTCGTTCCTGTACCCCAGCCTCACCCCTGCCCTTTTAAGGTGGACTCCTGGTGCACGAGTCCTGGTATCTTTTAGAGTTCCCCATGCCAAATGAAGTGTCCTGACAAGATCATAGGAACGGCAACCAGTATTTTATTCAGTCTCCTCTGCTCCAGGCGAAAGGCTCTAGCGACATCAACTTGTGCCATTTCAACTTGTGGGAATCATAGAAATCTTCTGCAATATTGATACGGAGACTAGTGCTTAAATTATGCACCCGAGGAGAGTGGCTCATACCTATAATCTCAGCACCTGGGAGGCTGAGGCAGAAGCAGGGAAATTGCTGCAGGTTCAATGCCAGCCTGGGCTACATAGTGAGTACCAGACCATACAAGACAACACAGCAAATTATATCTCAAGAAGCCAAAGTTAAAACCAAAATGGACGACTTTATAGATGTCTTCACTTAAAACACAAGAATTCTAAATAAAAATTAACATGGGAAAATGTACAAACACAGGCTGTCTGCTTGGCGTGTTATCACAAATGAAAACCCTGTGTCACCAGTTCCTGGGTAGAAGCGTGGCCTTCCTGGGTCCTCAGGAGTCCCTGGGATCCTGACCTCTGTGACCCCCATCACTTTTCTCCAAGGTAGCTGCTGCTATTGGCTCTTGAACACCATGGGTTACAGTCAAGTTTGTGTGGTGAACCACACACCATGTGACTTTGTGGCTCGATTCTTACCTGACCTGTCATTGTGAAAGACGTATCCAATTGGGTGTACATGAAGATGATCCCCTCAGTGTCCTTGCTGCCTGGCATTTGACTGTATGGCATTTAAAATACATTCTTCATGTGGGGCTGACTTGCCACTGAGCCTTACCAGAGTTCAGTCCCCAGGAACTATATGGTGAAAGAGAGAACACTAAATAAATGTGACTAAATTTTAAAAGGCCATTGATTTACTTATTTCATGTGTGGACACACACACACACACACACACACACACACACACACACACACGTTCAGACAATAAATAAATGTAACTGGAAAAATTTAGAAGCATTATTTCTTTTTATTCATTCACTTATTGGTGTGTGTGTGTGTGTGTGTGTGTGTGTGTGTACATTTGTGCCACAGCTCAGGTATGGACATAGAGGACAACCAGAGGGAGTCAGTTCTGTCCTTCTACCCTACCATAGGCCCTGGGGTCAAAGGTCATCAGTCTCGGCAGCAAACACCCTCACCAGCTGAGCCATCTGCCTAGCCCAGCCCAGCCATCCTGACTTTTATGTAACTGTTCTGCTATTGATACAGTTACTCTACCCACTGTCAAAATGCTTTTTTTTTTTCTAATCCTGGACATGAGTCTTGCTAGCTGTGGAAATGTGCCCATGACTTAGCCTTAACTCGTGTCTGCTTCTGCTCAACTCCGCTCAGTTCCTATCTGACTAACAAGTATTTCTGAAAAGCCCTACTATGTTCCAGTCATGGTTCAGAGTAGTTAAGAGTGAATAGCCTAGAGTCCCAGGAGCGTATCTGAGGTTGGCCCTCCCCTCCCTCTGCCCTCTCTCCACGGCCATTTTAGTTTAACCATTGCCTGCTTGTCCATCTCCCCTCAGCCCGATGCCCTTTCTTCTAGGGAGCTGTAATAGCCCCTGGGAACACCGGCCACTGTTTGCTGAAAGTAGGCCATGATATACACTGATCCTTTGCCTTTGAGCTCCTGCAGGGCCAAGATCCCTCCGATCCTCAGTGGCTGTCTTGGCCCTGGTATATTCTCAGCACAAATTAAAAGAAGCTTTGTGAAACGTGATGTCACAGGCTTGTACCCCCAGCACTTGGGAGACTGAGCGGGACTATTGCTATGAGTTTGAGGCACAGCCTGGGCTACATAATTAGCTGTGGGGTGGCAGAGAGGAGGGAGGGAGGGGAGGAGGAGGGGGGGGAGGGGGAGGGAGGGAGGAGGAGGAGGAGAGAGAGAGAGAGAGAGAGACTCAGACTAGCTGTAAGTAGCTGCACAGTTAGCATTCCAAGGGCTTAGTCCTTGCCTTGACAGCAGGACCATTCCAGCTAGCTTTTGTGAGCAGAGGTAAGGGATAAGAATCCCTTACAGTCTGAGCCTCTGCTCCCTTCTCAGTTAAATAGGAAGAGTGAGAATTGCCCGTGCAGGGTACTTGGAAGGGTTCAAAGAAAACACAGGAAGTGGCAGGTGCCTAGTGACAGCCATATCGACTGCACCTTATAATCAACTTAGGAAGCCACGTTCCCATTTCACCAAACGTAATCAGTGCTGCACCTGGGAAGGGAAAGGCGGCCAGTCTGGTCAATTTACAGATGAGGAAATGAAGCACTCAGGACGTCAGGAACTTGCCTGCAGCAACAGATAGATACACAAGGTCAGTGACAGAGCTGGGACGGAGGCTGTGAGGGTGACCATTTCAGATGACTCCACCGAGCTGGTACCCCAATAGACTGGAGTCAGAACCTTCCAAACGGTGTTTGCACAGGCTGCAAGGGCCTGGCTCTGCTTCCTCTGTCACCTGCTATTTCTGGCCAGTTCCTGGTTCTGGAAGAGCAGCGACACCCGAATCCAGCTTCCTTTGAAGTCCAAGTTCTGTTCTCTGGCTATGCTGATGGGGCCTCAGGGAAGATGAATTCCTTCCTTACCTAGCAACTGCTCAAAGGCGGCGGCTGTGAGTTGCGGGAGGTTTGGAGAATACTGACGGCCAACCGAACTGAGGAACTCGAGTTTGCTGATGAGAAGAGGAATTGCTAGGTGTACTCACTTGTTTTCTTAACAAATATGGTCTGAGATCTAGATTGCGTTCATGTGTGGGGGGTGTCACTCTGAACAAGACAATGAAAACATTGGACATGAGCAGAAACACAGGTGACAGGCCAGCTCAAAGGGTCCCCAAGGGACTCGGAGAAAAATAAAACTGGGTTCTGTGATTGAGGCTGTGTGGTTGGAAGACACTGCCTCAGAAAGGCTGAGGGGCGCACCCCTTACCATGACTTCTCCCCTCCCCCTCAACCCCCAGCCTCTCCATCCCCTAGTAAGGAGCTAAGACTTGGAGAGACAGAACAATACAAAGTCAGCCACTGTGTGGATCCTGGGCATCCCAGGGGAGGGGACAAGTGGAGTCCCTAGGACCCCAGAAAAGGCTGGCCTTGCACTTCAATGGGCAAGGCTGGGATAGGGGGTCAAGCAGCAGGTAGGGGTTCAGCAACATCAGGTTCTGCTGGCCACATGCTCTCCCCCTGGGGTCTGGCCCATCTTTATTCCCTAGTAATAAATATCCCAAGTCTTCTGCAGCTGTCTGTAATACAGATGACAGTTAAGCTGGGTGCGGGGGCTCCTGCAAGTTCGGGACTGGGGAGGTTGAGACAGGAGAATTGTGATTTCTGAGGTCAGCCTGGGCTACATGGTGAAACTGATTTAAAAAATCGGAACCAACCAACCAACCAACTAACCAACCACCCAGCCAACCAACCAACTAACCAACCACCCAGCCAACCAACCAACCAACCAACCAACCAACCAACCAACCAACCAACCAACTAACCAGCCAACCAACCAACTAACCAACCAACCAACCAACCAACCAACCAACCAACCAACTAACCAACCAACTAACCAACCAACCAACCAACCAACCAACCAACCAACCAACCAACCATCCAACCAACCAACCAAACCAACCAACCAACCAACCAACCAACCAACCAACCAACCAACCAACCAACCAACCAACCATCCAACCAACTAACCAACCAACTAACCAACCAATCAACCAATCAACCAACCAACTAACCAACCATCCAACCACAGTTCCAGCTGATCTCACAGCAAACCCTTTCTCTCTTAGCCCTGACTTTCAATGCCACTTCAGTATCCTGGCTTGACAAAGGAACTTCCGCTCTGCACACTGCCCTTGCTTTTTTTAAGAGAGAGAGACAGAGAGAAGAGGGGAGGCCACTTGCCCAGGCCTTGGTGTGGATCACAACAAGGGTAAAACTTAACAATCCCTATCATTTCCTTAGAAAAGAATTAAAAATTCATGCTGGGTAGTGGTGATGCACACCTTTAACCCCAGCACTCAGGAGGCAGAGGCAGGGAGATCTCTTGACTTCGAGGTCAGCCCTGGTCTACAGAGTGGTTCCAGGACGGCTGGGGCTATACAGAGAAATCTTATCTCAAAAACATAAAAAAAATTATATTTGTATAAAGCCTTAAAATGTAATGTAAATGTGCCTTATGAACACCGCACCATGACTCAGAGAGGGGACAGAGGAACGAGAAACTCGGAATTGAGCTTGGGTCTCCAGACGTGAGGTCGGTAGGCTTCTTCCTGGATGGCGGTAGGCTTCTTCCTGGATGGTGCTGCTTGCTCTAACACGTGTCTGTTAAACTAGGAGTCAAAATGTGGATGCTGAAAAGAATGCGTCTCTACCTATTCCTGTGGCAGGTTGAAGGACGGGTCCCCAAAGATGTTCATGTCCTAACCTGTGGACACTGTGGCTAGACAACCTTGATTGGCATAAGAGACACTACAGGCAAAGGTGACACAGGATATGGAGAAGAGGCGTTTACTCGGGACTTAATGGGGCTGTTGGTGTAAGGGCTTTTATAAGAGGGAAACAAGAAGAGGGAGGAGGAGGGAGGGGAGGGGGAGGGAAAGGGGAGGGGAGGGAGGGGAGAGGGGAAGGGGGAGGGGGGGGGAGGGGAGGGAGGGGGATGGGGGGGAAGGGGAGGGAGGGGAAGGGAGAGGGAAAATGGGAGGAGGAGGGAGAGGGGAGGGGAAGATGGGAGGAGGAGGGAGAGGGGGAGGGGAAGATGGAGGAGGAGGAGGGGGGGGGGAGATGGGGGAAAGGGGGGGGAGGGGAGGGGAGGAGAGGGAGGGACAGAGCAGCAGCAGCAGAGGGAAATAGGTACTTTTTGGAAGAAGATTTGCTGTGGCTTTTGGGATAGTAGAAGGACCAGGAGCCAAAGCAGGCAGATGGCCCTCAGTAAATACAAGAGGCAAGGGATCAGACATTTCCCTTGGCCTCCAGAAGGGGCCCAGCCTGCTGACATTTTGATGTTAGCCTCAGTAGATTGATTTTGGATCTCCGACTCCTAGGACTGTAAGATGATCCATTTGTGTCATTTAAACTCCCTCTTTGTGAGAATTTGTTAGAGCAGCCATAAGAAATGAGTACACCCATCATGTCTTCTTACAACAGAATCTGTCTTGGTCTCTCGGGGTGGACCCCAGGATGAGATCCCAGCATCTGTCACTTGGGTTTCTCAATATTAGTCTTCATAATGAGGATGGGGTGTCCCCACTTTCTGGGTTTAGCGTAGAGTATGTCTCCTAGGCATATTAGGTAGGGTCCTTTAAAGGATCCAGACCGATAGAATGAAAGTTACTACAAAAGGGACGTCTTAGCTTGGCTCACGTGATGCATGGTGGGTGTTCCCAGCTGGTTGGTTATCTGTACACCAGAGGGGCTAAAGATCCGTAATTTCTCAGTTCCTGAGGATGGCTGCCTCGGCTGCTTCGGTCTAGTGCCGACAGCCTGGAAAATTCCGTAAGAATTTGGTTCACACTGGAAGTGATGGGAAACGAGCAGCACTCCCTTTTCTTGGGACCTCTTTATGTCTGGAAATGCCCTCACAGACCAAGTCAGAGGACAGGCTCTTTGTTGATTCTGGACCCCATCTGGTCGTCAATATTAACCGCCATGCCAGGGTTGAGCAAGGAGGGTGCTATAGTCAGTCTCTGGCCGCAGAGGTAGGCAGGTGACTTAGCTGAGCCAATCAGAATGCAGCAGAACCCTTGCTGAGCTGTTAGGAGGTAGGGTGGATGGGTGCCCAGCTGAAGAAGGGAAGCCTGGGGTTTGGGGCAGCACCTCACAATGAAGAAAAATACAAGGACCAGCCGAGTTCAGGGCTGGAGAGAGCCAGAGACCCCAACACACAGCTTGAGACCGGAGCCCAGTAGTATCTCAGTCCAGCCTCACCTTAGAGGGTCCCTATAATTGGAGCCGAGAAAGCACCTCTTGGTTCTGGGCAGTTAGAAGTGGAGACCTGGATCGCATGCTCTTGGCTAATGCAGCTGCACGGTTAGGAATCTGTCACGCGGGATGATTTCATGATTGGCTTGGTTAAAATTCAACACTCTGAACATAAGCTAGTTGTTAAAAAAAAAAAAAAAAAAGTACCTTCTCATCTACATAGCATCGACTTAGCAATTAAATCGAGGCAGAAAGGGTGAGTCCCTTCCCGTCCAGAATGTTCCTGCTGAGAGGTCACCACATCAGATCCTTACACAGACCTAACCAACCCTTGTCTACCAGCATTTTGCTTTCTTGGGGTTCATCTCAGGCAACTACTGACCCTGCGAAGGGGAGTGATTTGCTTCAAGACACCTGGCTGGCTGGTGACGGCTGGGACAGAACTCTGAGCCTAGTGCTATGTGCTTTCTCTGAGGTATATAAGGTAAGCTCTCCAGGAGCAGAGTCACTATGAGCAGGATCACTCCCAGCTGAAAACTCACATCCTGCTGCTCGTAATTAGCATTCACTGTTCTCCTGTGGCTGATCAGCATTCTTAATTTTATTTTCAGAGACCAGATTAGTCATTATCATAAAGAGAGCACTTAACATCTTGAATATTTGAGATCTAAACTCATAGAATACGATTTTTGCTCCAGATACCTGACATTCAACTCAACAATGTTTCTGGGAAATATCATTTTGAGGGGCCTGAGACATCCCCTCACCAACCCCGATAGAGGCCGTCTTAAGAAGGCCCTTTGAGGGGGCTGGAGAGATGGTTCAGTGGTTAGGAGTACTGGCTACTCTTCCAGAGGACCCAGGTTCAATCCCCAGCACCCACATGGCCGTTCACAACAGTCTGTAACTCCAAGATCTGAAACCCTCACACAGGCATACATGCTGCAAAACACAAAGAAGGCCTTTTGAGTTTATAATATTAATGGAACTCATGAGTCATATTTACAATAACCAAGCTTAGCCTGGTGTGGTACTACACACCTTTAATCCCAGCACTAGGGAGGCAAAGGCAGGCAGAGGCAAAGGTCTTTGAGTTCTGGGCCAGCCTAGAGTGAGTTCTAGGACAGCCAAAGCTACACAGAGAAACCCTGTGTCTTAGTTAGGGTTTTACTGCTGTGAACAGACACCATGACCAAGGCAAGTCTTATAAAGAACAACATTTAATTGGGGCTGGCTTACAGGTTCAGTCCATCATCATCAAAGCAGGAGCACAGTGGCATCCAGGCAGGCATGGGGCAGGCAGCGCTGAGAGTTCTGCATCTTCCTCTGAAGGCTACCAGTGGAAGACTGACTTCCAGGCAGCTAGAATGAGATTCTTATAACCCATGCCCACAGTGACACACCCACTCCTACAAGGCCACACCTTCTAATCCTGCCACTCCCTGGGCCGAGCATATATAAACCATCACGCCATCTCGAAAAACAAACAAAACCAAAATGAAAGCCCAATAACCAAGCTTAGCTGATAAATCGATAGTCAGATCAAGGACAGGTGCCAGAGCCCGACTTGTCTTGCATGGTCCAGTTGACAATCAAATATGTAGCAGTCAGAGTTCTTGGCTCACAGGCTACTACTCCATTGCCTTAAGATTGTAACAGTCAGACTTACAGCCTGATGTGGTAGCACACATTACAATGTAACCACTGGGGGCACTGGGCAAGGAGGATATCCTTGGCTACATAGCAAATTCAAAGCCAGGCAGATTTATTGACTTTATTAAAAATAAATAATGACCATGAGTGTTTCAGGGCTTCCCCGTAGTTCTAAGAAATTCCAGGACGGCCAGAGAAGCTGTTGTGTGCCTACCGAACTGGAAAGAAGAGCATGTGTATTTGTTCTGGGAAAAAACGTTTTGATTTCCTGTCTGTAGTGAGCTGAAGGGTGACCACTGAGAAGATGTCCACACCGTAAGCCCCGGAACTGTAAATGTGGCTTAGTTTGGGGAATGTTTCAGCAGATGTGCTCTAGATCTCGATAACCCTGGATTTTCTGAGTAGACCCTAAATCCAACAACAGGAGACAGAATAGGAAGAAATGCAAACGCAAGGAAAGCCACAGACGGGGGTGGGGGGTGGGGGGTGGGTGTGGGTGTGGGTGGGTGGGGCTGTCCACAAGCTGGAGAATTCTTGGAGTCATCAAAGGCAGGAATTGTCCGGGGAGGACTCTCTCAGAGCGTCTCCAAGGAGCGCTGCTCCCCTGACACCCTGATTTTGGATTCGTGGCTCCCTGGGGTGCGTCGGACTACACGTCTGTTTGAGTCACCAAGTTCATGGTGATTTCTTACACTGCTCCTTGGCACGACTCCATGGCTCACCTCCAGGAACCTGGCATTGGCTTCTACAAACTTCACAGCTGCTCCAGGCCAGCCACCATGCCAGAGTAGCAGAATCTGCAGAACGCTGGGAGAGCAAGGCTGTCTTTCCTACTATAGTAGGATGGTAGAATATGCTGGAAAGCTCTGAACATGATAGACATCCTCCGAAAAATGGGCCCACGTCACTGTGAGTCACTCGGGCTACCGTAACAAAATGCCATCAACTTACACATGTTCTCGTGGCTCTGAAAGCCGAAGTACAAGGTTAAGTAGCCAGCAAAGTTGGCTCCTGGGGAGACTTGCAGTTTACAGTTCTCTGGCTGCGTGCTCACACAGCCTTTCCTCTGAGCATGCGCAGAACGCGGTTGTTGTCTTGCCTTATGTCTTGCCAGTCCCATTGGCTTAGGACCCATCTTCATGGCCTTATTTAGTGCTGATTTCTACCGCACGGGCCTTTGTTGGTTACTGTTCACTAGTTGTGACCAAATGCCTGATGAAGAAGCTTAAGGAAGGGTTTATTTCTGCTCACGGTTTGAGGGTACTGGCCACCGGGGTTGGGAAGGCATGAGAACGCGTACATAGGGAGCTGTTCACGGTGCGTTTGCAATCAGGCGTCACAGACGGATGCCCAGTGGCACCCAACCCAGTTCCTCCTTTTTACTCAGTGTGGTACCCTAGTCTGTGGGATGGCGCTGCTCACACTCAGGATGGGTGTCCCTTCCATTAAGACGGTTTAGACACACGACGGAAACAATCTGGTTAGGCAGACAGTAAAGCTTAACCACCACAGGGTCCTGTCTCCAAACACAGTGACACCGATAATGAGGACATCAATATTCAAACGGTGTGGATGCAGCTCAGTTCACACAGCTAGATCGAGATGTGAGGAGGCCTGGCCTGCCTCCTCCTCCATCTCAGCTCGACCCAGGTCAGAGTTGAACACTGTCCCAGATCTTTCTCTATTGCTGTAATAAAACGCTCTGATAAGAGTGCTGTGAGGACGATAGGGCTTATCTAGTTCACAATCCAGGTTACGTCTGTCACAGCACGGAGGTCAGGTAAGGTGGTGGGAATACGAGAGGACTGGTTATGGTACATCCACAGTCAAGAGCAGAGAGCTAGCGCACAGTTTGCCTTTTCTACACTTGTTCAGTCCAAGATCGCTGACCTAGGGAATGATGCCACCCACAGTGTAACAGGCCGGAGACCTTAGCATAACTGACTCCATGATGAAAGGCTGTGGAACTCGGTGGTGTACAGACAGCGCCACCAGTCAAAAATGGAAACAAGGACTGAATCCATCAAAGTCCGTACAGTTATGGGAAAGTCTCTACTAACCTTGCTTTAGCTTCTGTAGTTCTGCTAATTGTTCTTGTTAACTGTAGTATGTGAACCCAGAACTTTTCTTTTCTTTTCTTTCCTTTTTTTTTTTTTTTTGCTTAAAAGCGCACCCTAAGAAAGGCTCAGGGTTATGGTAGGATCCTGAACACCTAGTGTAGTCACTAATAAAGACTTTCTATTGGCTTAAGACCACGCCCGAACAGTCTTCTCTGGCGAATACTCAACGCCAACAGTAGGCAGGTCTTCTCATTAATCGTGATGAACCTTCTCAGATGTGCACCCTCCGGCCAGCCGAGACAGTCCCTCCCTGAGACCCCATCCCAAGGTGATTCTAGATTGTGTCCAATTGTCAGTTCAAATAACAAAACAAAACCTAACTAGAGAAACAAACCACAATAAGATAAAACTAACTTGCACCGAAACTTTTTATCACATTTAAATGATAGAATGCACGTCGCTGCGACTGACCTTTGGAATCCTTTGTTCTAGTGGCCTGCATGGGAGGAAGGGGCCATCAATGGGGACAGATGGGCCAAGTCCCCTTTGACACTTGTGTCCCTGCTACAGTGTGGGCCGCTCCATCTAGATCTGCGACGGGTAACAGCTCGGGATCTGGGCTAGAAGCAGTGGAAACTGTGATGCAGGCAGAAAAAGAGTTTGGGAAAGATGTTCCTACTTGACAGGTGACAACACTCAGCCTTACTCATGGCACGTGCTGATTCTCCAAAGGAAAATGCATATCTGCTCGAGTCCAGAGCCTGAGACACCACGGTGCGGTGCGTCTGCGCCTGCGCCTGCGCCTGCGCCTTTGCTGGGAGAAAGGACTTCGCAGGAAAATGGAAAGGGACCCTGAGACCAGCAGCGAATGGATGTCGCTTATTGTATCTCTTCCAACCCAAGAGGGAAAGTGTTATTTATAAAAACCCTTCCTTCTCCCATAGGCCAAAATGGCGTCTTACAGCTTTGGTTCAGTGGTAACCACTGAGCTTAAACTGTCTGTTCACGTTCAATTATCCAACCGTTCCCTTTTGTGTGGGAGAGGAATAATCTCCTGCGGGCTTTTTATTCTCGTGTCACCGAACTAGGTGAAGTCATCTCAGCTGTTCGAATCGATTCTTTAACAGTGAAATTAAAGCTTCTTTCTCTCATTTTTTCAAATAAGTTTTTTTAGCCACGATTCCATCTACTTCATATCACTCCTTTTTCTTTGATACCCAGGAGTCTTTTCACCTCTCAGGCTGCCTGCACCCCAGAACCCAAGAGACTGTCCAGAGAAAACTCTAACACTGAGTGTTTGGGTGATTCCTATTTTTGGACTCTCTATCACGTCCCAATGCTTGGGGGTCCACAGGTTTAGAGGGGATCCTTCCATCTTGAGAGAGGGCCATAAACCACCCAGAGAGGCATGCTCGTTCACTCCATCCAGGGCACAAGGAAAGATGGAAGGTGGAGCTGTGCACCCGGTTGCCTTCCGTGGCTCCTCTCACCATCTTCTTTCAAGAATTGTTTGCAGGGAGGGAGGAGAGGCAGGCTGAGGGCCTTCATCCAGGAGACTTGGTAGACTTGATGCTCCATGGAGTCTGAGTATGAACAAGACTGAGGGCACAAAGGTGAGAGCCTAATGACCAGAGAAGTCCCCCCTTACTGCCTGTCTCTCTTTTTTTTTTTTTTTTTTTTTTTTTTTTTTTTTTTTTTCCGGAGCTGGGGACCGGGCAGGGCCTTGCACTTCCTAGGCAAGTGCTCTACCACTGAGCTAAATCCCCAACCCCCTGCCTGTCTCTTCTGTTGTCTAGCTCCTCTGCCCTTTGCAGCTGTGAGGGCAGATCTCACTGGGCTGACAAGGAGACATGGAAACATGATAGATCCACTCTAAAGTGCGGGTTGAGGTGCTGTATAACCTTGGTTCAAACCCCACCCTTGACACTTAACAACTGTCTGTCAGCGCTTTGATATCTGCCAGGCTCGGTTTGTCTTCTGTGCAGCACACATGTCTAGTCATGTATGCTTGCCACGAGGACCAGTGGCTTTGGGTGTAACATCAGTGACACTCTGCACAGCAGTAAAATGTACCATGAAGGACTGAGAAGAAATGAAATTAAAATGAATTTCAGGGGGCTGGAGAGATGCTCTGTTGCTAGGGCTTGCCTTGCAAGGATCTGAGTTTCATTCCTAGAATCCATGTTAAAAAAATCTAGGCATAGGGTCTTACTTTTGTGGTTTCAATGCTGGGAAGACAGAGACACCAGGATCCCTGGGGCTTGCTGGCCAGCCAGCATGGACTACTTGCTTAGCTTCACCTTAGTAAGAGACCCTGTCACAACAGAGTGGGTGGTGCAGAAGGAAGGACACCCAAGTTTGACCTTTGACCTTACACACACACACACACTTATGTACATACACACATGTGAACACACATGAACATATATGCACACATGCACACACATGTGCACACACATGAACAGAAATACATATACACAGAGATTAATATATTTCATAATATTTTTAAAATCTCACCAAGTAAAGAATCAACCTCATGGTTCTGTTCAGTAAGATTTCATTTATATGAAACCCTTGAAAAGGCAAAACCCCAAGGAGAGTAAGATGATTGATTGGTGACTGTCTATGCCCTGAGTCTAGGTCGAAGTCAACTGTGAAGGGTAAAGTGGGATAGTCTCTCTATATAGCACAGGCTAGCCTCAAACTTGAAGCAGTCCTCTGCCTCAGTCTCTTGAGTGCTGGCATTCCAAGGATGTACCACTGTGCCAGCATTCTTGGCATCTTGTCATTTGTTTCAGAGACAGGGTTTACTTATAATAAATAACCTGGCTGCCCTGGAACTCACTCTGTAGATGAGGCTAGCCTCGAACTCAGATCCGTCTACCTCTGCCTTTTGTGTGCTGGGATTAATGCACTTTTAATTAGTTAATTATTAATTATTGTGGAGTTAATGTGTTTAAAGGTGTATGCCACTACTGCCTGGGGAGTTGTCTCAGCATCTTTATTTGGCCCTGGCACCAAATCACAGAAAGTTCTCTTGGTCATGCATTGGTCACAGAGTTCACTCAAACGCATCTGATTGAAGCTCCCTCAGCCCAGTGGACTAGAAGCTTCTGAGCCATGCTTAGGGCACTGCATTCCTGGTGACAGTGAAGCCACTATGGCAGGTCCCTGGCACCCAGGAAAGCAAAGGGTGGGAAGGCACTCGTCTCCCTTCTCAAATCCCACCCAAAGCCCACTTTCTTTCCCTGGCACTTCTGGGTTTCAAAGTTTTCTCACTGAAAGCCTTTATCAATCCCCAGGGCAGACCAGAGCAGTACAAAGCCTGCTTGGAACAGGGTGGAGGGCTGGTGAGGATTAAAATAAATATCGAGGCTGGGGAAAACAAATGCAGAGAAGTACTTCGACAAATTATCACTAAGTACACGAATATCAACGTGAGCTCCGGAAAGGTTGCTGCTGTGTCTTTACAGCAGGAGGGGAAGAGGGAGTCCTGGAGGGCTCATCTGGTAGGGGAACCAGCAGGTAGCGTGGAGAGGCTGGTAGGGCTGAGAAGACCCAGCAGTCACCAGGTGGACAGTGTCCGGCTTAGAGATTTCAGGGCAGTGATTGCAGGGCAGAGGCAGTTGGATTTCTGAGTTTGAGACTTGGTCTACAGAGCAAGTTCCAGGACAGCCAGAGCAACACAGAGATGCCCTGTCTTGGAAAAACAATGACAACAGAACCAAAAACAAACAAACACACAAAAACAAAACCAGAGATGGGGGTGGTGTCGCCTTCCTCCTGCCTCCCAGCCTGGGCAGGAGGCAAAGGGTGACCTTGGAAGACGCTGTTACTTCTAGCTTTGTGATCTTGGATCTGCCTGTCCTAGCTCTGAGCCCCTGGAATATGACGTCATTTTTCTCTGCCTCAGTTCCCTCCTCTGTGAAAGGAGGGGTGTGAATAGGAAAAGGAAGTGCATGAAAGCTCGTGGGACGAGGCTGTGACTAGAGAGTGGTTTCTCGGACAGAGACCAGGACGGGACACACAGCCATCCATAGACTGCAGTGTGCAGACTTTGATGGGTGTTGGGGGGCTTCCAAGGTTCTAGATAAACGTTTAGGGACCAACGGGGAGACTGGGTGACTCTTTCTCCCTCCATCTCTCTTTCCTTTCTATTTCCTCTCCTCTCTCCCCCTTCCTCCTATCCCTTCCTCTGTCCCGATGTCTCTTGTTTCCCCCACCTTTTCTCTCTTCCCTTCTTTCTTTCCAGTCTGGTTCTGAAAAGCTGGCAGGGTAAGGGAGAGCTTGCTCTCAGAGCCCTGTTGTGAGCGACCCGCTTGTGTATTTGCGGTTTACCTACCTGTAGAAAATTTATACCCCAAATCTCCCGGTACCGCGGGCACATGGTTTTAAATTCAGCTCCACAAATATTGACTGTGTTCAGGCTAACTGAGTGTACTTTGTGAGAGAGGTGTCGGAGAGATGCAAATTGGAAAAACCTATCCTCGGAGGAGCCAGGGGGAGGCCCCTTAGAGGAGGCAGTGGGAGGCCCCGGGGCCATGTTCCTATGAGACACATTCACTGTCTTCCTGGAAGATGCTGAAGGGCTCTCTGTCTGCCCTGTGCTCTGGGTCCATTTCTCACTCCAACAAAGTGCAGAAAGGGGCACCGTGCCAATTTTGGAAGACCGTAACAGGACAGTACATTGTGGGCAGAATCTACGGGCGTGAGACTGAGCTCGGCCTGTTGGGACCGGGTATGTACCTTGTCTGTTCACTGCTCCCAAAAGGCGCCACCTGGAGCTGTGGGCTTTTGCGTTTATTTCATTCTTTTAAATCTATTTAACAAGGGTGGGGGCATACGTAGCTTCATTAGCTCCCCTCCCCACAAGCCATGCAAGGCTTTCAGTCCTGCAAGCACATTTTTTTTGTTTTTGGAAAGTGATCAAGGCAGATCCCAGCACAGTACTGAGATGGTTCAGTACCATTCACCTTAGCAGCCACCTCCCCCAGGGCAAAATGGAGTCCAGAGACCTGACAGAGTGAGATTTGAAGAGTGAGCCGAGTCAGTGAGCAGGAAGGCTCCCCACCCACGTTCCACTTGTGGTTCATAGGAGAACCACACTTCCTGACCTAGGTGTGATGCCGAGCAACCCTGTGACGGCTCCCGGCCAATAAACGACGCTCAGAAACCCCGTGTACCCCGTGAGGCTTGAGATGCTCCCACTTCTCAAGCCTTGCAAGCAGTGAACGTTCCAGAACAACATCTTTCAGCCCGTGAGTTGCAACACCTTTTGGGGTTGCTTCAGAATACCGGAAGACACAGTTATTTACATTGCGACTCATGCCGCTAGCAAAATTATAGTTATGAAGTTCCAATGAAAATAATTTTATGGTTGGGGGTGTCACCACAGCATGAGGAGCTGTATTAAAGGGCTACATTAGGAAGGTTGAGAAACACTGTTCTAGAAGGTGCTACTTTACCTCATCTGTGAAACATATCCAGGGTACAACCGCCCCTGCCCATCCATAGTAGATAAACAGCAACTGCAGGTGTGGCCTAGTTGCTTTAAGCCACCGAAAGTAGGGATTCTCTGTCACTGTCGTATAACTTTGCCTGTCTCAACAGGTACTCTGGGGAAACAAAGCCAATTTATTTATTGTATTTCACTGGACTAGAGACTGAAACCCAGGGCCTCATGCACATTAGCCAAGTGCTCTACCATTGAGCTACCTCCCAGTTCCCAAAGCCTGGCTTTAGAAGCAGTCGTCTTACTTTGGGTCAGCACTGAAAAGATACAATCTTTTATTCCCCCACCTCTTATCAGTTGATTGTCCCTTTTCTTGTCAATATGGGGAAGGTAGCACAGGCAAAGGGACAACAAGGTTCCGGGGACAGAAAGAAAGTGGAGACTTCCTTCGCAGTTGGTGAGTTTACAGCTTGACACGGGAATAAGAATTAGAGCCTTTCCTCCGACTGCTAATGTGCTGTGTGGGCAACAGGGTCATAGCCTGTTGCCATTGGTCATGATTGTGCACGTGAGAGGATTCTACCTTAACGTCCTAGTCTAAGAGACAAATACCTTGCCATGTCTGTCTTCCACCCACTGTGTGCTACTTGTCCTGGGCATCAGAGTGTGGTTGAGGGAGAAGAAGACAACTTGATCCTTTTTTAAAAAATTTTATTTATGAGTCAACTGTCTCTCTCTTCAGACACACCAGAAGAGGGCATTGAATCCCATTACAGAGGGCTGCGAACCCTCATGGGGTTGCTGGGAATTGAACTCAGGACCTGTGGGAGAGCAGTCAGTGCTCTTCACCACTGAGCCATCTCTCCAGCCTGACAGCTCAACCCTTTAGGATACAGTTCTGTCTGTCGGTCACAGTGGCCGGAGGTGGGGTTGGATCTAGAGCTCACAGCACAGAGGAGGGAAGAGAATTCCAGTGAGAAATTAGAGGACACTTCCTGGTGGAGGTGGCGAGTCACCAGCACAGCTTCTTCCCACTCCTTATGTCTGGCCCACTCAGATTTTGAGGATACAGGCACAGACACCTGGCAAGGCCCAACATCCTTCTCTAGAATATGGTCCAACTCAAGTTTCTGAATCCCAAAAAGAAGCACATGTCTCACGTCTTCCTTGGGTGCGTGACTTCCCAAACTGGCTAATTACAAACACCGGGTGGTTTTCTGCCCTGGGCGAAAGGACGGAGGAAGGAAATGCATGGACATCCCTCCTCACTGTGCTTTGGTTAAAGAAGACACTGGCACCCTGGTAATGAGCGGCCCTGCAGGCACTCTGGGGGATGGATATGCCCCTGCAAGGAGCCCATTCTCCCACCCCACTAGGAGGAGATGATACAGAGCCTACTCACATCCTAGGGGGGACTCCCCGGGGAGTGGCTTGTATTGGAGCTCGTATATCTTGGCCACCTCCAGCAAGCAACTCATTCATAAAGGAGAAGCAGAATAATACTGGCTACATCAATATCCCAATGTAATTGACTGTCTTTTGAATCACAGGAAGGCTGCCGACTTTCCCTGCTGAGGGGGAAACTTCAGGAGAAGAAAAAGGAGGTCTCAGAGGCGGTTCTGGATACATGTATCAGACAGCAAGTTGTGAGTCTGTCGGATTTGAGGGGAGGATAGGCCCCATTAAGTTCAACAAGAATTTATCAGTGCCTCTGTGAAGAGACCCATTCAAAGGTACAATGTCTTATGAATCGAGTTTCTGTAAATTCACTCAATGGTAAAGCGGAAAGGTCAGGCTTTACAATAACCCTGCTTTCCTGGCATAAAAAAATGATCTCCTTATATTGACCTGCGCCCACCTTATTGATCCATGGCCACCCAACTACGTGGAGCTGAACATTTTAAAACATTTTACACAATGCAGGAAGGCAGCGCCATCTTTCTCTCTACCTGCCAAGGCTAAGCTGGCTTGGTTTCTCCACCCCGACCCCCCCACTCCCAGCACTTTGTTGGACTTTTAGGGGCGTCTTTTCACATCCGCCCGATTGATTCTCACGCACTTTGGACAAATTACGGAAAGCTGTACCCTTTGGTGAAACAGTTTTAAAAGCTACAAACCCCTTTTGCCTCCAGGGGTGCGGGTGAGGGCACGTGTCAGAACAGCATAGCAGCTGTCTCCAGCCCGTGGGATGCTGTGCAGTTTCCCTAACCTTGACTTTAAGTCCGCTCTCTTTAACCTCTTTGCAAAAGCAGCCCTCAAGCTGAGCTGTCCTTTGAAAGAAAAACGAAACTGCCCAGTTTTGATCAGTGTGAGAAGGGCACCCGCTCTTAGCGGAGCGTGGGGGCAACTTCCCCTGCTAAATCGCCCAAGGATTTTAAAAGATCGCGTGCCACCAGGGCCCCGTTTGCCTCGGCCACCTAACCTGCTTCTCGCCACACCGGAGAAAGGGTGGCAGCACTACAGCATCTTATTCGTGGTTTTCCCCCTCCCGGTTGTGTCATGGAAACGTTCACGCAAGCTCGAGACAGCGGCCCAGCTCCGCCCAGGGACTGAGGGCTTTTGGGACCCTGCGGGAGCGTGCCGCGCACTCCGGACTCCCCGGGAAACAGCTGGACGCCACCACGTCTCGGGTAGGGGCGGGGAGGCGACGCTCCGCCCCGGCGCGGCCCCGCCCTCCCCGCTCGCCGGCGCCCTCCCCTCGCCGGGGGCTGCGAGTTGCGTTTGGTAAAACCCAGCCCTGGAATATATAGATCACTGGAGCGCAATGAAGTAGCTTTTGGCGAGGGAGGGAGGGAGGGGGGCCTGGACAGTCACAGAGGCCAGGGCACGGCGGCGGCGGCACCTTCCTTCTCGCATCCCGGTCGCCCGGCCCGCGAGGAGGCAGCGGCGGCCGCAGGCGCCAGCAGAGGAGGCGGTGGAGCATCGAGCAGAGGCGAGGCGGACCGGCAGGAGCGCGCGGCCGGGGCCACGCATCCCCACACTTGCACACCAACTCCCGCGCCTTGCACCCCCGAGACCGGAATCGGGGGCTCGGAGAGCCTCGGTGAAGCTAGCGGGAGCCAGCTCCGGAGCCCAGCCAGCTCCGTTCTGAACCTCCCGGGCGCTGGTCCCCCCGCGGCGGGGTCCCCGCTTCTGCGCTCCGGACGCGCCTCCCGGACAGCCGGGTCCCCGCGGCCAGGACAAAGCCATGAAGCCGGCGCTGCTGGAAGTGATGAGGATGAACAGAATTTGCCGGATGGTGCTGGCCACTTGCTTGGGATCCTTTATCTTGGTCATCTTCTATTTCCAAAGTATGTTGCACCCAGGTAGGGGGCGCGTTAGCGTGGTTTTGTTGGTTATTTTCTTCTCTCTCGCTCTGCTTTCTGCTTCTTCCAACCTCACCTCTTCCCTCCGGCCTCTTCGGGGCTCTTTACTGCCGGGATCCGCGGGTTACGGAGTTGGGATGGGAAGGGAGAAGGTGCGCTTCCTCTTCCTCCCAGCTAGAGGTTGAGACCGCAAGGAGAGACAGCGGCGTGTGTTGCCTCCTTTTTTCCTCCGTTTCTTTTCTTTTTTCTTTGTGTCTTGTCTACTGGCTAGGTGGCAGAGAGAGGTAGGGATTGTTGGAAGCTCTCCGGGTCGAGGGTTGATGGGAAGACTACAAAACTCGATGCGGGTTGCTGCTGAGGGCTGAGATGAAACAGGCACTGGCAGCCGGCTGGCTGCTCTGCACCAGGCAGCGCTGCCTCTTCCTGGTTGGGGACCCCTGGGCTAGTGGTGCACGCCCGGGCGAGGTAGTGAGTCCTTGCAGCAGCTCGGGAAGCCCCAAGCTGAGCTACCACGTGTTTCAAGCTCAGCAGCAGAGCAGGTGTGGGGACAGGGCGGGTAGGTCCCCCGCTCTTCTCTCCACCCGGTGAGATACTTGGCTCAAACACCCCAGGGTCGAGCTCCGCGGTGACCTTGCAGCTGTTGCTCTGGGGCCTGGTCTGCCATCTCCCGGCCCCAGACCCCCCAGCTAGGGACTCCAAAGCTTTTGGGCCACACTTTGACCACCAAAGTTCTCGGAGATACTTTGCGCAGTTTCTGGACTCATTCCTTCCTGGATTCTGAGCATTTGGAGACTTCTGCAGCACAGGAACGGATCCCTCCTCATGTTCTCTCTGGCTTAGGCTAAATATCAAGTCTCCTATCGGGATAGGGAGGGTCCAGGCACCCCTCTTCCGGGGGGGTCCAGAAGGAAAGTTTGGGGCTAGATGAGCGAGGGGCACTCTGGAGTGCCCTGGCCCTGCTGTGCTGCACGGCTTAGAAGCCCAACAGGTAGGACTTTCTGAGAAGGTTCTGTAGGTTGCAACCCATCTTTAGTCTCAGGAATCCCTCTCCCCGTTTCTTCTGGATCAGCAGACCTGTGCTGGGCCACGTTGGCATCGAAGTCCAATTTTTGACGCCCCAGAGAGGCCACAATAATCATTTACTTTCCTCATTGCAGGGAGGAGGGGGGTGGAAAGACATTTCTTTCCAGAGAAATAAGGTTGGTTTTTGCCTCCCGCCTTCTTCAAGCGTATAGCTAGCACTTTGAGTAGACTCAGTCACGAATTTATCAAGCCTGCTTCTTGGTGGATGACAGAGCCATAAAGCTATTCCTTGCATCTAACAGGCAGGGATTCCTTGACAGCACAGGGACAGACTGGCCCCTCTTCCTTTTGGGGCTCACAACAGTTTGTTAAGGAGGCCTGGCTGCCAAGAATAAGGTCTTATACTACCACAAGGAACCCCGGGACGCCCCAGCTAGTCCTGGTAAAAGATGGCTTTTGTTTGCAGCTCATATTTTTAGTTTAGTGTCAGCAAACTCCTTACTCAAACCTGTGGTTGTGAAACTTCTGAGAGAATTTAAAAATGGACTTTGTTGGCATTCTGGGTTGCAAGAGGGTGGGACCAGACAGACGGGCATCTCAGGAGTGCCAAGCTCCTGGGGCCACCCAGGACCAAGCCAGAGGGCTAGAGGACAGGCTGGTATGTGGAGAGAACGAAGCTCTCGCTGTTTAAACAAAGGGCCCAATGATTTGGTCTAGACTTCCGAGCTGTGTTCAGGCCTATTCAAGTTTTGCTGGGCTGGTACATGCCCGGTGATTCTCAGCAGAGATGCTTAGACCAGGAGTGCACGGCAGAAATGTACCTGACCCTCTCTGCACCTGTGAATTGTCCGTCAGGATCCCCTGGGTGAATGGATCCTGCCGTGAGCCGGGGAAAAAGGCTTCACTGAAGACAGAGGGAAGAAACTCACAACCTGTAACCAGTGCCTCGTGTTTCCAGCTCTCATCAGAATTTATTAATGCATTAATTGACTTGGAAGTGGCTGTAGGGTTTTTTCAGTGCAGCCTTCTGGAACCATAGCCTTGTCCAAGCTTGTGGGTCACTGAATACTTGTCTTTGATTCTGCCTTGGCCCTTCCCTTTCTGGTCTCCTTTCTTTTCACTAAATGACATTTGTTTATAATTCATATCACGAGGAGCTTGCTTTTCCTGAGACCTCTTTTAGTGCCGGGCAAATGCTACTTTCAAAACGTCGAGTCGGAGACAGACCTGCAGTCGTTTGATTGAAAGTTCTTCCTTGGAATTATACACAGTGCTGCAGGACCCCCGTCAGTGCTATTAGATGGGGCATGAAATACGATCTGGAAACTTACTACTTTTTACCTCTTGTTTCTCATTTGGTTAATATCTACTCTTGATAGTTGAGACCAAATCTTTTTTTTCCCCTGCTTTGAATTTTTAAAATAGATTCTAAGAGACGATGAAGACTTGTTTTAAATCACCCCTACCTTCCGTGTGTGTGTGTGTGTGTGTGTGTGTGTGTGTGTGTGTGTGTGTGTCCTTAACCTCGAGTCGTTCCTCCAACCCCTTAAGAATTTTTATTTTTATGTGTGGGAATGGGGTGGAACCACACGCGTGTGCACACTCTGTGTGTGCAGACACCCGCAGAAGCCAGAAGAAGGTACGAGTCCCCGAGAGCTGGAGTTACAGCTTGTTATGGGTCTCCTAATGTGGGTGCTGGGAGCCGAGCCTTGGTCCTCAGCATAACAGCAAACTCTTATCCGGACAGCCGTCTTTCTAGCCCTGCTGCTTTGGGTTTTAAAGTGATGGAGTCTCTGAAGTCCCCTGGTACAGTCAGTCTTTTTGCCTGGGAAATCTCTCAGGATCAGCCTGGCCAAGAGGCAGAAGGGACCCCAACAGAGTCCAGACTGTGTCCCCCCAGATCTGAAGCCCTCTATCAGGAGCTCTCTGGATTCCTGTCTGTGACATAGAAAAGCAGTCTGTGAAGGAGATGTGGGCTCTTAAGTTTCCTTGCTGGCTGGAGGGTATGTGGAAGGGGGAGAAAAAAAACCCAACAATAACAAAACAAACAAACCCAAAACTCTGCCCAGCTCTCAGGCGGGCAAATGCCCCCTGCCATTCTAATCGGAGCCCACTGTCTTTTGTATTTTTCTGGTTCATAAACTTGGGTAATTGTGAACTTGAGTAATTGGCCATCAGATAATTGGCCATCGGTTACACCACGGAGGGTTTAGTAGGAGTGGGCCCCAGTCAGTTTGGCAACCCTCAACCCTCCTGAGTTAAAAGTCTTCGTGAAGAGCTTTATTTATTTATTATTTATTTATTTATTTATTTTCTTTTTTGGTCAGGAGCAGGGCTTTCGGCTCCTCTCTAGTCAGGGTGTTTCACACAGAAGGCTTTCCATAAAATGGATGAAGTAGCTAAGCCTTGTCTCTAGCTCCAGGAAGGTGTGGTGCCTTCAGGGCTTGTCAAGAGCGCCTAGCGTCTACCTACAGCTCTGCTGGAGGGAATTGCCCGGGCATTTTCAGACTCCTAGTTCTCTGGTGACTGGACCCAGTTTAAACCAATTAAGATCAGGGCGAATGCACTGCTCCAGAGACACACAGCTCCTGAAGATCCTTCTGTATGTCCTGGATGCTGGGGAAGGGCGGGGTGGTCTCAATTAGCCCCCAACTTACAGAAATCCATGCTCATGCCGGACACCTCCACAGGAGTGAACTACTGAGTTGGAGATCAGAGTCACATGCCTGCTTTTTTACCGGAGTGAATCCCTCCATGAGGATGCCCCCGGGAGGTCCATCTTCTCCCATTAAAATGTCCCCCATACCTGCCCAAGACCGCAGGGCTATCCTTTGATGGACCTTTGAGGCCTCAGGCAGTCATTGTGAGGGGGGCTTCTTCACAACTCCCTTCGCATTTCTCACTAGGATTGTGGTTTTTGTTTAAAAACTACCGTTCCTGGAGAAGCCTGCCAAGGAGAAAGCCTCTGTCTCGTTTTCCTCTTCTTCTGCAGTGTGTTTACTTCCTCTGTCACCTGGGAATTCTTCCACTGGGTTAAATGTATAGAAAGAGTACAGCCTTTATTTAAAGGCGCCATTGGGTCAGGTTGAACATAGAATGCATCTGCAAGAATGATTTTAAGGAGTATGGAAGAGAAGTAATTCTCCACTATTCGCTCAGAGGCACTTGGATTTTTTTTTTCTCCATAGTATAGAATGTATACACAGGCTGAACATCCCTTGCCAGAGATTATGAAACCCAAGGGGTGCTAACATTTGCACGTTTTTGAGAGCCACCATGGCAACGCAAGTGGAAAATTCCACACCTGGCTTCACATGATAGGGCATAAGTCAAAACACAGGTGATTGAAGATGTTTGGGGGTCACCTCAGGCTGTGTGTCTAAGGGGTCTGCGGCACATAGATGAATGGCATGGTTAGTCTTGGATCCAGTCCCCATGATACCTGATACCTTCTTTTACATATGTGGATCTCCCAGAATTTAAAAACTGTCCGAAATCCAACAGGCTTCTGGTGCCAGTCATTTCAGATAAGGGGAATGTATCATACACACACACACACACACACACACACACACACCACACACACACAGACACACACACATACACACACATACACACACATACACCCAGACACACACGCTTACACACACATACACACATACCTACACACATACATACACACATACACAAACAGAGAGACACACACACACAGACACACACAGACACACACACAGATATACACACCACACACACACAGACACAGACACACACACACACACACACACACACACACACACACACATTAGTTTATACCCCAACATGTATTATATATCTCGGTCAGTTTTATACAGATATACCATTCTGATGAGTCAATATCGAAGTAAGAGACACAAGTTTAGCGGCAGCCTTTTAAGTTTATAGACTGTCACGTGATGTGTGTCTGCCCTTACCTCCCCCATGCAAAGCACCGGCTCAGTGTCATTTTTCTTTACGTCGTTACACACGGCTAATTTTACATCAGGGAATCTCTTTGCTTGTACACGGAGTAGGTCTGGAATCATTCCAGCACACAGGGCCGATCTTGTCTTATCTCTTCAAACTTCCTTTGAAAAGGTGCCAGATTGGCCTCAACACTCAACTTAGGGCTCTGAGAACAATGTTTAATAATTGAAGGGTGAGACCTCCTGAGCCTGGGCTCTTCCTTCCCCTCCAGAGCTGAAGTGTCTGCCTTCATAGGACTTCAGAGCAACCCCGAGATGAGGCGGTTTCCTTCCCTGGTGAGCTCGGTGCATTCCAGACAGGGTCTCCACTTCCTTGTCCCCTGAAATGCCAGGGTGACCGAGAGTCACAGAAAGGCTGGCTAGGGACTTTTGGAGGGTAGAGGTGTGACAAAGAAGGAAATCCACTCTGCACCAGGGGCAAGTGCTGTCTGTATTTGTCTGGCTGAGAATCGCTGTGCTTATGATGGGCTGTATCCATCCAGTGATTTAAAAACAGGAAATCAAAGGCTCCCAGCACAGGTACCCACCCTTTCCCTTCTTAAACTCAGACAGACCTCTTTTTACTCTGGAGGTCATGGGACACATGTCTTGGCTGGCAGGCGTCTTCTGAGGGAAGATTCAGAGAAATGAACCAGAAGTCCCTCTGCTGCCGAACTTACTTTATTTTTATTTATTTGTATCTCCTAAATCATGGGACCCCATCTGATCTGTCAATGAAAATCTCCTGGAATTTATAATTTGTACTTTTCGGGGGGAATCAGACGTGATCGGGTGACATTTACAAGCACAATTGGAGTGTGCTCTCTCCGCCAGTCGCTGTTCCGTGTTTAGGACCCCACCACACACATGTGGGACCACATGGAACCGGGCAGGGCAGACACCAAGGCGGTGGAGGTGCAAATACCGTATGCAGTATGTCAGGGGGAAAGAAGAAAAACAGCATGGAAGACGGTACAGAGATAGAGAAGGCAAAGCTAATTAGGGAATGCCGTTGGCCCAACAACAGGGAATGGTCGACTCGCAGGAAGCGAAGGGGCCAGCTATGTGTCCATCACACGCAGTGTACTCCAGTTGGACAGCAGACCAGATCGAGTCTTGTTCCATGTGGGAACATGCCAGGCGGGGAGCTCAGAGGGAGAGAGGGAGGGGGCAGCTGAAGACCACGGAGCATGAAGACCTCCACTGGCCTTGACTGCGGGAGGGAGGGGAAGTCTGAGCAGGAACCTGGGGGAAGGGAACATGGCCACATGAAGCAGGGCTGGCAGTAAGGCCTCTGGATTACAGTCCTTGTTTATCATGAGACAGTACCTGTGCACTTCATCAGGGTGCTCGCCATGTCAAGCCCCCGCCCCCACCATATCATCTCCATATTCAGTTTTTTTGAAGAACATATGAGGTACGATCTATAGAACAAAACACCCACGCAACTCGTGGGCAACTGATATAAACAGACTGAACGAACTGGTGATTTGGGAGCGGAAGGCCTGGGTCTGAGGCTGGGTACCCCAGTGCCTCCCCTGTGAATTTCCGTGCTTTATGACACTTGGGTTTTTCTGCCCCCACATTTTAGCACAGGTGACATTTGACTGTGTCACAACAGATGACACCTGCAGCATTAGTGCTGACCTTTAAAGAGCAACCCTTTTCCTTCTCAGTGGGACAGAACATAGCAGTCTACCTCCACAGACAGTACCCTCCGAGCGCCTATATAAATCCCGGAGGGACGTCTTGTAAACCACAGCGTACTTGTGACCTCAATAAGGGCACGGGCCAAGGCACTTCTGGTAGGCTCCGGCTCTCTCTGGCTGGGAGAGCAAAGGTGCTGGGTGGGCTTGACCTCTGGCCCCTTCACACCCGCAAAGCTTGCTACCTGCCCAGCGCACTCTCTGTTTACCCTCTGCTTTCAGAGCCCCGGGCTCAATGCTTGTCTTTCTGTCTATGTGGTCACATGTTCAGGTGCACATATATGTGCAGGTTCATGTGTGCGCCTGCATATGGGCAGATCAGAGGTAACCCTCTGAAGTCAGCGTCGTCGTTCGGGTACAGCCCTTGTTTTATTTTGGGGGGTGAGGGGTGGGGTCTTTCACTGACCCGGAACCTGCTTTGAAGGCTGGGCTGGCCTCTGTCTTTGCTCTCCAAGGCTGGGCTTTCAAGGTAGCGCCACACCCACTTTTGTTTCATTTTGTCTCTTCACCTGGCTTCTAAGGATTGTGCTCACCTCATCCCCGCAAGGCCTCTCCCAAGCCTCCAGGATCTTCTGAAAATTATTACTGATGTGGTTAGTTAAGAGCCAGAGTGGGAAGGGAAGGGGAATAATAACTCGGAGCTTGAACTTGAAGTTCAAATAGATATAGACCGTCTTCCTGGGAAGAGGCCATCCATATGCTCCTGACCTGGGACGCTCCTCCAGCCCTTTCAGAAATGGACTGCGGCTATGACTTGACTTGTTGTGCCTTGGTCTTCTGACTTGTCAGGGCAAAGATCTTGTCCTGGGCATCCTTATACCCGAGAGGGGTTTAGGAAACACTCAGGGTAGATAGGTGAGTCTCAGAGCTTTCTCTTCTACCCCATCTCCGACAGTCACATAACTCAGAACGAGAGGGACCAGCCGGGCTGGGTAATCAGGAACAAACAGATCCCAGTGTTGTCTCCTCTATAATCTTCCAAATCTCTCCGCTTGTTTTATTACAGCCCAAGGCAGACAGTAGTAAGTGGCCTAGATAATTTAAGGAGGAAGGTACTTACGGAAGGGAATTAGGTGCATTTAAAGTTGTTGGATAGCCAGAGGCACAGAATATCTTGAATACCTTCCAGCCTGCACAAGTAGTAGATGCGTAATAACTTATAAACTGGTGCGTATCGGCACGGCTGTTTCACAGGGGCAGTGATCTCAGGCCGGGTCTGGAACCATTTATTGAGCGCGAGACCAAACCAATGACAAATTGGGAAATAGGCTCTACAACACCCGTTGTTTGTTGCAAGCCCCTCTCGTTGCCCCAGGGATGTTTTGTCAGAAGCTAAACGGCACAGGCAGGCGCGTGACCTCCGTTCTTGGTAGATTTTTTTTCACATTTTGAGGGGGTGTCTCTCATCCGAGGGACCAAATACATCATCTGTAGCTTCAACTTCAAACAGCACCAGGAAACAAGAGCTTTAAATCTGCGGTCTCTACAACTCTGTTTACAAGTGATTTACACACAATACTGTATGATCATGTAAACATCCAGGATTGGGTCCTTTCTAGTCGTGGGGACGTATAATCACTTTTTCTTTGTGTTCTAGATAATTCCATTGATTGGCCGGACCAGCTGTGATTCCGTGGGTCTTTTTTCACACTGAAATGTGGCTTGCGAAAGCCCGATGGTCCCCAGAAAGGACTGTACTCTCTTGGGAGGCCGGTTTGCGCTGAGGTCTTAAGCCTGCCTTTTATCTGTGATGGAAGGTTTGTTCAGGCTGGCCACGGCCTCTGCAAACCTGTCTGAGCTTCTCTTCTGCACATTCCATTCAGGGAAATGTGCTCAGAGCAGGGGGGATTACCGAGACGACCACTGTGGTCCCCCCACTTTCCGGTTGCCTGTCTGTCCCAACCCTCAGGATGTCTACCCAGCATGTCACAAATGGCTTGAAACCTCAGGTCAGAGGGGGCGGGGCTGTTTCTAATTATTTGTGTTCCTTATACCTGGTTATGTTTTTCACTTTTGAGACAGCTTTGTAAATCACTCTGACCTTAAGCTTCTGGTCCCCTGGCCTCTTCTTCCCGAGTGCTGAGATTGTGGGCACCCGTGATCCTCCTCTTCCTCCCACGTGCTGAGATTGTGGGCACCCATGATGAGGCCAGACTGTATTTTCATTTTCTTGGTGCTTGTGTGTGTGCACACATGCATCAGTGTGTACACAAAGCGCATGTGCTGTGGTATCCAGAGGTTGATGTTGGGTTTCTCTCAGTCTTCTCTCAGTCTTATCCTGAATGTGGAGCTCTTTGATTCCGTGAGGCTGCCTGGCTGATGGAGTCCAAGGATCCTCAATGCCCCTCAGTGCTGGGGTTACAGGCATGTGCTGCTTGTGCCTGTGTTTTTAGGTGGGTGCTGGAGATTTGAACTCGGGTCCTCATGCTTGCACACAGACACTGTGCCCACTTAGCCATCTCCTTAGCCCCAGCGTCATTATTTTAATATTAAATAATAAATGGAAGGTCTAGTGGTTTCTTCCCAGACCCTTTTTTGGGTTCAGGGTCATCTGGACTTGTCTTGAGGATGATCAGTAATTATCAGAAGTGCCTGGTCCCCTTGGGTAACAGTCCAGCATGAAGCCAGCATTATGGGGAGGTCACTTTGAGTTTAGTTAAGCAACATGGCAAGGACTGTTATTAACATCACCCCCTCACATGTGTCTCAGAGAGACACAGAGACTGAGAAATGGGTCCTGTCAGCAGGGGGTCCTTCCCGTGCTCCAGCTTGACTGGGGTTAACAGAAGAGGGTTGGGAGAGAAGGCCCCTCAGTTGGAAAGGGCCAGTGATTGGATTTCAGTTCGAAGCTGTTCATGTGAAGGAATCCCAGAAGATGTATCGTGTTTCTTCCTGGTCCATAGCGTTTGCTCACTGGGTACGGTCACTCCCCATGGTGCAGAGGCACAGAATTTGGAACCCAGAGAGCAGGGGCCAGGCCTTGGCTGTCCACTGTGCCCGTTCCATGTCTTTCAAGATAGATTTGATGCATGCCTATTAAGAGTGAGTCTTGTGACCTGAGTTCAAATCCCGCAAAAGCGAAGGGAGGAGATCAGTTCCACAGAGTTGTGCTCTGACCTCAAAGCCTGTGCTGTGGCACATGTGTACAAACAGGAGACTACAACTGTGCACAAATAATAATAATAATAATAACAACAACAACAACAACAACATTGAACAGTAAATATGGCGGATGATACTGAGGAAGACGCCTGATCGCGACCTCTGGATTTCACACACACATTCACACACATGGTGCTGGGAGTTGGGAAACCCTTTTGTATTTTTCTGATGCTCAATAACACTGGGGAAAACAGTAGTTTGTTGTGTGACAGTCAGCGTTTCCTTGGGTTACCCCATTTCCTCTCTCCGGTAGCCTTGTGAAGCAGGCAGCTGACAATCCCATTGTGCAGATGGAGACATTGAGGATTTGTGGCTCAGGGGCCAGCCTGACTGAAAAGCTGGTCCAGGGTCTGGGCTTAAGACCGACTACCACCGAAGCCTATAGACTTCTTCCCCCACCCTCAGGCCCCATCTTCTTGGTCTTGGTTTCAGTTAATTAGGTCAAGAGCTAATTATTTCACAGGAGCCTTGAGCTCTGCTGTGGGCTAAGTAGACGGGCCACGCAGTGATAGCTCTTCTCCTCTTACTTTACACTCTATCCCTGCTGAGCCCAGCTCTCTGGGGACAGGAGCTGTCATCCGTGTTCAGAGGTCCCCCATCTGTCTTCAGTCTGGATGTGTCCCTGAGGTCAGAACTCAGTCCACGTGTTACCTCTGGATGAAACCTCATCTGCCTGCTCTTGGTTGGGACACAGTAGAAGGCCTTCTGACTGCAGACCTGCAATGTTAAGATGCTGTGGACTGGCTCCTGTAGGCCGGGTGCCGTGTTTCCTGCAGGAGCCCCCATGTAGACCGGAGCCTATATGGCAGCTCAAACCTCTGAGACCAGCACCCCGGAGGCCAAGGCAAGAGAATCGCTATGACTCCTAGTATCTTGGGCTGCGTAGTGAGTTCCAGCCCAGCTTAGGCCAGAGTTGGGTGTGTGGTGCTCTTGTACAATTCTAGCACTTGAGAAATGGGGACAGGATGATTAGGAATTCAAGGTCACTCTTCAGTGGTGGTTTGAATGGGAATGGCCCTGTAGGCACATTTTTGAATGGTTCAAGTTTGGCGGAACTGTTTGGGAGGGATCAGGAGGTGTGGTCTTATTGGAGGAGGTGTGTCTCAAGGTAGGCTTGGGGGTTTCAAAAGCCCACCCCATTCCCAGTTAGCTCTTTCTCTCTGCCTTCTGCCTGTGGATCAGATGTGAGCTGTCAGCTACTGCTCCAGCACCATGCTTGCCTGCCTGATGCTGTTGCATGTAGTTTTTGCTACCCTGATATAAGCTCCGGATAGAGTGTGCTACCAGCTCTGCCCATGTTCCCTGGGATCCACGATTGAAAGACACACACACACACACACACACACACACACACACACACACACTCTCTCTCTCTCTCTCTCACACACACACACACACACACACACGCCCACATACACTCACACACACACACACACACCACATACACACACATACACACATACACACACAGACACACACACAAGTCACACACACAATACACATCATGTACACACACACACTCACTTATACACACACACACACACACACACACACACACACACACACACACACACACACACACACACACGATTATTTTTCAGCCTGCTTTCTTGGCTCAGTTGCTGGGTGTTTCTAATCTCCCATGGCTAGTGTGCCCTTCCCAATACTCAGCACCCTAAATCTGCCCTCAACTTCCGTTGCTCAGTTACCTTCTCCTTATTCAGCAACCCTCAACTGCCCTCAGCTTGGTTGTGTTTCTAATCCCCCACCTGGGGAACAGCCTATGGCCACTCCCTCTGAGATCTCACAGCCTATGGCCACTCCCCCTGAGAGCCTATGGCCACTCCCCCTGAGAGCTCACAGCCTATGGCCACTCCTCCTGAGATCTCACAGCCTATGGCCACTCCCCCTGAGATCTCACAGCCTATGGCCACTCCACATGAGCTCTCACATGTTTGGTCACCTTTTCTCCCTTGGAAGCATGGAGAAAATCCTTTCTCTTCTTGTGTCTCTTAGCCTGCTTATGGGAACCTGGAAGTCCTGCCTCTTTCCTTCCGCCGAGAAGTTGACCCCTGGCATCTGTATTGATTGATCAAGAACCGATTAGGGAGGGGTTGGGGATTTAGCTCAGTGGTAGAGCCCTTGCCTAGGAAGCTCAAGGCCCTGGGTTCGGTCCCCAGCTCCGAAAAAAAAAAGAACCAAAAAAAAAAAAAAAAAGAACCGATTAGGGAACAGGACCTTAGCATCAGAACCATTTTTATGTTATACCACTCTCGCCACCATGATGGTCATGGCCTCCAAACCCCCGGAATCATCAGCCCCCCCCCCCAGTTCAATGCTGTCCATAACTTTAAATGCTATGTGACAATAGGCAAGAAACTAAGCCACATACCTGCACAGTGAATTCAAGGTCAGCTTGGGCTGCATGAGATCCTGTCTCAAAAGAAGGATAAGGAGTTAGTTATAATCTTTTCTATTTCTTATCACTGTCTTCAGAACCCCAGAGTATCCTTGGCACTTCTCTTTTCAGTGTAGTCCCTTTCCAGTGCTAAGTCGCCTCTGGGAGTAGTGGCTGCTGGGCTGTGTTAGAGTAGCTGCAAAAGATGGGGAGATTTTCTCGGTGTTCCCCCCAGCCCCTTTTTGTGAATTGATGTTCTCTCCTGGGGTAGAGCTCCATCCCTGGGGATGTCCTGAGTAAGAGATGCTGACAGGAGGACTATGTATGTGTGCCTAAGCCACTTCAGCCTGAGAGGCACCTAGTTAGTTTGTTGGTGAACTAACTCTAGTTAGTTCAAGTGTCTAGATAGTTCACTGGTGAACTCCCGAGGCTTGCCTTGTTCAGGGATCCTAACAAACTGTACCGGTTCAGCCCATCTCCAGAAGAGGCAGCAAGACAGGGCACACTGAGAGAGACTTGCCTCTCCTTTATGATGCTCCAGCACCAAGCCTGGACCCAGGAGGATGTGTTGTACCGAGATGGACAGAAATATCCAGGATGGACTGGTTTAGGGGGCCAGACATGATGGGGGTTATGGAGTACCAAAGGAGAGAGAGGATAGGATGACTGACTTTGATTTTAGCATTAATCAAAAAGGAAAGAATTTCCAGGCTCAGGGCATGAGAGAGAGACAGTGAGTGAGTCACTGGACACAGAGGCTGGAGGGTGGACAGAAGGGCTGACCGTAACCCCATTATCTCTGTTGTTCTCAAGTTTAAATTTTATTCTTGAGACTAGGAAGCTATAGAAGGTTTAGAGTTTTGTTTTCCAGAAGATGAAATTTAAGCTTAATTTAAACTCTCTTGTTTTAGCACAAAGCCAGAATTTAAAGGCCTACTTTCTCAGAGTGATCTTGGGGCCATTTTTGGAATAGTTTCTGTTATCATTTGGTGGGAGGGAAGGTTATTCACGAACGTACAAAGTAAGAAGTAGCTTAAAAGCTCTCTTTGGCTGGATTCAAAACTCCACTGTTTGCAAAAATTATAGGCCTGGGAGGTTAAGTTTCAGTCTCTCCGTTGCTAATGGTGCCCCAGGTTCACTCTGAGAGGGCCTCTGGAGGAGTGGCAGGAGAGAGGGGGGGTGTGCCTCGTCCCTGGAGAGCTGTGCACTGTGCCCAGCTCTCGGTATATCTAGGCTCAGGTTGCAGCTGCGGGCTGCCTGGGTAGCCATGGTACAGAATTGGGGAAAGGCCTCCTCCCTCTTTTGAGCTGCCCAGGCAGGTGGGGTCTGGTCTTCCTACACCCCCTATCCCCCACCACAAATGCTACCCTCTGTGTCTTCCTTAGCTTCCTCTTTGACACCACAGAACGAAGTATCCCCAAGGCGTGCTTTTCTGATCATGCATGTGCCGGTGTGTATGCACGCACACACACAAGGAGACCAGAGGTTAGCCGTGATTGTTCCTCCCACTGTATTTTTAAGAGAGGGTCTCTTACTGATGGAGCTCACTGAGTAGGTTAGATAGTTAGCCCCGGAGGCCCATCTGTCTCTGCCTTCCCAGCCCTCCGATGAGATGTCAAGCACACCACATCCGGCAGAATTTTGAAGGCTTTAGGGATCAGACTGAGGTCTTAAGTTTTGCTTGGTAAATTCTTAACCAACGGAGCCATCTTCCTGGATCCTCAGAGACTTAATTTTTAAGAAGTAATACTACGTCACCACTGGTGGGCACCGGGTTTTGAAGGGGACATGTGTGTGGACAGACAAACAGAAGAGGGCTTTGAGTTTATACCTGAACTTGGGGTTTTGGAATCTGGAAGGTTTCAGTAAGGGAATGCTTACATTTGGGAATATGGGACCAGTGGGTATCTGAAGGACGTAAGAAATAGATAGTGAGGTTCTTTGAGAGCTGAGATTCTATTGAGTGAAGACCTCTAAGTATAATTTTGTTGTTCAGAGTCGGAAGTGCAGATTTGAAACCAGAAACCGAGCAGGTCATCTTGGAACAAAACAGCTTTTGTCCAATGAATACAAGGCACCATCCTAAAGACGGCCGTGGGCAAAAATATGAGGGGCCAGGTGTGTAGCTCTGGGGTACAGTGCTTTCCTGGCATACTCAAGGCTTTGGGTTTGTTCCCCAGCATCACAAGAAGAGTCAGCTAGAGGCAGCAAGCTTTAGAGGGATCCTCTCTGTCCATTTCCCTGAGCGGTAAAGTAGGCTCTCCCCTGTCATACTCTGGAGGAAATCTTGTTTCCCGTGACTGCAGAAAGCACATTGAAAATTTAAAAATAAATACGGGCGACATCGGAAGGGCCTTCCTGCAGGAGCAGTGAAGGGTGTTGTCGTCGTCGGAAGGCTACGGGGTGAGTAAGGATGTGAACCCACCACAGATGTTGGCTATTCCATAAGACCTGGCAGGCAGGCAGTACAGTTAGGCATAAAGGGTAGGTAGGGTGTTCAGGGAACCCCGGTTCTGGCCCAGCTGCCACCTTTTTATGAGAGCTTCCCCCACTGTCATTAACAGATAGACACAACAAAGCATTTCAAAGCTCATAGCTGAAGGCCAGGGGAGGAGTCTTGGAGGAGGAGGGGCGGCTGCTGCAGTCTCTCTCATCACCACAGCTCCTTGTTTGCTTTTTTTTTTTTTTTTTTATGCTTTGGAGTTCTAAAGAAAACATTTTTCCAAGAATGCCCGTTTAGCTAAGAGCAGCATTGCTTCATACAATCAAGATAGCTTGATTCAAGGTAGGTAGGTAGAGCCTCCCTACCGTCTTCCCAGTGCAGATCTCACTCCGTTAGCACCTCTCAGCGTACACACCCGTCTCTAGGGGACCGAGTCATAATGAAAGTGAATACTTGCCGTCCATGTCGTACCAAACACTAACGTTCACCCACCTATCCATCCAGCATGCAAGTGTCTATTCACCAGACCTTTATCGGTGACCAATGGGAATAAGAGTTGGTTCCTGCATGCAGATAGCCTGCAACTAGCGAGTGACTACAGACCTGAAATCGTAGCTGCAGTACTCTCCAATAAGGCTAGGGAGTGAGAAGGAGTAATTATTTCAGGGCAGGTCGGAGAACCCCTCGGAGGAAGGAAGGTTTGAGTGGACTCCCTCCTTCCGCTAACAGGACTTTATTGAACGATTTATCCTGTGCCAGGGACCTCCTGAGTGCTAGACAAACAGTGGGAACAACAATGCACAGAAGACCTCTTGTCGCAATGGAGCCCATTGGCTTGGTGTGAAATTTATCTGGTGGATTGGTAGCACTGCCCTTAGCGGGCTCCTGGCCTACCACCAGCCCTCTTGTCTACTCGACGGCACCTCAATAAAGTGTTTGGGGTGTGTGTGTGTGTGACAGAGAGAGCATGAGTGTGTGTGTGTGTGTGTGTGTGTGACAGAGAGAGCATGAGTGTGTGTGTGTGACAGAGAGCATGAGTGTGTGTGTGTGCATGTCTGTGTGCATGTGTGTGTGTGTGTGACAGAGAGAGCATGAGTGTGTGTGTGTGCATGTCTGTGTGCATGTGTGTGTGTGTGACAGAGAGAGCATGAGTGTGTGTGTGAGTGTGTGTGTGTGACAGAGAGCGAGAGTGTGTGTGTGTGCGTGTGTGTGTGCATGTGTGTGTGTGACAGAGAGAGCATGAGTGTGTGTGTGTGACAGAGTGCATGTGTGTGTGTGCATGTGTGTGTGTGCGTGTGTGTGTGTGTGTGTGTGTGTCTGTGTGTGTATGTTTGCGATTTCTATATAGAAAGAACACTGATTGTTTTTTGATAATTATGTATAAAGTTATGTCTGTGTGCATGTGTGTGTGTGAGACAGAGAGCATGTGTGTGTGTGTGTGACAGAGAGCATGAGTGTGTGTGTGCATGTCTGTGTGCATGTGTGTGTGTGTGACAGAGAGAGCATGAGTGTGTGTGTGCATGTCTGTGTGCATGTGTGTGTGTGTGTGACAGAGAGAGCATGCGTGTGTGTGTGTGTGTGAGTGTGTGTGGGTGTGTGTGTTTGAGTGTGTGTGCATGTGTGTGTGAGTGTGTGCACATGTGTGCGTGTGTGTGAGTGTGTGTGCGTGTGTGTGCATGTGTGTGTGTGTGTGACAGAGAGCATGAGTGTGTGTTGTGCATGTCTGTGTGCATGTGTGTGTGTTCATGATGATGAAATGAATTCAAATGTATAAAAGAGACTTTTGAAAGAGGATTCACTTCTAAAAATGTCATTAAAAATAAATAAATTATTAATTAATTTTATTTTACATGCATTGGTGTTTCGAGTACATATATATACATATATATGTATATATACACACACACATATAAAGGTATATGTATGTGTCTGTCTGTCTATCTATCTATCTATCTATCTATCTATCTGTGTGAAGGTATCAAGATCTTGGAGTTACAGACAGTTGTAAGCTGCGTTGTGGGTGCTGGGAATCGAACCCAGATCCTCCGGAAGAACAGCCAATGCTCTTAACTGCCGAGCCAGCTCTTCAGCTTCCTTAAAAATGTCCTTCTTGACCCATGGCACCCAGAAGGATCTGACTACTTTCTAGCCTGCCTGTCTGTTTGTCTGTCTGTCTACAGATGCTGCTGCTGACACACGGTACCACAGCATGTCTTGCTTTTACCACAGAGCACTGAAACACGGTTCTCTTGGAAGACATCATACTATCCTGCCACGTGGATACCTCTTAATTTAATCCTGCTTCCGTGTTGAACAGCTCTGAAAACAAGCTGTTTTTCCGTATTTTATACGTATGGGGTTATTTTGTTCGTTTCGTTTTGTTTTCCAAGATAGGGCTTCTCTGTGTAATTCTGGTGGTCCAGGAAGTCACTCTGTGGGCCTTGAACTTTCAGAGATCCATCCGCAGGGGATTCTGAGACATTGCAAACACCCAAGGCTCTTGGTAGATGTATCCAGTCGTTTTCTAGAATGTATCCAGTCGTTTTCTAGAATGCTCTGCATTCATGTTCCTGCCAGAGTGTGTGACTGTGTCCTAGGTAGAATGACCTGGCTACCGTTCAGGACCGTCCACACAAGATGGTAGGTCTCAGGAGGGTCCAGACTGCCTCCTCAGCTGCTGGCCGGTCACAGGCTTGTGGTAACTGTTGTTGACATGTGCTTTGCGTGTTTGAGGGAAGGCGCCCAGGAGGGTTTATCAGACGGCTGAGAAGACAGTGGCTCAGTTGTCGTCAGGGAGCACTTTTCCCTCGGGCGTTGATGGAAAGGGAAGCTCAGGTGTTGGTGACACGGCCACTTCTGCGGTTGTAGACGATCCTCAGGGCTGAGGTGGGTGTGCCGGTATAGCCGTCCCCCTTTTATCTGTTCTACGTTGGTCTTCTTCCCAGTAACTGCTGACGTGTACTGTCTGCATCCTTGTCTTTAGGTGGGCTCAGTTAATGGCAGGTGACCCAGCTTATGAGCGATGCAAGCATACCTTCCAGGTCTTTGTGGCCACAGCTACCCTGTTGAGAAGGCTGTTCTGTGTATGGTCGGTGTCAGTGCGGACCCCTTCCTGTGCAGGAGGAGACGTGTAAGGGAGGGCTATCTTCCCTGAGTCCCTACCTGAAGCCTGGCCCCAAGCGCACAGCATTAGGAGGTGGGATCCTGGGAAGAAATCGGCTGCTAACATGGATTAGTGCTTCTGTACAGGGCAGTCCTGTGACTGACCATTGCCTCACGAGGGGACAGAGTGAGACCCTGGGTGCCTCCGATACATGCTGCATCTTCCTGTGTTTCCACCTTGGACTTCCGGGCCTCCAGAGCTGAGCAGTGAATGTCAGGTTTTTTGTAAGCCACCCAGAACAAGGCATCCCGTTAGCAGCCTACCAACAGAGACAAGGAGCCCACCTTAGGCTGGCAGGCAGTTGGCGGTCGAGATGCTGCCTCAGCTGAGGTGTTGATGTACCCATGGCACTCAGCTGTTGATGGAAGAAGCCCGGGTGTGGGGGCTGCTTCTGACGGGGACCAGGAGCCTCTACAAGGCGTGTGTCACTCTTAGAAGGGTGACGGTTATCAGTGCCCTGACCGAGGATCCTTTCTGGGAAGCCCTGTGTTGATGATGAGGTCAGATGGGGGAACAGACCTCCTAAAAGGGAAGTATGGGCAGGAGGGGGGAGGAGAGGAGAAAAATACACCCAACCCCCATAGAAATGCACACACACACACACACACACGACACATACACAGACACACACACAAACACACATAGACAGACACACACAGACACACAGACAGATGCACACAGACACAAGACACATACACAGACACACACGCACACACACACACAGACTCACACACAGACACACAGATGCACACAGACACACAGACAGATGTACACAGACACACACACACACACACACGCACACGTGCTCAAAACTCACACAGTAGATGGGAGAGGGTTTTTCCTACCTACAAGGCAAGGCTTGACGTATTTTAACCTAATCAGTCTCTTCCAACAGTTAAAAAACAAACTTTTAAAACAGACAGGATAAACGTTTTGATACATTTGACTTTCAAGCTGCTCCTTTGAAATATTGAGAGGACATCACTCCTGGGTGTTAGAGAAACACTCATGCACCCCACTCTATGACCTGACCACAAGGCCACCCGTCCCTCTTGCCCACAGTCTCCGCCCGCCCATACAGATACCCTTCAAGGACCCACAGGTCCTCTAGGCCCTTTAATACCCCAGTTCTGAGGTGGACCCTCCAGCCCTCCTGTATCTTCGCTGCTGTGACACTGACTGCCCAGCAGCTGTGGTAGAAGTGACTGAGAGGAAATGAGAATGGGGCTCAAATAGCCAGTCATTAGGTTTCCTGTTTCATAGGATGTGGTCAGTTAACTTTGGTTATCTGCGAGTCTGGCCTAGGGACTAGGCTCGGCTAGCGGTTAAGTGTGTCAGGGGAGCAAAGGCCTGGCTCCTCTGACAGCAATTATCAGAGTCCTCAGGACCCCGCCCCCCAGGAAAGCCAGTGGGGTTCAGCCCGTTGGTAAATAAAGGTGATGGTACCTGTGGCCAGGAGCAGTAGCAGCGAGCTTCATGAGTCAGTAGCACTTTGGTGCGTGTGAGCGTGCGTGCGTGTGTGTGTTGATGCATGGTTTGATCCTTATTTATTTATTTCCTTTGAGACAGGCTCTCACGCTCCAGTGGAGCTGCCCTCAAACTTGTAGCAATCCACCTGCTTCTGCCTTCTGAGTGCTGGGACTAGAGGCGTGAGGCGTGATACCCACCTTATGATCTGGTTTTCTTTCGTGAGTGTGGGCACATGCATGCATGTGTACCCGTGTGTCTGCATGTGGAGGGCAGGGACTGATACCGGGTGCCTTCCTCAGTCACCACACGTCTCATTGGACACAGGTTTCCACACTGGAACTTACTGAATCTGCTAGACAGGCTGGCCAGAGAGCCCCAAGGCTCCTCCTGGCTCTGCCTTCTCCGTGCCCGGGTGGTAGGCACAGTGTACTATACCAATTGTATGAGTGTTTGTGTTTTTAAGCATGGGTTCTGGGGGGAGGGATGAAGCTCAGGCCCTTATGTCTGCTTGGCAAGTACTTTACTGACTTGTCTCCCCAGCTGCATGGTTTGGTTCTTCACACACTGTGGGCGAGGCTCGAACAGCATGGCCGTGCTTCTGCGTTTCCATGGATCCCGTGACATCTCTGCTGATGCTCCTCTCCATTTCCCCAGCCTCACCTACAGTGTGCCAGCTGCCTGCCACCCTGCCTGAGCCACCTCTCCCTTGAGGGTTTCTAGAGCTGGAAGCCGCTCTCCACCCTTGCCTATCCTTCACCCCCAACCGCTTGCCAAACTTTGGGCTGAACTGCTGGGAAACGTTCAAACCTATACCCCTGTGGCTCCATTGCAAACCGAACCGAAAGCTGAGTCCTTAGCTTGACCTCAAGGTTGTGTCCTTGCGTCTTGACGCCAGGCTTGCCTGCTTATCCTTTGGTTCCTTACAGGAACCAAGTTCTTACGGTGCTAGGCGTCATGTGTTTTCTGTTTCCTCCATGTTCCCCCCACCCCCTCAGGTCTCTCGTCTTTCTCCAGTTTTCTTGTGTCTTTATCCTTTCTGCTCTGGTATCTAGTTTCTTACCGTGCACAGTGTTTCTCCACAGTTCTTCTGTCTGCACAGTGATCCCTCAGTATCCTGCCCATCGCTCTTTTAGGGTTTAGGTGATAAGCGATGGTGTGGGGGGTGTGAATATGCTTGGCCCATGGGAAGTGGCACTGTTAGGAGGTGTGACTTTGGTGAAGGAACTGCGTCACCGTGGAGGTGGGCTTTGAGGTCTTCTAGGGCTCAAGCTCTGCCCAGTGAGGAAGAGAGTCCCCTCCTTCCAAACAAGTTGTAAAACCCTTGGCTCCTCCAGCACCATGCGTGTCTGCACACTGCCATGCGTCCCGCCATGACGATAACGGACTGAACCTCTAAACTGTAAGCCAGCTCCAGTTAGATGCTGTCCCTTATAAGAGGTGCCCTAGCCACGGTGTTTCTTTATAGCAATGAAGCCCTAAGGCAGAAGTGGTTAAGATGCCCCGGTTGACCCCTAAGTCACTCTAGTCTCTTGTTACTGCTTTTAGACAATAGCGATGCGATGACTTGTGTGAAAGATGCCCCTTCCCCCCACAGTCTAATGTATTTGTAAGCTTGGTTTCCACAAGGCTTAGGAGGTGTGGCCTTACCGGAGGGAGCCTGTGATTGGGGGCGGGCTCGCACGACTTCCCGTTTTTCTCTCTCTGCTTCCTGTGTGAGGTTCAAGATGCGGGTCCTCAGCCTCCGGTTCTGCCGCCATGCCTTTGCTCAGCCATCAGCTCTGACTGCGTGGAATCATTCACCCAAATAAACTCTTTCCTCTCTAGGGCACCTTGATTGTGGTGCTTTGTCACTGATACAAAGGGGTTTCTGGGTTTCTTTCCGGTCTCCAGTGCTTGTCACTTAAGCTCCGTGAACATTTCTCCCTAGCTCCGGCCTCTGTAGATTGTGTGTTCTTGAGAGCAGGATGCCTGGCAGGAAGGATGGACAATGGAGGAGGTCTCAGTGGAGGAGGCTTGCAGCGCTCCTGGCCTGACACTGAGGCTGATCTGATGGAGGAGGCAGGGGCCAAGACTGTCCTACGGCTGCTCCTGAGATGGAGGTCCGACAGCTACAAGCTCACTGCTCAGACCATGGAGGCTTTTACCCTAGGTCTGTCTGATTCCGCAGCCCTGGGATTCATAGCCACTTGGCCTCAAGGTCTCCATGCCAACCAAGATCCAGGTCAGACACTTGTTATCTCCCAACCTCCAGATCAGGATCCAAGGTGAGCCTTCCAATTCTGGATGGTAGTTCATTCCAGAGTCAGTTGACAACCAGGGACAGCCACTACACGCCATGAATCTCAGCGTTCTGGAGGCAGAGGCAGGCGGATCTCTGAGTTGGAGACCAAACCTGGTCTATAGAGTGAGTTCAGACAGCCAGGGCGACACAGAGAAACCCTGTCAAGTTCTCCACCTTACACAGCCACAGAACTCTAAGTAACTATGTAGCATCCATCGACTTTGTGCTGATGCTGTTCAGACTGGAGGGGCAGAGGGGCTGATGGGACAGGAATGCTAAGTTGTTTTCCTCTTTGAGGTGGCTATCACAGTAGTCCTCCTTGGCTGCATCAGCCCGAGGGCTGAGTGGGATGGGGTCATGCAGGTGAGAGGTTGTGGCTCGGTCCAGACATACGAGTTGTCATGGTTACACACCTGTACCAGCCTGGGAGTGGGGATGGTGTGGGAGGGGTGGGGGTGAGGAATCAGGTGGCAAACGGTCACACGCACAGTTGCACATGTGTGAGGAGAACGATAGCACTCACACCGCAGAGGACAGAGTGGAAGTGATCGGGGGTGGGGAATCGTGAGTACAACCGGGCAGTGGTCACTGCAGGCTCTCTCTGTGAGCTAAGACTGGATGACTGAGCGGGGTTTGGGAAGAACATAGCGAAGGGACAAAGGCTGTTTTCCTTGGGCACTACAGATGCTTGCCAATGCTTTCTGAGATGTTTAGCTCACGGGATTGTCCTTCCCAGTTAGGAGGCAAAGGCAGTCTTGAGTAAGTGGGGGAGTCCAGAAATATATCAGTATCTCTTTTAGACCTTCTCACTTGGAGTACCATGGGACAGTTTAGAAGAAAATTGCCTCTCGGACAGAGGCTTCCAACCTTTCCTGGGTATGAGTGTCTTCCCCAGACCGTGGGAGGTGGGTGGCCAGTTGGCAGTGGGCATAGTGGTCCGCTGCGGGGATCACTGACTGCTGATCTTATTTTGAGGACTGGATTAGTGGAAGACTGACTGCTCCGAAGTGCCTGCCAGCTCTTTCTCCTACAGCAAAGCACAGAACTGGAGGAGGAAGTGGTTGCTACCTCTGTGGACAGTTGCATCTGGTTTAGGAGTGTTGCGGCCCAGTTGTGTGGGAGCTGGGGTAGGTCCCCTCTTTACTCCAGCCCCCAAATCTTGGGGCGTGCGTTTGCTGAACTGGTGAACCGGCAGTGGACTGGTACACTGAGACTTTCGCTGTCTGCACGAGAAGCTTCCCCCACACTCATCTTCACTGTATGGCCCTTGTCAGGACAGAGCATTGTCTGTGTTGGGCTACTACAGGACGTTTACGATAAATGTCTAGGGTGTGGGTCAAAAGACCAGAGCCCAGACTTCTGCATGCCCTCCTTCCTCTTCTGGGGTACCCCCGGCTGAAGCACCGCATACCTCACTCAGTCTGCTTTTCACAGCTCTGTTGGCTTGAGGCTTGGACCGTCAGACATCAATACACATCTTTCCTCTCCGTGTCTGTCTCTGTGTCTGTCTCTGTGTCTGTCTCTGTGTCCAGGTCTGTCTCTCTCCTTCCAGAGGCCTCCTCTGCTCAGCCCCAGGGCTACCCACTACCATTTCCCGCTGACTTTCACTCTTCTGGGTTCCTTCCAGCCCACGAGGCTGCTAGTCATGCCTGCTTAACCTTTAAGATTCTTTCTTTAGGGAAACTCTGATCGTTAATCTGAATCCTGGAACAGATGCGTGCCAGTCTCAGACAGTCTTCCCAGCTCTCTCTGCATCCAGGAGGAGAAAGGGTTCAAAGTCAGTGTGATGTTTATTTTTAACTGAGGGAGAAATGAATCTTCAATGAGGGGGGGGCACTCTATGACCATACAGAGCTCATGGCTATGTAAACAGGAATCTGGGGGATGGACTGGGTGCTCCCAACTTTTGGAAACAATGAACACCTTCAGCTTTGGGGTGAAGGGCTCTAGATTCCTGCCTGTTGATGACACAGCATGTTTGGGCTGGGGGCTCCCTAATTGGAGCTTGATGTGAGACTTCACAGCCCAGGCACACAGGAAGGACTTGCAAGGCCTTGGGCTGTCCCTGCTGTATTTGGCCCATGAGCCTGTATGGAGGGCGTGTCCCTGGAACTTTGCAGTCATACTTCACCATGGTGAGTGTTTAATGACCACACATGAAAGGCCTTATTGCCAGGCTGCTCCCTGGGACAAATCGAACTCTGGAGTCATGGAATCTCAGAGCTGGAAAGAGGGGTGAGCAGACTGGTGGTGAGGACACTTACTTCTCTGGAACAGGGAGGACCCAGTGCAGCCTTCTTCCTCCCTGCCTGCAGCCTAGAGTGATTTCTGTGGAAGACTAATGTTGAAGTCCCAGGGTAGGGTTGGTACCACTAGGCTCCGACTTTGTTCTACCTGTAAGCAATGGCAGTTCGGTAGTCTGCTGTGAAAAGCTATGCTAGGTAGTTAGGTAGTTAGGGATGGCCGGTATAAGACAACAGTTCTCAAGGGAACATTTGAAAATCCCATCTTGGATTTTGGCAGCTCCTTTGATTGAAGTTATGGGGTTAGGACCCAGAGCCTTCTGCCTGCTAGGTAAGTGTTTGACCACGGAGCCACATTCTCAGCCCCTTTTATTATTTTTATTTTGAGATAGGATCTTGATAAGTTGCCCAGGCTATCCTGGACTTGAACTCACTATGTAGCTCAGGCTGGTCTAGAATTTGTAATCCGCTACCATAGCTGGAATCTTCTTCACTAGATGGGTTGATAGACCTGTACCACCACGCCCAACAACCCTTGGATTGATGCCAGAGTCTGTATAATGAACGACAGGGTCCTGCATGGTTAGTCTGTCTGCTTAGAGATGGTCTCATCTTTACTGCATGACTTAGAGTCTTCTTTTTACATTTTTAATATTTGTTACATTTTATTTATTATTTATTTATTTATGAGCATGCGTGCATGCATATGTGTGCATTTGTCTGTTCAGGTGACAACTTTCAGGAGTTGGTTCTGTCTTTCCACTATGTTTGTCCCAAAGATTGAATTTAAGTTGCCAGATTTGGCCACAAGCCTCCCTTTACCTGCTAAGCCTTTGTGCTGGCCCCGGTTCTATGTTCTTTGTATTGTACTCTTTTATCAATATTTTAGTGTGTTGACTTTTTTTTTTTTTTTTTTTTTTTTTCTTTTTTTCGGAGCTGGGGACCGAACCCAGGGCCTTTGCGCTTCCTAGGTAAGCGCTCTACCACTGAGCTAAATCCCCAGCCCCGTGTTGACTTTTTTTTGACAGGGTCAGGCTGACCTGGAACTCAGTCTGTAGCTAAGGCCTTGTTCCTTCAAATGCTCTCACTACAGATGTGTGCACGCCTATGCTCAACTAAGGACAGCCTATCTGGTTCTATTGGCAGCCCCTTAAATTGTCATTTGTATTGGCTGCATGGAGGCCATGTTAAATGGCTGCCCTGTACTGTGCAGGCTTAAGTTAGGGACTCTGTGAGGCATGTATAACAAGATGACCTCTCTGAGTGCAGTGACACAGACTGATGATCCCAGTGTAGGGGGGGCTGAGACAAGGATTCCGGTTCAAAGCCATCCTTGACTACAAAGACAAACCAAAACTCCTAAGCTGGTTTAAAAGCACATTTCTCAGTGCGAATTCCAGTTCTTCAAACCCACCATTGGCAACCAGTGCAGAGTCATGGTCAGTGCGGTCTTTCAGAGTACATTGCAGACAATATGGGCTCACCAATACAGCCACCATTGTTTCCAGATCAGAGTACAACAATGATAATTTCTTTTCTTCAAACATTAATGAGGCGGGTGGTGGTGGCTCACACTTTAAATACCAGCAGTGGAGGGGCAGAGGCAGGCAGATCTCTGAGTTTGAGGCCAGCCTGGTCTAAAGAGAGAAAGAGTTTCAGGACAGCCAGGGCTACACAAAAAAACTCCTGTCTCAAAAAAAAAAAAAAAAAAAAAAAAAAAAGAAACACCTCCAATCTACCAACTAACAAAAGCAGCAACAACAAAACCCAAAAATTGTCAAACAACAAAAAAGAAAAAGGAGGAAAGAAAGAAAGAAAAGTTAAAGACAGACAGACAGACAGACACACACACAAGAAAAAAAGAAAGCACAAAAGCTGCATGCATAGCACCGAGTGCTAGCCACCCCGTTTTAATTTCATGTTGAAACTTGAACTTAAGGGCTAGAAAGGGAGCTAGCTCTCACCCTTTGATGAAGATGAATTTCTCCAGAGAACTGACATTTATAAAAGCCAGAGTGGCATAGTTGAGCGTGTCTGGCGGGTTTGTAGAGACAGGGTATAGCTCTCTGAAGCATGTAATCCTGAAACATTTCCAGAACTCTAGAGAGAGCCCGAGGAGCAATAAAAAAGATGGCCATCCTTCAAAGAGAACAGCACACATTACTTTTGGACTTGCTTGTCACTGTGTTGCCATTTCACTGGTGTGCCCTCCCATCCCCCGCCCCCGCCCCCTGCTTCTCCAACCTCTCCAACCTCTCCAGCTTCTCCAGCTTCTCCAACCTCTCCAGCTCCAGTCTCCAGCTCCGGTGTGGGCTGGATCTCAGCTTTTTTTTTCCCATCTGTTTTAGCCTGGAGCCCAGGGGAGTCAGTGCAGTTACTCATTTACCCAATTACCTAGATACAACTATTGTGAGGCCCCGGAGCTTCAGGCAAGGTGGAGGCTTCCCTGGCATGCTCTCACTTGTTGAATAAACACCCCGCTGAGTCCCCCAACCCCACTTCTTTTCTTTGCCCAGGTTGGGGAATCTAATTGTCTGCCTGATGCTCTGTCCCCTGCTCCAGTTTGCCTGAGAGTGACTTGGGACTGAAGCTCTTTTACTGGACTTGTGTTTTAGTTTGTTTTTAAGAAACAAAAGTTGAGGGGTTGGGGATTTAGCTTAGCGGTAGAGCGCTTGCCTAGCAAGTGCAAGGCCCTGGGTTCGGTCCCCAGCTCCGAAAAAAAAGAAAAAAAAAAAAAAAAAAAAAGAAACAAAAGTTGATTTAATTCAGTCTCTTATAGGGATGTCCAACTTACGGCTTATCTGGCCACATGTAGCCCATGGCAACTGAAATGTGGCCCAACATAGAGGTCTTTTTGTGTGTAATGAGATTGTGGGGTCCTCGGGTGTGAACTTTGCGGGTGACATCATTGCTCTAGCAATCGTCCTGGTGGATGTTGGACATCCGTGCTTTGTGTTTCTCATGCCCTGGGGAGGAAGACCACAAGCTCATCTTTGTCACAGTCCTCTCTACAATTTGCAGTCCTAGTTTGCTAATAAACTATCAGCTACAATGTATCTATCTCTAGAAGGGCCTCGCTTTGCACTGACTCTTCCCTGTACCCAGAATGCTTTTCTTCCCGACAACTCCTGGTATTTCAGACAGGTTCACTCAAGACAGATCATTCCGGGGCATCCATTGCTGCCCCTCCCCACCACATTGTTTCCTTGTAACTACACACTTACCTGTAAGTTTGCTTCTCTTTTAATCAGTGTGAATGATGGCAGAGGCCTGGTTTCAGAATCTAGCTTTGCCCCTCCTACCCTTTGTTTGGAACTTAGCCCATGCCTACTCCAGAGTCAGATCCTCCTGCCTCTGCCTCCTGAGTGCTGTGTTTAAAGGTGGGTGTGTCTCCATGCTTAGCCCGCCCCTTCCCCCAGCCCCTTTGAGGTATGCTCTCTGTCTAGCCCAGGCTAGCCTTGAATTTACGAACTTCCTGCTTCAGCCTCCTGAGTTCTGGGATCTTTAGCAGATCCATTTCACCGGGATGTTGGGATTCCTTTTTTTTTTTTTTTTCTTTTTTCTTTTTTTCGGAGCTGGGGACCGAACCCAGGGCCTTGCGCTTGCTAGGCAAGTGCTCTACCGCTGAGCTAAATCTCCAACCCCTGGGATTCCTTTTTAAAAACCACACTTTCTGCTTCTGATTTGTGCTCTGGAACTAGGGAGAACTGAGCCACCACTTAGAGCCAGCTGAGTGGTGCACACTGAGGCGAGATCCGGAATGTAACAGGAAGATTCAAGCACACACTTAACTGTGACTCTGTTTCTTTTTTTTCTTTTTTTCCGGAGCTGGGGACTGAACCCAGGGCCTTGCGCTTCCTAGGCAAGCGCTCTACCACTGAGCTAAATCCCCAACCCCTGTGACTCTGTTTCTTGCTCTCAGCCGTGTCAGATATTCTTATCCCCCTTCCCCTGCCCCCAAAGCGAGACGCTAAAATGAAACAGAATCATGGGAAAGGATGGGTCTCCGCAAAGTGGCTCAAAAGGGCAGCAAGGAAGTGCTTCAGCCAGTCAGGACCAGGAAGCTCAAACCTACACGGGTTACAGAGGAGCCAGCGTCGAGCGTGGCATGACGCGTCTTTATCTCTGGACGTGGAGGAGAAAGCTTGGTCTGGAGCCCTTAATGAGACACATATGCTTTCTTTTGAGTTTTGCTTTCCAGACAGGAGATCGCTGTGGATTCCCACGCTGGTCTTGGACCAGCTGATCCTCCCGCTTTCTGCCTCTTGTGTGCTGGGGCTACAGGGCTGGACCACGAGACCCGAGAGACAAAGATGTTGTCAGTGTGCTGGGGCCACGTAGGTGAGCCACACAGACGTGTTGACTCAAGTAGCTTTGAACGTGCTCTGCATGAGGGGAGGTGACAGAAGGAAACCAGATGCTTCAGATAGGTTAACGCCTGATAGGGTGAAGAGGCTGAGAGGTTCGGAGTGATAGTGAAGGCAGTTATCTCCTTATGTGGGACGCGGGCCGGGAAGGATGGCGGCAGATGGCTTAAAGATGTGTGGACATGTCCTTTCCCTCTTCTGCCCACCCCGCCCCATCTCTCCTCCGTGCTTCTCCCTGTCCTCTGCGGTGGCTCAGAGCCACCCCTCCTGGTGGGACACAGGATGGGAGTCTTGTCTGTTTCGGGTCTGTGGAAGGCAGGCCTGTGTGTCTCAGTGTGCGTCGCGCTGCTGCCATAGGCTGGCTCTTTTGTCGCGAGCAGTTTATCTGTTCGTGGTTCTGGTGTCTGGGCAGGACATAGCAGCCCACATTGCCAGACTAGGCCTCCTTGCTGGGTCATTGCTGGAGGGCAGAGGCTGAGGCGTGAATGCCTTGCAGGGGTGGGCTGAGATCAACACATATGAAGTCTGGCATCCTGGCCTTCTGTTCCGGTGTCAGTCCCTTTCCCAGGTGGGGCCCTTGATACCCAAACACTTCCTGGGGAAGCTCCGTCTACCAATACTGGTGTGGGGATGAAGTTTCCAACATGGGGTGCTTCTTTGGGGATGATACACTGAGCTCACAATAAATCCTGTCTGAATCTTTGCCTATGTTGGAGGGCCTCTCCCCAAGGTATCGTGTGTACCGCAGGGGCTCACAGTCCTATGTTGCCTGAGGCTACTAGGATTCTGACTTCAGCCTGGGAGACCAAATGGGGCTGATTTCTCCAAGTATCTGAGGGTCACCTCTAAGAGAGGCCACGGAGAGGAGAGCAGAAGGCCGTGCGCGGGGTCAAGGGATGATACTTAGGAGCTGCTGGTTGGCCCCTGTGGCCAGCCACTTCCCTGAAGCCATCGTGTTTTCTGTCACTGTTTCTTTTCTCGGAATGGCTCGGTGATGACATCTCAGAGTGACAGGCAGTGTTTCCACTTCTGAGCATGTGGCACAGTGGAGGGAGTTTTCCCTCGGGAAGGCGTTTTTTATTTCTTTGTTTGCTTGTCACAGGGTGTTAAAATAGAATTTACTGTAAGTCAGTATGGTGGCTTGACTATGCTTGGCTCAGGGAGTGGCACTATTAGAAGGTGTGGCCTTGGTGGAGGACGTGTGTCACTGGGGGTGTGGGCTTTAAGACCCTTGTCCTAACTTCCTGGAAGACAGTCTTCCACGAGCAGCCTCCAGATGAAGAGGCAGAACTCTCAGCTCCTCCTGCACCAGGCCTGCCTGGACACTGCCATGCTCCCACCTTGATGATAATGGACTGAACCTCTAAGCCAGCCCCAATTAAATGTTGTTCTTATAAGAGTTGCGTTGGTCATGGTGTCTGTTCACAGCAGTAAAACCCTAACTAAGGCAGTCAGAATCTCCTTTTACAGTTGACTTTCCCAGATCCCACAGTTCTAATCTCTGCTCAAAGCTTTTAAACTTATCTTCCCCAAATCCCTCTATCTGGATCTCTACTCAAAGCTGGTACCCAAGGAGAGCCCTGCTGCTCCCCAGAATGGTCTTGTGCGAAGCATGTCCGTCCTGTGAGACCTCACTACTTCCCGGTACTGACTGAGGAGGGGAAGTGCTGCCAGTCCACTTAGAGGGATCTAAGGTTCATTGGAGAAAAAAGGAGGGATTTGTAATTTGGGGGTAGATTTTTAAAGTAATTAAAGTTCTAACCTGGCATGGTGGGCCATGTCCATGCAGTCCTACCACATGGGAGGTAAAGGCAGGAAGATCACAGCTCAAGGTCATCCTTAGCTAAGTGGAGAGGTGGTGGCTAGCCTGGGCTACATGAAACCCCATCTCACACCACCACTTGAATTAAAATTCTTGCAAAAAAAAAAAAAAGACAAATAACCTTAACTTTACTATTTTAAATATTGGAGCCTAAGGTATGGTAGGGTTAAGCAGAGTCACATGGGCAGACCCGAGGGACTTCTTTGTCCACAAAATAGAGATTGTTAGCTGTGTGATAATAATTCTCATCCTACTCCCTTCTGTGGAGTCTCTGGCCTCTGCCAATCTTCCCTTTATTCCCATGGGTTTGTTTGCATGAGACACTGTCACCTGTGGAATCACACAGTAGTTCTGTCTGTCTGTCTGTCTGAAATTCTCTTTTACACACATACACACACACACACACACACACACATTTATTTATGAGACAAGATCTCACTATGTCAGCTTGGCTGTCTTGGAATAGTCCACGTAAACCAGGCTGGACTCAAACTTGCAGAGGTCTGTACTGTGCCTTTACCTCTCAAGTGTTGGCATTAGAGGTGTGCGCCACCATGCCTCGCCAGGGTTCCGTTTTGAAGGCTCAGCCGTCCTGTGTGTCTGTGCCACCTTTTATTTATCCATCCCTTGGGTTGGTTCCACACCTTAGCTCTCGTGGGTGATGTTGCTGTGAGCCTGGTTGTGCGCCTATCTCTCTTCTTTTGAGACAGGGTCTCACAGAGCCTAGGCTGTCCTCAGCCTTGCTCTGTAGCTGAGGATAGCCTTGTATTTCTGACCCTCCTGCCTATACCCTCAAGGATGGAGATTACTGATGCCGTGCCCACCTATGTGTTGCTGGGGATTGAACCCAGGACTCCTTGTACGCCAGGCAAGCACTCTACCAATTGACCTGCCCCAGCCACACACATTTCTTTGAAATCCCGCCACAGTTTTCTTAGATAAGTGCGAAGGATGAACGTTGCTGGATTGCTACGTCATTCTGTGCTTAGTTTCCCAAGGCCCCACAGCGTTGGTTTCTGTGATGGCTGTAGCATTTGACATCCCCGTCATTGATTATTTTCTCGTTTCATTTCCATTGTGTCCCAGTGGGTGAGGGAGGAGAGCCATGGTTAAACAATACGGTTTTATCAGTTTGCACTTATCATCATCAAGACATAGAGTTAGTGACACCAATAGCCATTGCTTATCAAGAGCTTACGAAGGGTTCTAAGTCCCCTGCATGACTTAAGTAATTCTCAGCTCCAGGAGGAAGACTCTGTTTGTCTCCCAGTTTACAGTGGGATGAAGTGGTGCTCAGACACTGGAAGTGACTTACCTGGAGTCCTGTACCCAGTAGAGGCCTGCATCTGCTTTTGAACCATTGGACTCGAGGGAGTTCTCTGTCTCCCCTTCTTAGCGGACTTCAGTGTCTACAGGGCACATCCTGAGCACATCTGTATCAGGAAAAGGGTTGGATAGATGGGGACCTTTTCCCGAGTGGACCGTGCTGGGCTGGGGAGGTGACATTTGGAATGAGGTTCCTTCTCAGTCATCACAGGAGCACCACATAGCAGCCCGGAGACAGGCTCTCTGCAAAGTGGCTCAGGCTCCTTGAACCTTGCCCTATAAAGGAAGTTGCTCTGTTTGCTCGTTTGTTTGTTTGCTTGAATCCCCCCAACTTCTGAGGAACTGATGGAAAATGAGGAGAGAAACATAATTTTGAATTAAAAAAACTTTGTTTTTGAGGCATGGTGTCCCATTGCCCAGGGTGGCTTCTGACTCACTCACTATAAAGCTGACGATGACTTTGAACCTAGATCCTCCTGTCTCTCCTTCCATGGCCGTCATGGCTGTCTTTAACTACAAACTTTTATTTTTTTCCTCAACAGTGTTCAATTGAGAATTTGGTTTTTACTATGAATACCCCCTTGCCCTGTGTGTGTGTGTGTGTGTGTGTGTGTGTGTGTGTCTACATGTGTGAGAGTATATGTGTGTGAGAGTATGTGTGTGAGTGTGTGCATGTGTGTGAGAGTATGTGTGTGAGTGTATGCATGTGTGTGAGTATGTGTCTACATGTGTGAGAGTATGTGTGTGTGAGTGTGTGCATATGTGTGAGTGTGTGCATGTGTGTGGGTGTGTGTGTATGTGTGTGTGAGTGTGTGCGTGTGTCTGAGTGTGTTAAATTAATGCAATGCTTCTTAGCCCTTAGTGCTCTTCTTAGAGGGCTTCTCTGAAGAGACACGCTGTAATACCTATCAGAAATTAACGTTGAAATAGCTGTGCCTCTTCCCTTTATCATGGCGCCTCCTGTTTTTTCTTGAGGTCGATCACAACCCCTCTCAGGCTCGGAAGAATCGATGGTCAGCTGCAGCTTCTCACACTGCTTCTAATGTTTGCGTGGGGCTGTGGTCTTAACAAATGCTTCAGGTCAAAGTATTTCAAGTCAGGGGACCGATTCTGCCCTCACATCTGTTAATGCTATCAGTAAATAACAGCGTGGGGCTGTTCTATCAAACAGGACTGCATCTACGGGCGCTCCCCGCCCTCAGATACGTTCTGTTAACGGATTTTCTTTTTTCCTTCTGCAAAACAAAGTCTCTGTTAAAAGCCACACTCGTAGACTAATCCCCAAAGCATATGTGTGTTTCTTTTTAAGCAAGACAAAGGAAACACTCCATGTTGCTTCCTGTTATAGAGCCCTGGTGTTTGTAGGGTGTTATGTGGTGCTTTCTGATGATGGTGGGTTGGGGAAGCTGGAAGAATTTTCCCATCTTGAAAGAGCCTCTCAGAGCTCTTGGACAGGGAGCTCCTCTGAGCTTCTGGTTGTGAGTAAGTTAATCTCTGTGTAACAGGGACACATGGCACCCGTACTGATGGTGTGGGGGTGAGAATACGTTCCCTCACAGAGCCTTGTGGGTATGCAACAACTGCTCATCGCTTCAGAAATTGTCAACTTAAAGGACAAACCATTGTGAGCTTTTTTTGGTGGAATATTAGTTTTTGTTTGTTACATTTATTTGTTTATTAGTCCGTGTGTGTGAATACATGGGCCACACAGCACATATGTGGAGGTCAAAGGACAGCTTTCTGGAATTGCTTCTCGTCTTCCACCATGTGGGTCTATGGGATCAAACTCCAGCGTGTGAGCTTGATACTCACCCACCAGCCTTTTTTTTTTTTTTTTTTCTTTTTTTTTTCCGGAGTTGGGGGACCGAACCCAGGGCCTTGAGCTTGCTAGGCAAGTGCTCTACCACTGAGCTAAATCCCCACCCCCCCTGCTGAGCCTTCTTGCTGGCATTTAAAGGCAAAGACAGTGTGTGTGTGTGTGTGTGTGTGTGTGTGTGTGTGTGTGTGTGTGTGCATGTGTATGTGTGCATGTGTATGTGTGTGTGTGCATGTGTGTGCGCGTGTGCATTTGTGTGCATGCTTGTGGTGGTGGTTAATGGTTGTTCGCTTTAGGGAGATTCAGGATCACCATGGTAACAGCCCCTCTGCTGTGTCTGTGAGGGTGTTTCCAGAAAGGTTTAATTGAGGAAGAGTCTTCTGTGAGTGTGGGCAGTACCATAGCCTGGGCTGGAGGCTCAGAATGAACTAAGAGGAGAAAGTGAGCCAACTGGTGTCCATTGCTCCCTGCTTCCTGACTGCAGATGCTGTCTTTCTCTTCCCGCCGTCCCTGCTACAAAATGATGGCCCGTACGTCCAATCTGTGAGCCCAGATAAACCCCTCCATCCAAAAGTTGCTTTTTCCGGGTATTTTTTTCCGTAGCAACCCCGCTCCCGTGTTAACAGATTCATACAGATGGAGCAGAGAGGAGGCCACGTGACCAGCATGGTAAGCAAGCTGCCCTTTATGAACCAGTTGCAAGTTCACCCATATGGGCCCCCACTTGTCCCCACTCTGCCCTACCCAAGCGATCAAGGAACATCTCCCAAGTCACAGCCGGTCCTGCTGACCTGCTACCTACCAGCTGCAGCTGTCTGCCTCCACCTTCCATCTCTGACAGTTCCATTTCTTGCCCCTTCGTGGTGTGCAGTGCGAGACTCTCAGCTTGGAGATGTGACATGGTGATAGCGTGCTTGCTCAGTGCACCCCCAAGGCCCTGGCTTTAGCAGCTCCCCCGGCCGTGCGCTCTCCTTTCCCGACGCATATGTGTTTGTCCTCTTTTAAAAGCGTCCTTGCCAACCATTATTGAAGCTGGCGGGTAGGATGGACCGTGAGTAGCTCTTAAGCTGCCAGGGTGGGCTTCACTTTCCTTTGGTTTTACCGGCAGAAAGCTGGGAGAACAAAGGGCCGTGTGCACCGGAACACTAATGCCTCCTGACCGGAATCGTCTCCCCTGGAGGTCACGGGAAGGCCTGCGCCTTCCAAGATGCTTTTGTTGGAAGCTCCCCGGAGAGGCTCTTTACGCTGCTGCGTTTCTACCGATTTCACTTCTGGGTGATCTGGCTTCTCTGGAAGGCAGCCTGACTGTTTGTGTGAGTCTCAGTGATCTCTGAGATCCACTCCAGGAGGTGTGGGAGTGAGTTCAGAGAGCTTGGCCACTAGCAGCTGATTGCTAAGTTCCCTCTCGGGGGTCACTCCGGGTTACATTCTTTTCAGACAATGGTAAGAGAGAGGAAACTTCATTTTGAATTTCTTATGTCTCTCTCTCTCCCCGCCTCCCCCAACCATGTGCGTGTGTGTGTGTGTGTGTGTGTGTGTGTGTGTGTGTGTGTGTGTGTTCACACATACATTTGAGGAGGCTATAGTCTTTCATTGAACCCAGAACTTATCAGTTGGCTAGGTAGATAGAATGGCCAGCAAGTTCAAGGGATTTCCCCCCTCTCTTCCTGAATTGGGGTTACAGGTGCGTGCCACCATGTCCGACCTTTACATGGGCGTGAGGGATACCAGTTTGGGTTTTACGCTCCAGTGGTAGGCACTTTACAGACTGAGCATAGCCTCAGCTTCAGCTCCCAGCTTTAATCCTCTTCCCCTGTGGCCATTGCTCTCCCAGCCCCGCCCTTCAGTTGGTTCACTATTACCTGTCATTTCTCTCCTGTCTCCCCGGGATCTCGTTTAATTTAGGTCCCTGTGTGGGATATAATTTCTTTGTGGGTAGGGACAGTAGTTCTTGCTCTTCAAATCTTACAGATTTCAAAGAGGTAAGTGCTTGTCGGGTTTAGGAAGTGCATACCGGTCCATCCTTATGCTACTCTGGAATCTGGCTGTGGTGTCAGCATGAGCAGAGACTGGGGATATTTGGGCTTCAAGCCGAGTTAGCCAGAATGACCACAGGCACTCCAGGAGCTGCAGCAGAACTGCCACCTCCTTTTGGTCTCTGTCCACACGAGTATAAAGGAGTCAATGAGCAGGATACCTGGGAGCAGCCATTGGGTATTAGAACATAAACCATTAATGCCGGGACTGTGCGTTCTGTAATCTCGACTTCACCGAGAAGACACAACGAGGAGACCTGGTGGGGGTTGGGGTGAAGATGTACCCTGTAGCTGCACACAGCTCCGTTCTGGTGTGTACAAATGAATATAAAGAAATCATAGTCCTGTAGGTCACACGGGTGCTTACGCTGCACAGCGGGAAGCTCAGAGCTGGAGGAGCTCAGCCCAGGCGACAGAAGAGAGCCATCAAAACCGGGGCCAGGGCTGGATGGTGGCTTACTCCGTTGGTAAAGTGCTTAAGTGCTTGCTGTGTAAGCACAAGGCCCCGAGTTTGACCTCTAGAACTCATGAAAAAGCAGACAGGGGTTCCCCGTTGACTGGTTGGTCAGCTTAGTACCCAAGCAAGTTCCATATCAGTGAGCGGAAGTGGAAGATACCTGAGGAACTCACCTTGCCCATGCGCACACAGTCCTGGGCTGGCCCGTCATCCTGCGGGGGTGAAGGCGGCCCTATGAGGTCTTCTCTTCCTCTACCCTTTCCCCAGCGTCCTCCTCGGGCTCCTTTTCCACAGGGGAGCCTTCTCTGAGCCCCTTACAAGTGTGACGGGCAGCCCAGGAAGTGCTCAGTAAACTTGATCCTGTGGTGCCAAACAAGAGCTGTCCAGCCCTTGGTGACCCTAGACTCTCTCCTTGCTGCTGTCTTCTGAGACAACTCGCTGGCCTCCTGGGTGTTTTGTTTTGTTTTTTTTTTTTCCCTTGGATTTGTCAGATCAGAGGCTCAGGTGTCTTCCCCTTGTGCGGAGAAGCCTTCCTTTCGGTCTCCATAGAGCGCTGTTGTTAGCCTTCTCCTGTTTGATTATTTTCCACCAGTATCCCCCGGAAGCTTAGAGCCCAGCTCTCACTTTCTTTCCAGAATGTGTGATTGCCTCGTTTGGAGGGAGGCACTGCTACGGGTTTGTTGGCCTTCTGTGTTTCCCTTGGGAAAACCCGCTTAGCACAGACATAGCGATATGAGTACAGGCAGTTTCAAATGTCTGGCTTTTACGTCGCATGAACGCTAGGGTTTGGGAGGGCAAAAAAGCCAAGCATGCTGGAAATGCATGGGAACATAGACAGTGAACTTGCGGGTTCCATGTTTTGACCCCTGTGCTGCCTGGTTTTATGTCAGAGAGGAGGGGTGCTCAATTGAAAAAAATAATTATGCCTTCATAAGATCAGGCTGTAGGTAGCCCTGTAGGGTATTTTCTTACTGAGTAATTGATGAGGAAGGGCCCAGCCATTGTGGGTGATGCCATCCCTGGGCTGGTGGTCCTGGGTTCTATAAGAAAATGGTCTGAGCAAGCCAGTGAGCAGCAGTCCCCATGGCCTCCGCACCAGCTCCTACCTCCAGGTTCCGGTCCAGTCTGAGTTCCCATCCTGACTTCCTTTGAAGTCGGTGGTAACCCTAGCTAGGACACCACCCAAGGTTCATTTTAGCTTGATGCTTCCTGGGAAACGAGTAAAAAGTGATAGCCAAGAAAGGTGTGGGCATGCTGGTGCTGAAGGAACCATGAGCTAGGGTGGTTATGGCGTTGGGGCCACTGGGGTTGTGAGAATGCCCTCTCTGGCCTCCAGCCTAGTGGAGAAAAGCAAGTACCAGGCCCTTGCAGGGCAGGGCTTGGAGGAACGGCAAAGCCCTTTGCCCCTGAGTTGGTGGGAGGCTCATCAGGTATGTGCGGTGTCCCTGATGTCTCAAGGAATGAGGAGGAAGCAGCGGCTGTCTCGGTTTGATGAAGGTGGCTGAACTCAGGGACGGGACTGGGTAGAAGTTTCTGGTGCTCTGTTTCAGGGGCGGGTGCCAGGGATGGAGGTGAGGTGTAGAATTCTGGAATTTTGGTTTCTTTAAAAAAAAACACAGAAATATTATCCTGGGACATCAGGAGAGTCCCCTGAGGACTGAAAACACCTTTCATTCCCTCCCTTAAGGACACAAGGCACATCCTCAGTCAGCGAGGACCAGAGGGCCTCTAAGTCTTTCGGCTTTGTATAGAGAAACATGAGCGTGGGATATCTTTTCAGATCTGATTGGTGGAGCTGTGCAGGGAGTCCCATTCCGTCCTTGTTTCTGGCCATAAAGCCAAACTATCGCCGGTGGTGGTGGTAATCGATTGGGTGAAGCAGTTGTAGAATATGTTCCAGGTGGGCACAGAGTAGGGCATCACAGTCCAGCATCCTGCAGGCAGACACCTGAAACTTGTGAGGCAGCCTAGTTGAGGTATGAGGAAGAAGAGGGGTCTGGATCCCAAGTGTGTCTCCCCAACCCCCATGTGATCTCCCCATGCTTGTGAGACAGATCCTGTGCTCAACTCCTGAACCGTCCACATCTACTTACTAGAGGCTTGACGTCAGATGTGTCGCTGACTTTCCTCGGACTACAGCGCAGGTTCCTGTCGACACGTGTGTGCCCTGCTGTGCGTCCGTGACTTAAGTCAGGGAATGCAGGTTGAGTGATCAGCTAAGAGCCTGCTCCCATCCTCAGCCCCAAGAAGATGAATGAGGGAATTGCAATCTGCAAAGCACTGGCTCTTAGAGATTCCTGTCCAGTGGCCAGAGGCTAGAAGAAAGAAACTGGCCCTGGGGGGAGAGCAAGAGGCTGGAGACTCTCGATCTATCCCCACTCCAGCCCTGGAAGTGCTGTTGGGGTACCAGGGACTTTGCTAGGCAGTCTGGGTCGATGTTGTTCTGCTGCCGGCATACGCTGCTTTCTCTTTCCTCTGACTCTGTTGGTAGGACCTGGGCTTGTACTGACAATCAGTTACCTCCCACTCCCGCACCCACCCTTAGCTCTTGGTTTTTATAACATCTGGCTAGATGGCCCCCACCTGCTAGGTTAGGGTGGTGTTGAAGAAACCCCCAAATGTAGTAAACCTTTGGCAAAGACCCCCCAAGGCAGTCATCTCTCAAGACTGGCAGTAACGTAGTTAGGTGGAGATCATTTGATTTGTGAGTGAAAGTTTATCAATCCCTTCTGCAATTACTCTTGTAACTTTTTTTTTCCACCCCACCCCTGCATGTGTGAAGTAGGAGACCTGGGAGTTAATTAGGAGCCAGCCGTGAGGCTGAAAAGCCAAGGCAGCACTGGTTGCTAAAGCGGGTGGCTAACTGACACACTTGGGAGATGGTCGGTGTGCAGTTTGGGCCCAAATCAAACCAAACCGAAAATCCCACCGCACTCTCGAGGTCCAAGAGAAAGTCCCCAGGCAAATCCTGCTCTGACCGGTTCTGAATTGTGAGATCGAATGTGCTGTAAGAAGGTAGGAGCTGGTGAATGGGACAGATGTGCTCACAGACGTTCTCAGGGTGACAAGTGACACTGACTAGTTGTGTTCAGACCACAAATTGGCCGCTTCTTAATGGAGAGATCTCTGGCAGGTAGTTAACTTTCTCATCCTTGCATCACCTGCCTGTACATTGGAGTGACAAAACTCACCCTCAGAACTGTGTGTTGAGCAAAACCTAATCCATGCAAGTGCCCAGAACCACTCTAGATTAGAGTCTAAGGGCCTTGCCTACAAACTTGCACTCGATCTGAGACTTTTGGCTTGATCTGTGGCCTTCTGTCTCCAAAGACTGTCTAGTCTGATGCTTCATGTGCTGTCCCCCTTTTCCAGCCTGGTGCTCCGTGTGCTGTCCTCCTTTTCCAGCCTGATGCTTCATGTGCTGTCCCCCTTTTCCGGCCTGTGCTGTCCTCCTTGTCCAGCCTGATGCTCCATGTGCTGTCCTGATGATCCATGTGCTGTCCTCCTTGTTCAGCCTGGTGCTCCATGTGCTGTCCTCCTTGTCCAGCCTGATGTTCCATGTGCTGTCCCCCTTTTCCAGCCTGGTGCTCCGTGTGCTGTCCTCCTTGTCCAGCCTGGTGCTCCATGTGCTGTCCTCCTTGTCCAGCCTGATGTTCCATGTGCTGTCCTCCTTGTCCAGCCTGGTGCTCCATGTGCTGTCCTCCTTGTCCAGCCTGGTGCTCCATGTGCTGTCCTCCTTTTCCAGCCTGGTGCTCCATGTGCTGTCCTCCTTGTCCAGCCTGGTGCTCCATGTGTTGTCCTCCTTTTCTAGCTTGGTGCTCCATGTGCTTCCCTCCTTGTTCAACCTGGTGCTCCATGTGCTGTCTTCCTAGTTCAGCCTGGTGCTCCATGTGCTGTCCTCCTTTTCTAGCTTGATGCTCCATGTGCTATCTTCCTTGTTCAGCCTGGTGCTCCATGAGCAGTTCTCCTTTTCTAGCCTGGGACTCCCCTCCATGGTGCTGGTTTAGAATGGAGTTGCCCTGCTCCTTTTTGTGGATTCTGGGCACCACAGTCTTAGCTTGAGACACAGGATCCATTTCCTTTTTCCGTGGCCAGAGTTTGCTTCAGGAACTGTGGCCAGAGTTTGCTTCAAGAACTAACCAGAAAACCACAGGTCTGTGGATAAGTGAATAAAGACTTGCTGGGAGAAAAAGATCGTTTTATGAGGAAAGGGGGGGAAATTATTAGGCAGATTCTTGTATTGAAAACGGTGACACACTTTCTGGGCTCAGCCTCGCGCTTTTGAACTCAGGAAGCTCATGAAACGTTGGTGGTAGCCAGTAAATGTTAGCTTTTCTTCCTGGCTGCAGAGACCGTTCGACTGACTCAACTGCTGTGGGGATGATTCCAGAGCTCTGGCTGTCTCTCCTGGGGGCACGTCCATCCCCAACCCAGGCCACCTCTCTGTAAGTAGCATCTTGCTACAGGACACTTGGTACCCAGGCAGGACTGGCTCCTCCACCATGCTTTTAGCATCTTGTGAATTTCTGCATCTGAGAAACTGTCCCATTTGTAACCAACTTCTTCTTGAGGCAACAGTTTCTGTCTCTGCTGCCACCATCATGCTCCCTTGTTAATGTCATTAGCACCCGTGTGTCTTTCCACAGGCAGCCCTGTTTCTGAGCTTGGGGGCGGGTGGATCTTTGTGCGAAGCCTGTCAGTGCCATGTGTTAGCTCTGTGACCTGGGAATTACAGATTCCAGAGTGTCAGGCTGAGGCTGGAGCTCACTGGTAGAGTGCTTGCCTCAGAGGCAGGAAGCCTTTGGTTCAGTTGCCAGCTATATGTATGTATATGTGAATGTGTATGTGGGAATGCAAAGCCCTGGCATGCCCAGTTCCATGACAGGAGCATATAGTGCAATGGTCTTCCATGACAGGTTTTGCTTTCTGTGGCTTCAAGTCAAAGCGAGGCTGGGAAATTATTTTGTTGCACAGAACATTCCAGCACTGAAGCACAGATTTTAAATTGCTTATTCGTACTGAATCCTATGTTGAAATCTGATGATGTCATGATGCATCCTGTCTGGGCTGCGAACCTGCTTTTGACCAGGGGATCCAGGCTGTATCCCAGGCCCCTGAGTTCTCACCCAGCAGGAGGGCCGAGCTCAGACCCTGGTGCCCAGGATTCTTGGAGGAACCTCTTCCAGGCCTCCTCAGATAGTCAATTCACTGGGCCAGAGAGGACTCGGGGAAGGTCCAACCCTCTTGGAAAAGCCCAACTCTGTGCTAAGTTTAAAGTGGTCCCCTGTGTGACCCCAGTGTTGGGCAAAGATGGAAACCGTGCCTAGGCTTGCTAGGCATGGCTGGAAGGACAGTCGACCTCTCGAATTGTATTTACAGATGTCTTCTCTGTGACGGGGCCGTGGTGGCCCATTTGATGGTGGTGCGGGAAGGAAGAAGACTGCTGGTGGGAAAGACTTGGGGAGCAGGAGCAAGTTGCCACAGACGAAGCTCTGTTGGCTCCAGATGTGGTCCCGGGAGGTGTTTTAGGGAAGAGCACAGTCATCGCTGTGTCGGGACAGATGATGAGTGCTCAGGTGTGCCAGACTCCAGGTGTGGTTGCAGAGTTATTTAGGGAGTAGGGAAGGAGTGCGAACAGGAGGTTGCAGTCAGCAACTGGAGAAAGATGGATTCCATTAGCCCGGGTAAGGAGGGTCTCTGTTCCCACCCTTGACATCCCACCTATGCCCAGGCCGTAGGTTTTGCCTCCAGCTGAGACTGGTTCAGCTCTTGGCAATGCATTGAGAGAAGTTAAGACCATGGAGTAGGCAAGGTTCTGCCAGCTGTGAGACCTTGCCCACGGTATTCTTCCGTTTCTTACGTGTCAGATGGAGCCAGAACTTATGTCACTACCTCAGCGACGCTGCCTGGGAAGCAGCCAACGGGCCTCAGTGACACATGCACAATGCTGTTCACACATCCTGGTGATCAGAGTGCAGGGCGGGCACTGATTACACGTCTGAAGGTCATTAATAAACATGTCAAAGGTTCATGTCGATGACCACCTCTCCCTCACCCCCGACAATGCTTGCTAATGTCCCGTTGACAGACCCAGTCCAGCACCAAGGCATGAGGTAGAACACCTGCCTGAGCCCATTGGTAGCCTTCCCCCAAGTGCTAGATGCTTCTTCCCTCCTTCCCTCTTATGGGAAGTGTATGGTTTGAACAAGGGGAGAGAAGAGGACGGTACCCACGGGTGTCTGCACCCAGGGGGATTGTCACTTGAAGCTGGCATTTGGGAGTGGGATTCACACTTTGCCCTGCTGCACAAGTCTGGGCAGCACACCCCACATTAGCAAGACAACAGTAACAGCAATGACAGTGACAACAAAAACCCAAGCAAAATAAACCCTGTTACTTTGAGAAATGCTGTAAGTATTTACTGTTCCATTTGGGTCCCCTGAATAAACAGAACTATGGCAGCTTTCCGCAGCCCACACAGTGCACAGACAGCTTCATCCCTGTCTTTGCAATGATGCTGTCATCTCATTCTGAATGTGAAGTCAAGTGGGGAAAGTGGAAGGCTAAAAAGAAGCCACTCTCAGGATTATGTATAAACTGCCAGCTAGTCCTTCTCCTAGCTGACCCGGAATCTTCTCTCCAGTACCAGTTTCTTTCAGTTCCAGATGTTTGCTGGTTCTATCACGGCCGTGCTTTGTCCATCCTCCTGTGTGATGTTGTTTCTGCTGCTGGAGTAACTGCGCTCATCTTCAAGGACCCTGCTAGGTCATTTTTTTCTATGGTGACCCTCCCCCGTTAGATCATCGTACCTTACAAGGTCCTATCTCCTGTGTTCGCGTGTTCTCCTACTGTGCTCCTGATCTCTGACAGTGCTCCCGAAGGGTAGTGATTGGTTGTGATCCACCTCCTGTGAGTACACACAGTTAGTAGGCCCAGATCCCGAAGGGCCCTAACTCATGAATGAACGTCCCACATCGTGCGTGTTATTTTAGGCGACACTAGATTCCGCAGCTAAGACTTCCAAATCAAGGCAAATGAAACAAGAGAAGTTTCCCTTCTCACTTACATCATAGTCTAGAGTAGGTATTTCCAGTCGGGCAGCTGCCATAGTTTGCATCTTAAGTGTCCCCTAAAGGATTGTATGGTATAGCCCGCCGACTGAAGAGGTGCCACCGGGAGGTGGCAGAACCCTTAAGAGTTGACTGGAAAGTCTTTAGGTCACAGGAGATGTGCTCTCAGAGAGGACAATGAGTCCTAGGCTCAGTCCTCTTCTCCTTGGGAGAGGAGTTTTGATCTGTCAGATGCCTGTGGTGTGTTGGCTTAGCCAAGGCATCAGGACCTACTGGTCATGGACTAGAACCTGTAAAGCCATGAACCAAAACAAACTCCTTCCTCCCCACCAAGTTGATCACCTCAAATTTTTGTTACAGTCACAGAGAGACCTAACATGGCAGCTTTCCTCCACCTACTGCCTCACTCTATCTTGTGGGGCTGCCATCTCTGAACACAAGTTCAGGGGCTCCCGAGAGATATTTTCTTTTCTCAGCAGCTAGCCAGACTGGCACGAGAACCTTGGACTCACTTACTGGGCTCAGACAAACTCCCCACAACATCCATTCTCCAGAACTTTTACCATATGCCTGTGCGTGTGCTTCTCTCTGCTTATTCTCTCTGTTTAATGAGACTTCATGCTGTGGTCTTTATACAAAGAGACAGGCAACGCTGGTTTGTCCGTCTTCATTTGGTTTCCGCTGTTAAGCCAATCTTAACCAAATCCTGAGTCAACTTCGTACAGCGTTGGGTCCTAGTCTTCAGATGTGTGATTCAGTGGTGGTCTTTGAACCAGAAAGTGGGAGTGACGGTAGCTTGGGAGCTGCCATTTACAGATTGTCATAGTTAGCTTTGCCCACCAACTTGACAGAAATCTAGGGTCACCTAGGAAGAGAGAACCTCAACTGAAGAATTGCCTCAGTCGGATTGGCCAGTGGGTCTGTCTTAATTGCTGATTGATGTAGGAGGGTCCTGCCCACTGTGGGCGGTGCCAACCCTAGGCAGGTGTATCTAGGCTGTTTAAGAAACGTAGCAGAGCAAGCCAGGGGAAAAAAGCCAGTAAGCATTCATTGTTCCTCCAAGGTCTAGGCTTTAGTTCCAGCTTGCAGGTTCGTGACTCCTGCCCTGGCTTTCCTCCAGGATGGACTCCTTTGCTCAGGTGGGCGGCTTTTATCAGAGCATTAGAAAGTAACAAAGACTCGGTTTATAGAGATAAAGATAAGCATGTTGCTCTCTGCTGTTCTTGGAACTGAGTTTCTGGCCGGTTGGGGAACTGGCTTATCTGGATGCCGGTGGCAGGGAACAGAGGGCCCTGTCTTACCTGGTTTAAAAAGGCTTTGAGATCAGTGATGGGCGAATGCACTTCCAAGAGCAGAATTAAATCTGCAGAGAGTCGGTAACTGTAGAATTCAATGGCCGCCCCGTCAAACTTTGCTCCTTTCTCCTCATCCGGAAGTGTTGTTTGTATAGCATGTCTTCCAAAGTCAATGGGAGAGAGACAGCAGCTGAGAGCCTCTCCTTCCAAGACAGAGCCTTCCCTTGTCAGGCGAGATGCCCTTAGTTCTTTCCACCAGAAACTGGTTAATGACTCCTCTGAGTGTTTGTAAAGTTCTTGGAGTTTTTTCTTCCCTTTTTATAAAAGAGAGAGAGAGAGTCAGCGTTCTACTGTGCGATTGTAAAGTGTTTTGGCTGCTTGTAATTTGAGGAATGTACTCAGGAGAGTCATAATTTTATAGATTTAGGGGAATTTATGTGTGCTTTCACATGGGTAGGTTTGAGGTAGGCCTTTAAACAATATATTTCTGTTTGTTTGGTTTTTTTAAACTCATTGTTTGAAATGAGGAACACAGCATCAGGTAGGTGAATTTTCTAGACCTTCTGTGCCGAACATAACCTAACAAAAGACGCTGAGTACTGTGCTGGTGTCTGGACATCCCCTGCTGGGTCTTCTCCACTCCCAGGAGCTTGGTATCCTCATTCTGTTCCCTCTTTAAAAGCAAGTTTCCGGCTGTCATCTTTGATAATAACATCTCTTCTTCCCCTTCCTGTGTCCTCCTCTTTGCCTCCCAGGAACATGGGGTGTTTCTACATTTCCAATATTGTAGGTAATTATGTCTGTGGGTACCACTTGTGATAGTGGGTGGAAGGTGTTGCTTAGCAAACTAACTTGGAGCTTAAACAGCAAGATGCTAATATCTGGGGCTGGGAAGATGCTCAGTCATTAGAGAGCTCAGTGCTGTCCTAGAGGATTGAGCTGGGATTCCAGCACTCACATTTACGGACAGCTCACGACTGCCTGTAATCCCAGCTCCAGGGAATCTGAGGCCCTTTCACATGCACCCCTCATACACACGTACACATAATTAAGCAATGAAAACTAGCACTTTCCTAAAAGATGCCCGTTTCTATCTCCAAAGGAGGGGTGTGTGGAGTGTCATGGAGGTCCCGCTGGCTTTCTCTGCGTCCTCTCAGGGTCCCTCAGTTTGAATCACATACTGGAATAGTAATTGAGGCTGACAGCCCCGGCTACACTGGGTCCACGCATGGCCAATTTCAAGGCCTTTTAGTGTTTGCTGGATGTTATGCCAAGCCTGTCTTGGTTATGAAATGGTTTTAAGGAAATAACACTTTGGAACTGAAATGTTCTGGCTGGTAAGTTTTCTGATTAACGGAAGAGGATGACCTTGGGCAGAGTCTTTTATTGTAAGTGAATTATTTATTCTTTGGACCTGGATTTCTTCACTCAGAGGATGGGACAGCGTCACTTTCCACATTAGGACTGTTGGAGAACACGCCTAAGGCTCCTGATGGTGCCTTACACAATAGCAAATAGGATGAAAAATTCATTATTATTATCATCATCATTTATTATTATTATTATTTCTATTATTATTATACAAAATCACCATTGGAGAAAGAGTTTTAAAAAATGTCTAGGATAAAGCTGAGCACAATGACATATGCCTTTAATCCCAGCCCTTCGGGGAGGCAGAGGTAGGTGGATCTCTGTGAGTTTGAGACCAGCTTGGTTTATATAGTGAGTTCCAGAGTGGCCAGAGCTACCTAGAGACCCCGACTTGATAACAAAACCAAACAAAACTGTCCAAGGTAGAAACACAATGAGATAGATTATTCAGGAACAATGTGACTGAGGTGTAATTTCAATTCGTATCGATCTCTGAGATCCCTCGGAGGCAGAGTCATTATACCTTGTGCCTAGGGTCCGATGCGAGGTCCTGTTTGCAGGCTCAATTCCACAGGCCTCCATTACCGAGCATCGTGGTGTCTCATGTCCTGTGCCAGGCACTGTTTCCTGAACAAGATGTGAGGGTTAACATAGAAAGCCAAGAGCATCCTTTCTCCGCGGCTATGTAGCTGGGTGGTCACTGCTGTCTGCTGTTGGTATTGGAGATCCCCCTCCGTCTTTGTTGTTGTTGTTGTTGAAAGTATTCTGGGTTGGGAAATCAACGCTCTGTTACCAATATAGGCTTTAATTGAATTCTCTGGACAGGAAGGAGCCAGTCAGAGCTATTGCTCAAGAGGTTGGATCCAGCCTTGGTGGTTAGTCGTACCACCGGAGAGTAGGAGGCGGGAGGGGGGATGGGGGGGAGAAGCTTAGGGACGGGCGAGGCAAAACATTTCCAGCGTTGCAGAGAGCAGCACCTGCTTAAGTTCCAGGACAGGAGGAGCCAGTCTCCCCTTGAGATGTTTTCATCCAGACTCTGGCTTCTAGGGTTTAATATTTGTCTTAAAAATTCCTTAGTGGAAACATGCTAGGATTAGGGAGGGGGTGGGGTGAGCAGACCCACCGCTTGCAAATCTGATGCTGGGCTGTGCCACTGAGTTTTTATGGCCATTTTTTTTCGATCTAGGTGCTTGGGCTCCTGGGGTGAAGTTCAGGGTTATCTTTACCTGGTTCCTTGTATGGGGAGGTGGGTGTGGCTGGTTAGCCATTTCTTGATTTGGTATTTGAAACCTGAAGACTTGTGTGTGTGTGCATGTGTGTGCACGTGTGCGCGTGTGTGTGTGTGTGTGTGCACATGTGCGCGCGCGTGTGTGTGTGCAGCACGGGCACACTTACACCTCTCCCAGACACACTGGTTATAATGGATTTGAGGACTATTATCAAGGACTACTTTCTATGTTCAGTGATTATTGCTAAGTGTGATTTTTTTTCTCCCTCCTCTGAGTGTGTTTACTATTGCCTCAGAATGTCTTCGTGGCCATCTGGGGAATGCTTGGGGAGTTTAGGTGGGGAAGAACATCGTCTCGGCTTAGCTATTTAAACCAACTCCTGTGTGTTCATTACGAGGCCTCCATCTTTAGGACTCCCTTGCCGTCTGGGGCAGCGCAATTTTCCACGCCATCAGCTTCTTTTTCTTTCAAGGTCAAAGGGCAGGAAGGTGACGGAGTCTCCATTTGTTCTTCTTCTGAGACCAGCTGAGCAACCGTGTCCCATGGGATGGGTGACCTCCGGCGGTAGTCCTGTAGCCCTGCTGTTTTCATCACTGGGCAAGGGCTGTTTGCTGAGCTGGCGGTCTGCTTGCTGGCCTCATCCCTGCTGGTTCTCTCAGTTCCGTGACCAGTTCACGAAGACCTCCGAAGCTATGGTGGACCAGGTTTTGTGACTTTGTTAAGAGCATGGCAGTTCTCATGGAGTCAAGAGGACACACACACACACACACACACACACACACACACACACACACACACACGGCTCAGTGACCTTCATAGTCACCTGGGCTTCAGTTTCCTCAAGTAATTAGAGGATCTGAAGAGGCAACAGCCCTGGGTTGGGAGGGTAAATGAAGGCCAGGAAAGGGCTTGGAGCCATTCTTCGGTGAATTTGATTGACTTGATCAAGTGACTAAATCTAGAAACTCGTGAAGGCCCAGCACAGACGTGGACACTCTTTGGTCTAAGGACCGAGACCAGCCTGTTTGTACTGCCCATGAGCCGAGAGCTGGGTTTATCCTCAAGCAGCTGGAAGAAAACCCAAAGGGTATTTTTCTGACAAACGAAAGTTCTATGGAACTGGTTTGAAGGCCTGGGTCTCACGGGAACTCGCCTACTTTCCTCGTCTGCATGACTGCTGTGTTGCCGCCATCATGGCAGAAGGGAGTGGTCGCTCTGGAGACTGAATGACCTCAAAGCTCGAAATAGGTATCTGGCCTTGCTACACCCATTCTACAGCAGTGGTAGCTGTACCAAGACGAGCAGGTTCCACCCGGACATCTTGGCCCTGGATGGCTTTAAGCTTTAAGAGCTCGATGCTTCCAAATCCCCGAGGAAAGGTGGGGGGATTCTGCAGTTGATGGTCAACTTATTCATCACATTTTTCCCCCCAAGTATTTATTGAGCTTCTGCTGAGTCCCACATAGTGGGACAAGTTGAAGCAGAGAGCGGCACAGGTGATGGCTCCATCTTCCCTGAGGAACTAAGATAAGGTACAGACAAGAACGCCTGAGGGGCCAGACTTTAAGGGTGCTTCTAGGGGGAGAGGGAGGGAGGGGGAGGGGGAACAGGGAAGGGATGAGGGGTGGGGTGGCAGTCAGGGCAGGATGAAGGAAGAAGAAGAAGAAGATACAGGAGAGTGAAGGAGATGAGGCTGGACCCCTGAACCTTGGTAATCCCGACTGAGTAGCAGGGGGATGCTCAGGCAGGATTAGCAGAAGATTCAGGAGCCCTGGTTGGAGCAAAGACAGGAGTGGTAAGTCAGGCATGCAGGGCCTAGGAGAATGAAGTGTGTAGGGCCAAGGAGAGGCAAGTGTGCAAGGCCAAGGAGAGGCAAGTGTGCAAAGCCAAGGAGAGCCAAGCGTGCCTGGTGTATGGAGAGTTGGCAGTGTCCCCTTTCGTCATCGTCTATAGAATCAGGGTAATCTGACTTAGACTCTTGTTTAAAAAGCTATGACCCTTAGGTCATTTATAAGCAGGAAGGGGAGCTCTCTCTGTGTTACAGGTGAGAAGGGTAAGGTTGGAGGCTGATAAAGCAGAGGTTTGCTTTGACCCTGCCCCACCCTGGGGATGTCCCAAGCTGTGGAATGTTCTGTAGCATCTCTGACCTACCCACAGATTGCTAGTAGCGAGTGTCCCAGGTCCCCTAGAGGCAAGATCACCTCCATTGAGAGCAACTAGTGGCTTCGAAGCACTGTGACCTTGGGCAAGTTACTCAGCTTCTCTGAGCCCTCGAGAGTGCACTGTGGAAGCACTGGGGTTTAGGGCGTGTACTAGTATTGGCATACAGAGCAGGGGAGTCGAGCCTTTGGCGTCTCTTATTTTCCTGTACTCGTCTGCCTGTGTCTTGGTGGGCGGTTATTTCCATGGTTGGCCCAGAGCTGTGCATGGCACGTATCTCTAAATAATCACCTGCCTGTGGCCACCACGTGACATTTTCCTTATTAATCCATGAGCATCGATCCTTTCACCTCCAGCTGTGGGTAGACTGGACTTCAGACCCGCACTGAAGTATCTGAGTCCGCAGCTTCTGGCCCTTCTGGTCCTCCAGGAGCCGAGAGTGCGTGTTAAAGTGACACTATTATATTGTCCCTCTGGGATTCCATATGAATCCACTTAAAATGGACTTCCTTGCCTGCAGGAGCTCCCAGGATGTGCGATTACCCACGTCACCTCGGGCCGTCGTCATCAAAAAAAAGAGACATTGCTTATAGGGGGACGTTGTGGACACCTGGCTGGCAGCGTGGCATTTCCGTCCGCTGGTCTGCTCAGGTTTGAAGAGGACGGGGCAGCATCGTGTGGTGGATTCGTCCATCTTCCCTCCTGCCCGCTGTTCTGTGCACATGGAAGCTGTGGCTCTCTGTTCCCATGGCTCCCTCTCCTCCTGCCGTAAGGAGCCGTGACAGAGCACGCTCCGGGTACTCCGCTTTACCTTTACTCAGGCACCATCTTGTCTCTACTTATGGGCATCCCAGGAGCTGCTGTGACCTTCCCAGGCTCAGTGCTCTGGGGAGGGTGAGTCTGATCTGCAGAGCCTCATCTTCTGAAACAATCTCGGAGGTAGCAGACGGGGAGCTCAAGGATTCTCCAGTGAAATTTAAACTGTAGGGTACAGGTCAGTGCTCTGGGGTAGGGTGCCCTTGGCCTCCTCACCCCGTCACTGTTTCCACCTGTGGGTATGGTGCTGAGTCACTGGAAGCCAGCCTCTGTAAAGAATAGAGCACCAGGGTTTGGCAACCTTCGTGGGAGGAGTTTACCATTGTCTTTTCTGCCACCTGGGGCCTCTGGGACCTCAAGAGCTGTGGCTTGCCCATGGTATCCACCAGAGGCACTAATCCTGATCTTGGAGAGGGAGTTTTGCGTTGCACTGGGTAGGGATCAGGTTTCAGGAGGAATTCAGGAGTCCATGTGACAGAACTGAATGAAGGACAAATGTGTTATCACTTAAGCTGACCGCTGGTGACTTTGCCCCGACCCCTTCCCGTAATATTCTTCAGACACACGTGTTATATAGTTTGACCATATTCACCTCTCATGAGACTCTTTTGTCCGTTCCTTTTCCGATCCCAACTAGTCTGCCTTCTCCTTCCACATCTTGTCTCTGTTCTTGTGACTCAGTGGGTTTAGATCGGGTAAGGGGTTATTTTCTGGAGCAAAGACATGTGAGTGGCTATATCACTGGTGGCACACCTCCCGCCAGCACGTATCAGCTGTCTGTAGATACTCAAGGAGAGGTAAGACGTCATGGGCTCCTCTCCCTCCAAGGCAGAGGAATGGTGAGCCCAATCTTGCTTGTCTCTGATACAGATAGTTCAAGAGCGTTCACAGCCACGTCATCCCTGGAAGACAAAGATAGAATTCCACCCACCCCTGACCACAGTCAGCCATTTTACTCCTGATCTCTTGGTGGAGTCCACTGAGTATCATCACCTTCCGTCAGTAAATACTGCCCTGGGGTTGTTCCGGAATGGAGGTCACCGTGTGGTGTAAAGAGCCCTCAGAGTCCAGAACCGTGTTGCTACTGCCATATTTTATGTATTTTCCTTCTCAGCTGTGTGGGTTCCGAGGGAGCTGGTTTCCTGGAGGCCCAGTACAGGATATGATTGCTTGTTATTAATTGTCTCTGATAGATCCTACTGAACCCTCATGGAGGTCCTGGGAAGGAAGTCACATTCAAGGATACATAATGTCTATGTGTCACTTTCTCAGAACACTTAGAAGGTTCTGGGCAGATGCCATCAGAGTTAAACACCCTGGTATGTGTAGGGAGCCATTACGGTGTCACTTCGGGGAAGACTTCAGCTAATGAAGTGGGGTTAGACAATTGGGGTGTGACCAAAAGCATCTTGGGGAGGGAAGGGTTTGTTTCATGTTGTGCCTTGTAGTCTATCATCCAGAGAGGTCAGGGCAGGAACCTGGGGGCAGGAGCTGATGCAGATCAGGGACCTGCAGGCAGGAGCTGATGTGGAGGCCATAGAAAGGCGCTGCTTACTGGCTTGCTCCTCATGGCTTGCTCAGCCTGCTTTCTTATAGAACCCAGGACCACCAGACCAATGGTGACACTGACCTCCATAGATGGGGGTCCACCCACGTCAATCACCAATCAGTCAGTGTCCCACAGGCTTACCACAGGGCAGTCTGGTGGGGGTGTTCTATGTTTTTTGTTTTTTGGTTTTTTTTTAGTTGAAAGTCCCTTTTCTGAAAGGATCCAGCTTGTGTCAGGGTGACCTAAAGCCAGGCAGTACAAGGTGGAAGGGTGATTATAACCAACAGGTCCCTTTCTACACAGGTCAAGGAGTGTGCAGGCTACATCATGAAGACCATCTGCCAGGGATGGGGGTGTGGGAGGGGAATCAGGGCCTCTTGTTTTAAATCTGTCATCTCATATTAGTTTGCCTTAAACAAAAGAAACGAAACGAAACCAAATGTCCAGGTCAGTGGTTCTCAAACTTCCTAGAGCTTTGATCTTGTGGTGACCCCCACCCTCCCCTAAGCGTAAAGCTATTTTCATTGCTACTTCATAACTGTAATTTTGCTACTGCTATGAATTACAATGTAAACATTTCCTTTAGTGATAGAAGTTTGCCAGAGGGGTCCCGACCCACAGGTTGAGAACCACCAGTCCAAAGTGTTTCTTGTTACATATTTAAAAAGATGGTGTTATACATTTTAACTGGAAAGGCCATCTTCTCAACGTCTCTCTCTTATTTTCAATTCTTTCCTTCTTTTCTGTAAAGTGACAGTGTTGGAGAAAGCGTCACAGTGAGGTTGGCACCCTCCTGGTCACACTTTGCTGTCTGTGCCCGCGTGTTCTCTTGGGAAGAGCTCTGACTGTCAGTGTATGCTCAGAACTTCTTGTGAACTGGAGTTCTTGGCTGTGTGGCAGCGGAGGCCTGTTGGTTTGGAGCTTTGCGCTGCAGGCGCGATGCGTAGCGAGCCACACTCTGAATTACAGACTTCCTTCAGAGGATTTCCAGGAGGCCCCCTTACCATAAGGGCGTAAAATTAATGTTTTTTTTCTAGTTTAATCACAGCAGTTTTGAAAGGAAGCACCTTTTCGCTTATTATCTAAAGCTGACTCCCTTTGAGATGAGAGGAGGGCCCGGAGTGTTGGGTGGTAACCCTGCGCCAGCACCGTGGAGCCTCACATCTGTGACTCAGGACAAACGCATGAGGGCTTTTGACCTTCACAAGGAGGTGTGGTTTGGGGTGTGGGGGGGGCAGGGTTGGAAGACACCATGGAAAATCAAACAGAATGCCTTTCACTCATAGCTGCTGTGTTTGTCTCAGTGCCCCCCTCCCCCAAGGCCTTTCAAGAAAATAACCTCAAGGAGGCCATTATTCCAGCCCTGACCTGGGGGATGGCCAGTGGTTCTGAGGTTTGATTTCACATCAGTATTTTGCACTGTAGCCTCTTGGGTTTGCTTGGCTGGAGTTGAAGGGGATATGCCGGTTTGGTTCAGCGATCGGATCTTTCTCCTGGGATATGTCCCTGATGGAGTACCACATAAATTCCTGTGAGTAGAACTGTATCTGTCCCTGTTCCCCATCAGAAGGTGTGGGAGGAGGCAGCCTTGAACTTCCCCAGAGAGACATTCGCTCTGGTTTCCGCCTTGACCTCTCCGGGAAGCCAGGCAGTCCGGTCGGTGTGTCCGTGCCTGCGTGTATGCGTCTGGGAGTCTACTCTGAGTCTACTCCTTCTGTTCTCTGACCTTGAAGGCTTGCGGCCCTTTTGTTCTGAACTGTGTTAAGTCCAAAGCAGAAAAAAACCCTGAACATGTCAAGATCTTGCTGGTGGCCTTTTTTCTGCATCTGCTAAGGGAATCCCAATGCCATTTAATTGGATGCGTCTTTGTTCCTCCAGCCGAGTTGACCAAATGATAATAGCGATATTATAATAGTTGACCTCGGAGCCCATGACTCTTCCCATACAGCTGCTTGATACGTATTTATTCAGCGAGCCGACGAATGACCCGCAGGCCTGATGGGGAGGGTACAGCACTAGATGCCAGTGACCCTGGCAGGATATTTTAGCCCGTCCTCCGGGCTTTGCTTTTTCCACATACCCATGGGCTCTCCCGTGGGCTGCATGCATTTCCGCAGCTTTTCCACGGCACGTAGCTGCTGCAGTCGGACAGGACTCATCTTCCCTGTGTTTGGTATTTCGGGATGAAATCCCTTCAGCTTAGCTGCTGTCTTCAGTTCAGCATTCGTTAACTGTCAGGGAGAGGCCTGGCATTCTGAGGTGCAACGTAGTCACCATGTAGTTACTGTGAAGCCATTTCCCCAAGATACACCTCCTTCGTTGAGGGTGGGCAGGCATGGTGGATGGGCACCCAAGGTTTTCTGATTCCCACATCTAACCTAGTTCCAAAAAACATGACTCTGGCCTCTGCTGCAAGGCCTCTTGGGAAGAAATCTACCCTTTTACTCCCAGAAGAGGTGTTGGAAGGAGAATCCCTGTATAGAGTCACAGCATCTCTTTGCCCCCCGGGGAATTCGGAGTTTGGTCACTTTGGGGAAGTGGATCAGGGTTTGCTCCACTGTTTGAAAGGGACTTTCCTGTCCCTGGAGTAGATTGGATCTCATCTTCCAGCCAGGGGGGCATTTCCGGCCTCTGTCCCCTTTGCTCACCGCCGAATGCAGTGCCAGACGATGGGGGTTGAGCTGCAGGCTAATGAACTCGTCGGCCTCATTCCTGAGAGGCACTGACATCTCAGGCGGGAGCTTGTGCCCAGAAACTGTGTCTCTTCTGGAGTCCAGAATTATCAGGCGTCTGTTTCCACGGTTTCTTTCCCAGTTGCGTTCATCAATAACATGAGATTAAATGAAGACATTCCCTGTCCTGGAGCCAGCTTCTCAGATGCGTTTATCGCTGTTGTGACATCTTCCTGGGCTCCTCTTCCTTTGAAGGGGATTTTTTTTTTCTGTGCAAATCTGGAGCACAGAGTGGGGTTTATGTGGGAAGCTGGGAATTCAAACCTTCGGGGCTGGTGATCTCCTACAAACCCACACTGCTCACTGCATCTAGTTCTTCTCATTGGCAAGTGGGGGTGTTCCAGCTTTTAACATCCAAGGGTTGTGCAAGACATCATGGCTTATGGTGGGTGTTCACACGGCGGTAGGGGCATTCAGCCATTGCCCGGGGTGACTCACATACATAGGCTGCTAGGGTTCCCAGGGAGGCTAGCGACCCGCGTGACCCGTGGGGCCTGGAATACCACCAGCACTGCAACTCGGGCCCCGAGACACCTCATTTGTATCTCTAGAAGTAGGCTCAGCGCATCCCGTCACTGTAAGTGACTCCTCTCAGTGCCGGTTTGACGGTCACATGTGGGAAACTCGGCTGTATAGATTCTTTTCCTTCACCATCCTCAATGGAATCCACACGGTGGTATTGATAAGCGATGTGAGGATTTTAAAGATGCTGGCCATCTTATAGAGGTTAGGGCTGATTCTCAGCCCATTATTTCTGTTTGTAGGCAGGCAGGAAGGAGCTAATTAAGACAGTGAGTGTTTGGAGCTAAGGAGCAACCTCGCTGGCTAGCCGAGAGCCTCCCTTCGTCACAAAATGGAGGGGGATCAAGGATGATACCCAGCATCAACTTCTGGCCACACACACACACACATGTACAACACAAGCCTCAGCCTGCACAGGTGTGTGGACTCCTCTCCCATCCACGCACAAGCGTCTGCACGTGCTTGCGTGTGGAGCCCACACACACACTTATGGTTTTGGGGTGGATGTATAGCACAGCGGAGTCTTTCTTTAGCATGTACAAAGCCCGAAGTCAGATGCCGGCAGCTCATAGACCAGCTGTGGTGGTGTATACTATCAAGACCATCCTTGGCTACATTGTGAGTTCGAGGCCAGCCTGGGCTATTTGAGGCAGTAGCTTGAAAGAAAAAAATCTGTGTCTAACAAGAAAACCTGTGGTGTTTGACTCATTAGAAATGGAAATTTTGTTTTCTGCCTTCCCTTCCCTTCCTTCCCTGGCTGGGTCCTCTGGCTGACTCTTAATGGGAGAGCTCTTAACATGTAGAAGACCCAGTGTGCCTCAGAGTCAGGAAGGCTGGCTCACATCCTGGCTTCCACCTTAGAATTTTGGAAACTTCATGAAAATGGGTCTGATCCGAGTTCAGAGGCTTCCTGGGTGCAAGCTGACACACCTCACAAGAATCAAAATGTGTCTGTTGGACAAAGATATCAGAGCAGGAGGCAGAAGGGCCCAATCCCGGAAGCACGGCCATCTCCACTTCCTGCTTCAGTGAGCCTCCATATGTCGTTGAACGGCGCAGTGAGCTCTGGTTCTCTTGTTTGCCGGTGGGGTGTTCACGTTATCTCCTTAGCTTTTCCACAGGACACATTTCACGTATGGTTACTTTGTAAAACCGGAGTCAATAGCACCTTCCCACTCTTTCTCCTCCGTGTTTTTGCTGCGTGTTTATCTGTGATCAATATGTTCGAAAAGAAAAATTATTGATAATTACACTTGGTTTTTGGTTTTTAGCCCTCTGGTTGTTCCCTCAGTCTACCCTTGGTGCATCTTTAGAAGTCCTGTTGGCCTAGTTTGCTAAGGAGAAGCTAGACGCCTGGACCGTTGTGTTCACAAAGCCATAGCACCCCCTTTTTCTTTCTTCCCCAAAGTGTCTTTCCTGAAGATAGATGTTGCTTGGGAATGGGGTGGACACCACCGAAGATATAAATGTGTTTCGGTACCAACACAGTGCTGTCCTCTACAGATTACCTGTGTTTTGTGTGTGTGTGTGTGTGTGTGTGTGTGTGTGTGTGTGTTGCACATGCACAGTCATTGAGAGCTCAGTTGGCAGAATCTGTTGACCTGTCTTTGGGGAAGGTCATAGTTCAGCCCACATGTGACCTTACAAGCCTTAGAGCCAGCAGAAACTGCATCTGGTTTATGCTTTTATCGGAATCTGGGCTAGAATGTTTAAAAGTAGGTATCTGGACAGCGAACAGACTCAGATGTAGGAATGTATAGGTAGTCTTTTGATTTTTGGTGTTGGTTTTTAAAGACAGGGTTGCTCCTTGTAATCCTGGAGCTCTTTCTATAGATCAGGCTGGCCACAACCTTAGAGATCCACCTGCCTCTACCTTCCGAGTGCTGGCTTCAAGTCACGCCCCACCACGACTTGGCTTGGTGCTCTGCTATTTGAGCATTGAAGTAAATATCTTCTCGTCTCTCAGCCTCACACATTGACCATTCATCCATCCGTATCTGCAGGATATACAGAGAACGGGTTCTTTATAGATCATCCAGTGCTTAGCCATTGGGATAAATACCCTTTCATGTATCCATTCACTGGTTACTTGCTCCATCTAACTGTCCATATCTGCTACATTGGCAAACAGCGAGTAAGTACTGTCGTGTGCCGGTTCTGTGCCTTCTCTTGGGGTGAAAAGGGACAGAACCTCTGTCCTCAAGAGGCCTACAGTCTGGGGCGCAGGATGTTTTCCTAAAATTTAAATCCGATTCTTACTTGACACGAGCCTATTTTATTTTGTTTTGGCCTCTCTTGAGTTCGGGAAAGCCGGTCTCCTGACCATGGGACATTTCGCTTGTTTTTGTAAACTGAAGTTCTAGAGTTGGGTTTCATGGTTTGCATAACTCTGCATGGCACAAATGCTTGCTGTGTTAACAGGAGAACAAGAGAGAGGGAAGGACAATCCGGGGGAATAGCATCGAATCCTAGGAAGGGAAGCGTCTCCAAATCTTCGTTGGAATTGTTAAAAGATATTTCCCAGCTTCAGGGGGCATCATAGCTAGAATCACTCTGAATTTTGTAAGCCACAGAAACCTTCTAACAGGATGAGGCCAGCTGGGAAACAAGGTCCCGTGTTTGAAGTTGGCCGGGGACAGGTCGTATAAATGAATGGTTATGCGTAGTGTGTTCCATGAATTTGGGTTTTGGTCTCCATTTTTCCGCTCCCACCTGTTCGATGCTAGGTGAGGTATGTGACCTTTCTGAGCCTCAGAAAGATGAGGGTGATGGCCCCGTTTGCCCGAGAGAATCGTTTCGGGTATGGCATGAGCTCAGAGGTTTTAAAACACAGGCCTGGGATGCAGTAAAAGCTAAAATCCAAAGCTGCTTCTGTTTCTAAGGGGCAGAGGGATTGTATGATCAACAAAACGAGAAAGTCAAGAGCACATGAGGTTCCAAGAAATTGGAATGCAGAGTGCTCCGAAACCTGAACTCTTTAGCACAGACGAAAAGAAGAGTCCATATTTGGCTTCAAGTGACAGGTGTGGGCCAACGAGATGGTTCAGTGGGTAAAGGTGCTTGCTGTCAGGCCTGACATTCTGAGTTCGAGCCCCAGGACCTGCAACCCACATGCACGCATACATACAAACTAAATATTGTAAAACAAAACACGGGAGCGCCAAATGTTGTATTGTACAAACCTTCAGGCTATGCATATAGTATGACTTTCATATTTGTGCTTGGGGCCCACGAGGGATCGTGTGCTTTGGGTCGGAAGAATTTAAGATGGGGGCTATTCAGCCTGTACTGACAGCTTGCAATTTCGTTGGAAATAACATGTGTGACGCCTCTGACATTACACCACTGATTATCTCCTGAGAAATATCAGTATCTCTCTGGCAGCCTGATCGGTGTCGTCGCCGTGATGCTGATGGGCAGTCTGCAGTCCGGGAGAACGTCTGTCTGTCTGTCTGTCTAGGGGAGGGGATCGTGCCAAGCTTGTCAGCCGTGTCACAGGTTTCTGGCCGCCGCAAGTTAGCTTGTCTTTTAGGCAGGCCACACTGACTTGAGGAAACCCATGCTCGAAATTAATTTCCACAAAGGACAAATTTGTAATTATGTCTGATGTTATTTTATTTTATTTTATTTTATTTATTTTAAATAGAGGGATGACCACAAATGGATTTTATATAGTGCTTGAGGCAAACGCTTCGGTGTGGGGGAGAGTTATTTCCAAGAAGTGGATCTTCCCCCTCTTTTTTCCTTAAGATGGGGAGGGGGGAATTTCTCTTGGTGTTTTTTTTTTTTTCTGGAAGGTATTTCTATATACTGTTTATAGAGGCCGTGGTCCTTTTTAAATTTAAGGAGCCCAGTTGGCTTCAATGGCAATAAATAAACCCTGTATGGGGGCCGAGGGATAGTTAATTTATGAGCCCAGCTCCTTCCTTAACTTCAGCCAGTTGCTTCCTGGGCTATAGGCCTGAATGAAGGCCATCTGATGCATTGGGCTACTGAGGTGCTTTTGAAGTTTCTCCTGCAGGGCCTGAGGTCTGGCCCTGTGAAGTGTTAATGGGCCTCCTGCCCAGGCTTTATTTGAGGGGTGCTTGTTAGAGGAGCCTTGATGGGTCCTTGGAGGCCTCTAAGCTGCACTGTTCTACTCTGCAGAGCTGGCTCTTGGCCTCGGATTCCTCCGCTCCATTGTTTTGATTTTGACTCCTGGGACAATGCCTGTTTCGCTCCTGGGTGTTCCCAGGGCCCAGGCAGCTACGGGTGACCAGGCAGGGCCAGCCTGGGAATATGCCTGAAGGGCAGACCAGGGGACTCCACCCAGCAGAGCACAGCAGGGCTTTTGCAGTACATAAACCACAGCCTGGTCTTAAGCAAAAAAAAAAAAAAAAAAAAAAAAAAAAAAAAAAAAAAAAGGCCTCTGTCCAGTAATCACATTCTGTTTCTTTTTTTCCCTGGGTTGCAGAGTCTCCACCTTCCTGCTCTGGGTCCCTAGTGGCCTGGCATGCCAATCTCAGAGCCACCGCTTGTCTTCCTAAAAAGGAAAGCCTGTTTGTGCTATTCTCCTTCCTACAGGCCTTCCACAGTATCTTCTTGGGCTGATTGTGCCTTTCAGACACCTGTGCACCCTGTCCCCTAACCCCCACTCCCATCCCAAGACAAAGACTGTGCTGTGTTTAAAAAGATAGGGCTTTTATGCGAGCTACAGTGAGGTTGTTAGGGACTGGGGTTGATGCTTGCCTGGTAGAGCAAGGCCTTAGGTTTCTAGCACAGGGGGTGGGGAGGTGGGGGATGTAGGGACAGGATGGGGGACTGGAGGAGAGGGGTGAGGGTTAGGGGAGGGGGAGGGGGAGGGACAAGTGGGGGTGAGGTTGGGTCATGAGGTCCTTAGGTCTGCCCTAACCTGCATGATAGACTGATGAGAGGGGAGAAGACTGCTCTTGGATGCGGAAGGGCCACGTGAGGACACGTGAAACAAGTGGCCTTGGGAGAAGCCAGTCCTGGTGACACCTTATCCTTCGGAGCCAGACTTTGGAGAAAATCACTCTGTTGTTGAAGCCGTCCGGTCTGTGTGGTTTCCGTTGTGGCAGTGGGACAAACATAGCCATGCAGTGTCTGTGGGATCGCTCTCTAGCCCTGTAGGATGTCACAGGAGGTCCTTTGTCTCCCTGGCTTCTATCTGCTTCCAACGCTGGGCAGAAGTCTTCCTGCTTACACGGCAGACTACACATCTTTTAGAGCTGGGTTCCAGGATCTGCTGGGGCCTCCTGAAACCATGCAAGTTCCTTTCCCACACAAGTTCTCTTGTTCTGGACTCTTCAGGAAGCCTGGAGAGCAGGCTCTGTGTAACCGATCCTTGCACACGGTTGGACGACCCATTGCCTCAGTTAAGACTCAGTCTTTCCTGTTCCTGTTCCTGGGAAGTCCTCCTCCCTTTTAGAAGGCAGGCTAAGTCTGGATTCTCCTAGGGGTGTGGTTAGTGCCACGAAGGCTGTTCCCGGAAAGACAGCGATGGTGACAGTGACAGCACAGCTCCAGTTGTGTATGTATTTATGGTTTTTAGTTCTGTCTATTTCCAGACAGTTTGTTTCTTATTTGTGTGTATCTCTGTCTCTCTCTATGTACCTATTCCTGCCTAGCCTGGCATTCACTAGGTAGTCCATGGTCGTTTCCAACTCACAGCAATTCTCCTGCCGCAGATTTTTGCTTACTAGAGCCACCACTCATAGCTAGCTAGTATGTTCTGAGAATGTTCTAGATACCACATAAGCGTTTGTCACCATGGTACCAGAGTTTATAAGGTCATACTGGGGCCTGTGAAACCAGATGCAGCCGTCCGTCTTTAATAGGTGTCTTAGTCAGGGTTCCTATCGCTATGACAAAACACCATGGCCAAAGCCCGTTGAGGAGGAAAGAGTTTATTTGGCTTACACGTCTGTATCACTATTCATCCTCAAAGGAAGTCAGGACAGGAACTCAAACAGGGCAGCAGACATGCAGAGGCCACGGAGGATGCTACTCACCGGCTGGCTTCCCCTGGCTCACTCAGCCTGCTTTCTTATAGAACCCAGGACCACCAGCCCAGGGACGGCACCACCTGCTATTGGCTGGGCTCTCCCTCATTGGTCATTAATTAAGAAAATGTCCTTCAGGTGGATCTTACGGAGGCATTTTCTCAACTAAGGTCCCCTCCTTTCAGATGGCCCCAGCTTGTCAAGTCGACGTAAAGCTAGCCAGGACAATAGGGTATATGCTATTAAACACAGAAGTGTTAATAACGAGTGGGGAAAGATGTATTCCATGTGGCTTCATTGGGAAGAGGAACCAATAAATAGGTCCAGTGAGACACACACACACACACACACACACACACACACACACACACACACACACACCACTCCATTTTCTGAGTCCTGGCGTGAGGGTCATGGTTAAATGGAGGGTAGGATGAAGATGATTCTGCATTTCTTGTTCACCACGGACCCAACATTGTCTATGCTCTACTCTGGCTGCGAGGCCACCTGACAAGGCTTTTAGATCTGTTCAAATCTGTTCCTGGGGGTAATCCCTTCCCTGGCTGACACTCACAGTCCAGCGTTCCCCTTTCCTCACCGTGAGATTCCCAGGAAATCCCAATTCTGGAGAACCATGGCTTCAGTCATCTGTCTCTCTTTAGATCAGGGGGTCCTCAACCCATGACTCGTGACCCCTTTGGGGGTTGCATACCTAATATACCTTGCACATCAGATATTTACATCATGATTCATAACAGTAGAAAATTACAGTTATGAAGTAGCGACACAGCAGCTTTATGGCTGGGGGTCACCCTGGCATGAGGGCTGTATTAAAGGGTCACAGCATTAGGAAGGCTGAGGGCCATCGCTATAGAGAACCGCCAGTCCTGCCCAGGACCATTATGGTTTAGTAGATGAAGCGTCAGACACACATTCTGATTCTCTGGCTTCCAGTCCAGGAGTCAGATTTCCTGCCGCTGCCTCCAGAAGTTTGACCGGAAGTGGCCTAGCCGGGGCTGAGCCTCAGCTCCTCTATTCCCACTGACCAGCGGGTGGGAGGTGGGGGGAGAGTTGCCACCTTTTTTAGGCTGGCACAGTTGACAAACTCAAGGTCTACTTCACAGCTCCCGCTGGGAAGACTCCCTTTTCTCCCACTATGTAGGTGAGATGAACCAGCCACTACCTGTCACCTCATAGGTCATTTATTTTTCTGGAATCTGGCTAGGTTTAGTGGATCTAGAAAACCTGTAGGTGCCACTCAAACTTTTGCATGTCTGACTATTTCTTAGAAACTTAAAAAGCTATGTGTATGAGGGCTGGCCCGCATGTATGTGCACCGCTTGGTTACCTGGGACCTGTGGAGGTCAGAAGAGTGTGTTAGAGTCCCTGAAGCTGGAGTCGGACGGGTGGCTGTGAGAGCTGCCCTATGGGTGTTGGGAACCATATCTGAGCCGTCTGTAAGAGCAGTGAGCTGGAAGTGCCGTGGGTACCTTGACCGTTGAGCTCTCTTTCCTGCCCCAGTATAACCACTTACTTTAGGAAAGGGGATGTTTAGCCACTTAAGGCTGCTACCTTCACACATGCCAGGAACGACGTTCCTTCTTTAACAAGATAGGATAACCCATGACCTACTGAATATAACTGTATAGCATAGCCTCAAGTAGTGGAGCCAATCACCATTCCTGTCCCCTCACCCTGATGGCTCCGTCCTCTTCCTCTGGATGGTGTCTGCATCCACCATATGCCTTTGGCCTGTGGCATTGTGAGGCCATCCCTTGCACAACCTTGTCTCAGGGCTGTTAGATGAAGTTCATTTTGTTACTGTTGGACTCTTGCTTGATGGCCCCAGTCACTGGAACCCTGAGTCATCCCCAGATTTGAGTACTGTCTTACAAGCTTCCATTGTCCTTGCGGCCCATTGAAATTCAAGTGCCACATCTCGCCATAGTTGGTTACAGACTTGACTGTCACCCCCACCCTGCCCTTGGATTGCAGACCAAGAACAGAGGAGGCTAAGAGCCCCACATTTCAAAGAATTAAGAGTTTATAATGGTGTGTGGGTGTGATCGTTTCCTTGGGCTGTAGATTCACACGAGGTCACCCTTCCATGCCGGTCTCCAGGCTCGCTGGGATCAGGTACACAGCCCTGGGATGTTGTGAAGCACGGGGGGGAATGATGCCTTCATGTTGCCTTCTTGGATTCTGAAAATCTGACCAGTGGCTCATGGCAACACCTCTATTTGGCCTTGACAACTAAAGATGAATAAATGACAGGGACAAAGCTCCTGATACCACAAGGATCCTTCTAGATTCCTCTTCTTTCAGATCGCGCTGCCCTAACCTCTTAGAGTTAACCTGGAGCTTGCTGTTGTTTATGGAACAGAGGCCCATCACTGGTTGTCATTGGCAACAAGAAGAAGGGATTCTGAGATGTCTTCCTCTGCATCACTGCTGGCCCAGGGGCTACTTAGGGAAGTCTCCCTTGGACCAGTCTTCAGGCCAGCAGGTAGCAGGCATTCATTCAGAATAAAAGCATATTTTCTCCCTGACTTTCAAGTCCTTTCAAAAGGATGAATCTGTCCATGGGGAAAGGAAGGCTTGTCTTAAGAGGTGATTTTGAGCAGAAAAAGAAAAGAACTGAAGTGTGATTTTTTTTTTTTTATTCCTCTCAGGCAACAGTCTGGTTTTATGTGGAAGCGATTATGATTTTTTTCACTTAATATTTGTAAACTAATGAAGAGTTGTGAGGTGAGCGAACTCATCTGGCAAACTAACGTATTAAACATTTCTGTCCTGAATTCAGTCTCTCAGCTTAGAAGCTTGCTTTTATGAAGGGGAGTGGGAGAAGGCATGCTAAGGACCCTCCCTCTTAGTTCAGTGCTTTTTGGTGACATTTTGTGAGTCCTAAAGAAGATACCGATCTTGAAACAGACTGTTTCCCAGCAATGCTCACAATTGGCCTCGATGTCCCCCAGAACAAGGAGAAAGCAAGAATATGTTCCTAAGACTCCTTCTCCGTGTTGCTGAGACATTTACTGTCCACAGTTCCTACAGGGTTGTTCTGTTGAGTGACTCTTCTACCTGGTTCTTATAACATAGGATCTTCCAGATGATGTGGGGCTGTGTGTGTGTGTGTGTGTGTGTGTGTGTGTGTGTGTGTGTGTGTGTGTGTGTGTGGTGTGACTTCACTGAATGAGTGGATAATCACCATCCCCTTTATGTTTCCCCCTACGAAGGAAGGGATGAGGCCCACGTAATCCCAGGTTGGCCCATATACTTTCTGGTATGAACGATGTATTTATGTTACCCATTTCCCTCCTCTGGCAGACTAAATCTGTGATGGGGCTAGCTTCGTGGGTCACTGTGCAGTTGTAATTTGCACGCCCACTAAGGTCCAGGGATCCTCAGAGGTCTAAGCTACATCTCAGACTGACTCCTTGGAGCTGCATTCCACAAGCATCGTGGAACACAAACCCCATTGGACGGCAGGCACTTCTCTTGTGGCCAAGGTCGCTAGGTGTCTGCTGGAATTAAAGCTAGATGGTGTGCAGGCAGACGGGAGCATTGGTGGGTTCGGAAAGCACAGTGCTTTCTGGGTCTGTGATGACGTTCTGAGAACCAGAGATAAGCTCAGAGCTAGAAACCAGTCCATTATTCTCCAAACAGTACCCTGCATTCATCGATGGCGTGACAGAGAATTCAATCCATACAGGTATGTATACATAGGCGCATGCGAGAGGCCACAGCTTTGAATTCAACGTTAATAGCAAGCAGACTCATCCTGGAGCCTCGCGCACAGAGGGATTGGGAGGGACAGCCCTTTCCATTATATTACATTAACTCTCCTTTATGACATTTGGTAGGTCAACTCTGTGGCAGCGGGTCAGCTGAGTTATGGAGGAAATGAACCTGAAAAGTGGAAGAGAGGCTGTAACGTGATAAAGCTTATCAATTCAATTTATTTCTCCTGTGCTAAATGCAGTCGGCAAGGCCGGGTATCTCCCTGCCTGGCAGAGACGGATCCAAGATGGGCTGGGGAAAGGTCTCCGGGACAAGGGTTTCTAAAGGCTCAGTGGGTAAAGGCACTTGCCCACTGTGATGAGCTGAGTTCAGTTTCACAGGTAGAGGAAGATAACGGAATTCAAGTTGTCAGCGCATGCGCATGTGCATGCGTGCGGGCACATGTACACGCACACGTACACGCACACGTACACGCACTAAATGTGTAGATGTTAAGCAACAACAAAAAAAGGTTTGGCGTTGATGCTTGGGAGCTCATGAGGCTTCCCATGCCTTTGGGAGAAGGTTTAGTACAAGGTTAGCATTTGCGTTCACAAACCCGGCAAGCCCAGCTTCTCCTTCCAGTGGTCACTCTGGAAAGGCTTCTGACCCACTGTGTGGCTCTAGGGACCAGCCAGAGCCGCTTCACAGCTGTGAGAGGCTGTGAGAGTCCTCCCTGCCGGAGAGCACTCACGTCACGTCACGACTCCTCCAGTTCACCCACAGCCGCCTGTGGATGGGACTCTCTCATTCTTCAGATCGTGACAAGAGTTGCACTTGGCTCTGTTCCTTACATCTCCCTCCTCTGCAAAGCACAGACACCAACAGCAACCTCCACAAGATCTTAAGATCTTTTATAAAAAAATCCTCTTTCTAGAGCCAGCCAGTAGTGGTGGTTGTTTGGTGATGTTTAAGTCCCACCTCCCCTGCTGACTGACAGTCTTTGTCAGTCCTCCTGTGTGGTTCACCTCTGTTCTTCCACAGCCCCCCGTCTGTGTGTTAGCCTCTGTGTGTAGCTGTGTGGCAGTAGCATCTTCATCTCAGCTTGTGTCAGAGGCAGCAGTCCTAACAACCTTGGCTTCATGGGAGAGTGTTCTAGGAACCTACAGAAGATCCCTTCAGTGTCAGGTTTGGGCACGCCCACTTCCATTTCACCTGCACTCTGAGTTACACGCATGTGTGCGGGGAGCGAAAGCTCGCTACTGAGCTCATGCTGGCTAATGGTTTCCACAAGAAGTAGAAAAAGAGCCCAGACAACAGGCTTCATTGTCTGTCAACTTGGGAAGGTATCACCTAGGACCAGGATGGAGACATATATGCAGAGGAAGTAAGATGGCCAGTTCTGCTGCACTGGAGATCTTGGTGCAAACAGCCAGGTGGTTTCCCACCACCATCCAGGTCTGCTCTGAGATGCTTACGTGTGGCTGTCCATTCCCTGGGGAGTCGTCACCAAAGAGAGCCCTCAGGTCCTATGACTTAGGTTTGTAGCCCCTCTGCCTCCTTTTAGAATATTCTGTGACCTCATTAGAGACTTAAGTCTCTTCAAGTTCTCGAGTGTTGGTTATGCAACAGAATTTTAAATTTGTTACCTTTTGTTACCTTTTCAGGGAGGCAGTATAGGGTCTGTGTGGAGGTGAGAGGACAACTTGGAACAGTCAGATCTCTCCTAACACCACGTGGGTCCTGGGGACTGACTGACCTCAGGTCGTCAAGCTTGGTGGCATGAGCCTTTATGTACTGAGTCATCTCACTGGACCAATAGAGGTTTTTGTTGATTCATTCTGGGTTTTAGGAAGAATTGGGTTTAGGGAACAGGAGTCAGCCCAGAGTTTGCACATACCCACTCCCACCTTCCCTGCTGGGATACCAGACATCGCCGTGATGTGCGTCTCATAACTAGTGAACCAATGTCAGTGCGTTACTGTGAAACCCAGCCTTCCTTTCCTGTTCTGGGGAGATCCACGAGGCAGAGGGTTGCCATGGCTCCTTGGGGGTGTGGCTACAGCAGTTCCTGATGCTCTTACCTTGGTGTCTGCGAGGCTTTTTGGATTCCTCAACTGAGATTTATCTCCCGATTTTCTCAGGAATCGGCTATGGTTTGTGGGGAGGGGGAGTCCAGAGAGTAAGATTGGGATGGACAAAGACATTCCAGTGGTTCTCAACCTGTGGGTCTCGACCCCCTTGGGGGGGGGATCACGTATCTGATATCCTGCATATCAGATATTTATATTACGCTTCATAACAGTAACAAAATTACAGTTGTGAAGTAGCAACGGAGTGGTTTTAGAGTTGGGGGTCACCGCAACCTGAAGAACTGTGTTGAAGGGTCTCGGCGATAGGAAGGTTGAGGTAGCCCCTTGACCCGTGTGGCTTATCACTGTGGTTGGCATGTGACACACTGAGGGCAGAGTCTAAGGCTTAGCACCTGCTGGGCAAGTGCTTGCTACTGAGGTGCCCCTGAGTTGTCAGCGGCTCTGTCCTTCACGTGGATGGCAAGGATGACGGCCTGTCATGTTTTTTGCTGCAGCCGCTCCTTCACCTCTCTCTGTCCCATGCACCAAGATGTCACTGTAAGTAGCCACACCTAAGAACTGTGTCCAGGACTGCTTCCTAACCACGCCTTGCCTTTGTCCAGAGCTTTCTGTACCCTATATCCTACTGGTCCCTGCTGTGTTTCTGTCCACCCCCAGAGTCCCTTTGTGGGCGCCATCTTGGTTTGTCTGTATAAACGGTGTGGGTAAACTGGACAAATTTCTTGGCCTTGGGGATCCCATCCCTGAGGACCCAGCGCCTACCCCAGTTTGCATTACAGCCCCTGTCCCCAGGGAACACTTGCTAGGTCTGTTTCCAGAACTTTGAGCGACTGGGGCCACAGAAGTTGCAGCAGGAAATGACTGCAGACACCTGAGACATGTCCTCACTCATTCATCCCCCACGACGACCTTGCAGCCGCTGCCCTGACCCTCATTTTACTGACAGAGAGCAGAGGCATGAACAGTGTCCTTGGTAGTTCCCCTACCAATGGAGCCTAGTAAGCCCATTGCAGAGCTGGGCCGAAATTAATTTATCATTGTGTGCACGTGTGTGCGTATGATGTGTGGGCCTGCAGGTTCATATCGTGTGAAGGTCAGAGGTGAACTTGTGGAGTTAGCTCTCTCCCGTCTTTATATGGGCTCTGGAGTTTGCACTCAGTTTACCAGGCCCCTTTACCATCTTGTCGGCTAGCTGGGCAGTGGAATTTTTGAAAGCAAGAAGTTATCTGCGTATTTCTTGGCTCTCTGATGTCCCATTTGTCAGTCTGTCCCACATGGCTGTGCATTTATGCCTGCCTGCTGTGAGAACCCGGATGAGTTACATCACTCTCTTTGCATCTGCAGAACAAGGTTATCTATGCCGGTGCCCCTGCGGGGAAGCTTCAGTGAGGGAGGTGAGGTTTGGAAAGCATTCACGCGAGGTGGTGTTTAGTGATTCCAAGTGCAGCAGCCATATTAAAACCCAGGAGGTGTGGATAATAAACTGCACACAGCACATTGGGGACCGTAAGATGATGCTGTTAAAAGAGAGCTTACAGGAAGGCGTCTGTATGACCCCACGGGTTGTAGGGCACTCCGGTCAAAGTTTCTGGTAATAGCCGAGGCAGAAGACAAGGTAAGCGGGGTGGTGTCACGTCCTGAGACACCAGGACCTCGTAGCTCACAGCAGGGCATCATCTGAGAAGCTCCAGTTGTGTTGTCACAGCTTTTAACAGTTATTTAAATCCGAGACTCAAGATCAGGAATGAAATCAATACATAAAAGCCTACCCTTGGATTAGCTTATGCTTTCAAGGTTTTGTTTCGTTTCCTTTTGACAAAAATCTCACTCTGTAGCCCAGGCTCGCCTCAGAGTCCACAATTTTCCTGCCTCAGTCTTCCAAGTGCTAGGCTTATAGGTATGAATCACCACACCCCTGAAACTTTTTTTAAAAAATACGTTGTAATTTAGGAGCCATAAAGAAATGTAGGTAACACGATTTAGGGGGAAATGGTTCTTTTTAGAGAAGCACTATTAATTTCTAGACTTTCACATTCATCTTTATTTCTTTTAATAGGATTAGTAGTGACATTAGGAGAGAGCTGTGGTTTTTCTTTGCTTTTTTTTTTCCTGGAGAGATTACATGTAAGTAAGCGAAGGTGTTTGTGCCTGTGAGTTGGAGATCCCAGGCTTTAGACCTCACATTCCTGTACTTGTTATACCTCAACTTGGATTGAGTTTCATTCACATTTATGCCTCAGCAAAATCAAATCAATTGACCATGCGTCAAAGACCACAGTGAACAGTTGCCAGTGGTAAAAACCACAGTGTTAGTAGATCTGGGAATAGCCCAGTGCCAAGTGCTCTAATTACAAAGCTAATGAGAAATGGAGGTTTCAGATGGCTTTGGTGAGCCCAGGAGTGAGAGAGGCCCTGATGTGATTCACACATGTCTTCTCCTGGGAACACTGTGTGTGTATGTGTGCACATGTGTGCGTGCGCGCACGTGCTCTTGTGAGTATGCCTGTGTGTCTTTGTCCATAAAGGAGTCTATTGGAAAAGGAGCTTTCTATCTAAGATATGACTTCCTGAGTTAATATTGAAGTCAGGTCATGAAAAAAAATGCTATTTTTCAATAGACTCTGCTGTGTTTAAATCACAAAAAGCAAAAGGCCAGAACTTGTGGATGACTTTTAGCCCAGATCTCCTGAAATATCCAAATGCATGTGACACTTAGACTTTTATGCCAGAGAATATTTTCAAAATAAGAAAAGTCTCTAGGCTCAGGGACGGTTTCAGAGGCCCTTTTAAAAACACACACGGTCAGAGTGCTTGCAAGCACAAAATGTTAACAAGCGTGAGTTGGGTGACCCTGCTCCTGATGTCCTTCTGTGCGTATAAACAGGCTGTCTTTGGCTTTGCCCTGGAGATGTGAAATCCTTGAGGTGACCCACATGGAACTGTGTCAACATTATGTATCTGTCTGGCTTGGCAACATCCCTGAGCCTGTGTGTGACCCTCTCTTTGAGTTGCTGTGGGCCTGGGCATTTGGTTCCATAGTAAGGCCTTTGTATAGCATGTACAAGGCTCTAGGCTCTACTCTCAAAACAAGAAGGGGAGGAAGAAGGAAGAAGAAGAAGAAGAAGAAGAAGAAGAAGAAGAAGAAGAAGAAGAGGAGGAGGAGGAGGAGGAGGAGGAGGAGGAGGAGGAGGAGGAGGAGGAGGAGGAAGGAGGAAGGAAGAAAGGAAGAGGCAGAGGAGGAAGAGGAGGAAGAAAAGATAGAGGAGGAGGAAGAGGAGGAAGAAAAGATAGAGGAGGAAGAAGAGGAGGAGGAAGAGGAGAATAAAATGGAGGAGAAACCATTAACAACCACCATTTGGGTTGGGTTCAGCTTGTCCTACAATCTGTGTATCTTCCTTGGCAACAGTGGCGTTCTACTGTGGTCTCCTACCTTCCTTACCTGATGTGCACACAACACTCTCTAACTTTTAGAAGTTCAAATGGAATTTTAGCCATCACTTCTGGCTGAAGTCACATAGGCCCAGGATAGGATGTTTGCTCAGGATGCATTGATCTGAGGCGATCAAAGAGCCTCATCTGTCCTCTTTACCCATCTCACGGGGGAACTGGGAAGGTAGGCGGGAGAAAGACCCTGAGCATCCTGCTACTTGTGGGCAGTTGGTCTGAAGGGAGAAGTGTACCCTAGGGGTGCAGACTGCCAGACAGCTGCTTGTAGACACTGAGTGACCTTTGGGTTATATCACTCGGTTACAATCATCAACGTTCATGACCATTTTTGTTTTCAACATCTTGGGTTTCTAGGACCAAGTTGAGATTAACAGCTGACTTCATGCGTCCTTGAGAAAAGTCCAGGGTGTTGTTAAATACCAGTGCTGTCCATGGAAAATGCTGGTACTAAAAATGTTTGACCGTGGGCTGGAGAGTTGACTCGGGTTACAGGCATTGGCTGCTCTTCCAAAAGATGTGAGTTTGATTCCCAGCACCCACATGGCAGCTCACAGCCATCTGTAACTCAAGTTTCAGGGGATCCAATGCCGCCTTCTGGTCTCTGAAGGTACCAGGTACACATGTAGTTAAGTATCTAGACTTCCGTGCAGACAAAACACCCATACATATGAAATAGAAAATGAAGCAATAACAGTAATAAAAGCACACACAACTATTGGAACAGCATGTTTATTCCTCAAAAAATCAAGCACCTAAGCACAGGATCATCATAAGAACTGACATTCACTTCCCAGGTTTATATAAAAAAGTGAGTGTCTGCCCCAAAAGCCTGACCTGGGAGTGATTTACACACACCCATATTGAAGCAGTATTCACATGACGAGCTCTGAGTGCTGTCCCCAGCACCCCATAAAACTGGTGTGGTGGTGCATACCTCTAACCCCAGGGGTAGAGGCAAGAGGACCAGTTCAGAGTCATCTTTTGACTACACAGAACATTTATAGGCCAGGCTGGGATACATGAGGCCCTGTCTCGGAAACAGACACAACCAAAAAGGACGCTTGACACATTCTGCAACCTGGGTAAACCTTGGGGATATCACGCTAAGTGAAAGAAGCCAGACAACGCAGGAAAGCACTGCATGGTTCATCCCTACCACAGCCAGATCCACAGACACAGACACAGAGGAGGGTGTTGTGAACAGGGGGAGGTGGGGAGGTACTGTTTGATTGGGTGTGGCACTCCATTTGGCTGAAAGCAAGTGCTTGCACAACAATGAGATTACATTTCATGCTACCCAACTGTGCACTTGGAAATGAAGACATGTGGTCAGCGAGATGGCTTGGCTAGTAAAAGTACCCTTCCTCTGACAGTCCGAGTTTGATCTGAAAGATCCACATCATGGAAGGAGGGAACCAGTTTCCTCAAAAAACATCCACAGACACCAATACGTGCACCCACATGGTATTATAAACCATTCTGAGAAGGGCACTTGCGGAGCCTGGTCTCTTAGGGAGACCCAGAGGCTCCCTACTCCCTTCCCCGTGTTCTCGAATAGCATTTGTATCCTAGAGGAATTTGTAAAAGGATTGGTTCCTAGGCAAGGTGAGGGAACGAGAGGGAAGACCATTTCTCATTGGCTGAGCCGGTGGTGCTGTATCAGGGAACTTTGTCACTATTGAAAAATCACTCAAAAGCACTGCCAATGAATGGCTGTGAAGGAATAGATATCAAAACAAGTCATGTGCATTTATGTACACACAAATTCCTTTTGGGGGCATGGAAGAGTTGGTGATGGTCTCTCCCAATGCTCAGCGGTCCGGGTGGATCACGTGTGGTCAGCCGAACAGGAGAGGGTGACACGCAGGGACCTCGTCTTCAGGCAGTTCACAGTCTTGCTTGTTTCTGCGCCCCGCACAGGTATTTCTGTCAGCGTGCCTTACCTCGTGTGCTTCCACTTGTTCCCGACTCAGGGAGAGGACTGGTCTTGTCTTCAAGTCTTTGTTTCTCTCTGCGTTTTTCAGTTGAGGATTATGGTATTTCCCCCTGCATTCTTTGACTCTTCCTGGCTGGGATCTTACTGCTTGCTGGGTGTGTAAATCCAGGGTAATTATCACATTGAGCTGGCTCCTGGTTGAAGCATTGTACATCGGTGGCATTGTGAAGTGTGGTGGTCACCAGTGTCACTCTATGCCCCCCCTCTTCTCCTCTGTGTGTATTGAGCTGATTTCCCTCTTGAGAGGCTGGACATTGATTTGTCTTCCTCTACCTTATTCTGGCCACTACCTAAGAGGATAGGGCAGCTGGAAGGATGGGCAAATCACTTGCTGTGCAAACCTGACAACCTGAGTTCCTATCCCTAGGGCCTACAAAAGCCAGTAGCACATAGGTCCGTTATCTCAGAGCATCCCCACCGGGAGATGGGAGACAAAGACTGGAGGGCTGCCAGAAGCTGGGAGGCCATTAGCCCGGAGGACACAACAATGGATAAAAAGTGACCCAGTCTTTAACCAGGTAGAAGGTGAGGACTGACCTCCAGTTTGTTTAGTGACCTCCACCTGCAGACCGTGGTGTGTGCATTCTCTCTCTCTCTCTCTCTCTCTCTCTCTCTCTCTCTCTCTCTCTCTCTCACACACACACACACACACACACACACACACGTCAGTACAGTATGTAAGATTTTGAAGAAATCCTGAAGAAGGGGTGGACTGACTGGTTTACAAAGAGCTACCTTCTGAGTAAACAGTGAGTGGTGACCCTTGGATGACTCACGGATGGGGAGAGAGGAAGGTGAGGAAGACAGCCAGCGGTTGGCCACTGTAAAACTAAGATCTCTAAGCTGTCATGGAGACCATGGTCCTTGTCCTCCCCCTGGATCAACAATGAATGCTCCAGAGTGAGGAACAAGGAATCCCAGAACACCTTTGTTCTTACTCCACTGAGTGACGGGGGTCGGGGGGGATGGTGATGATGGTGGTGGTGGTGGTAATGGTGGTGGTGGTGGTGGTGGTGATGGTGGTGATGGTGGTGGTGGTGGATGGTGGTGGTGGTGATGGTGGTGTTGATTGTGGTGGTGGTAGTGGTGATGATGGTGGAGGTGATGGTGATGATGGTGGTGATGATGATGGTGTGATGATGGTGGTGGTGGTGATGGTGGTGGTGGTGATGGTGATGGTGGTGGTGATGGTGATGATGGTGGTGGTGGGATGGTGGATGGTGATGATGGTGGTGGTGGTGGTGGTGGTGATGGTGGTGGTGGTGGTGGTGGTGGTGGTGGTAGTGGTGGTGGTGGTGAGTTTCCTTACAAATCGAACAAGGGGGAGAATGGCAGTTTGCCTTCCTAAAGTTTCTTTACATTTCTCCATGTTCAAAAGTTTCCCTAGGGACTCTCTTGCGTGTGAAGCCAGCCTCCCTGCCCCGTCCTGCCTCTGGCACAGGGAGCCTCCACAGGGTTTCTGCACAGCCCCCTGCAAGCCGGGTTTCATTTGGGAACAGATGTCATGGCCCTTGGACCTGATCAGCCTGTACAGTGGCTTTTGGTGATGCCTGTTTGGGTGCGTGCTGTGATCGAAGGGGGAGATCCATACCTGTTGGTCTGATTTTTTTGAGAGTAGTAGGCCCTCTTCCTCTGAGCAGGACACATGCTTGGCATGTATGAAAGCCTGGACTTGAGTGGAGAGCACTGGGTATCAAGCACCTTCCCCTGACCTGCTCCGTAAGCTTCCATACAGAAGACATCTTAGCCAATTTGGTTGTAGTAGAAACTCACGCCCTAGTTCTGGGGGCTGGGAGCTGGGAGCTGGGAGCTGGGAGCTGGGAGCTGGGAGCTGGTGCAGCTGGCCATCCTGGGTGTGTTCTGGTGGGGTCTCTCTTCCTGCTTATAGAGTCATCTTTTCATCCTGTCTTCACGGGGTAGAAATAGCTCCAGCCTCCCTCAAGGTCTGTTATGGTTGACTCCAGTCATGCCCTACAACCCAACTGTCACAACTAATCACCTCCTAGGGGCCCCATCTTCCCACCCCCCAGTTGGGGATTCCAGCATAAGGTTTTGGGGATACAGAAGGTCCGAGATAAGGAAGCACCCGGCTAAGCAGCCCGTTCAAGGTCCTGCAGCTCTTAAGGCTTCTCGTTGCTTCGGATAGGTCTGGCTAATGAGTGATTGGGTTTTCCCCTTCTCTTTTCTTAGCTTACAAAATAAAGAAGCTCGGAGCCACTCCGTGCCTTCAGGAAGTTCAGGATTTTGCCTTAATGCATATTACGAGGGTGGGAGGGCGAGAGGAATCTTGAAAGTCTTTGTGGTCTCGGCACCTGTGGCACCTGGTGGCGGAGGGAAAGTTCCATCGAGTCAGGGTGCCTCGCTCTTGACGCCTGCAGCTGCTCCCGTCCATCCGTCTCTTTTCTTCTCCCTTGGACAAAACCCAAACAAAGCAGAATGAAAGCCCAAAATCAAAAGCCAAGTGGAGCGGTGACGGGACCCGCTGTGTGTGTTCCCCAGGATGCCTCGGGGCTTGCTCTGAGTTTAAGCCCAAACTTGCCAGGGCAAATCCAGTCCCCAGCTGTGCCTTCTGGGATGTCATGCTTCAAAGCATTAGTTAAGGGCAGGCCAGATGGCTTTTTGTCGTTAGTTTTTTTTTTTTTTTAATTAATTAATTTGCACAACTAACCAGGTAGAGAGTTAGAGAACTAACTCTTCTGTTTAAAAAAAAAAAAAAAAAGCATTATTAATAGGTTGCCCAAGCCCCTCGGCTGTGTAAGCCAATACTTCTCTTTCTCTAGCTGGATCTAGGGGGCAATACTGGTTTGTAGCAAGGTGCCAGAAAGGTTGGGGTTTTCTGTAATGGGGGAGCAGCTGGGATAAGTACAGTCTGGTCTTCTGAGGCTCTGGGTGCAGTGAAGAGAAACACAGTTCTAAACGGGAGGTGTGCAGTTACAAGGCAGATGAGCCAAGGAGACGGATGGACGGTCTGAATGCCAAGTGGATGGGAGCCCAGGCCTTCGGGTTTGCGAGTGGAATAACTGTTACAGAAAGGGACCCGGCTCTGGCCCGCTGGCGCCAGGAGCACCGAGATTTATTTTCTTTTTCGTTCAGGTTGGACAGTCTGAGAGTCGAGATGGGTGCGCGAGAGTATTTCCCCCTGGTGATTATCAAATGCCAGCACCTCGGAGTGCCTTGTGAGTGGTCGAGAGTGGGAGGAGGGCGGTGTAGCCACGGGATCAAATGGCTCGTTCTTGGAGTAACAGGCTTAGGGCAGAGGGCGAGCACAGGTCACCATCGGTAAGCAGAGGTTAGCACAGGTTGGTATAAGTCAGTATAAGTCAACCATAAACTGTAAGTATCCCCAGGCGGTCAAGTCAGCGCTGCCTGCTTTCCAATGGGTGGTTTCTAGTCCAGCCCCTAATGCTCCAGGGCCTTAAGTACATCACTGAATCTTCTTGGGATTTTATTTCCATACCTATAAAAAGAGAGTAATTGTAGTATCTATCTCATGAAGTCATTATAATGATTCAGTTGTTTTCTTCTCCGATGAAACGAAAACAGCCCTTTGCTCCTGCCCCTGCGTTTTGGATGGAGTCCTGTATCCTTGAGGTGGAGAGTTGATAGGCAAATAACGGCCTAGGAGAGGGGGTGGGGACCCTAGGAACCCCTGCTGATGCTGGGTGGCCAACCTGTTTATTTCCTCCTGTGGGAGGAAGGTAGCCCAGGTTAGCTTGGAACTCACCTCGTAGCCTAAGTTACCCCGAATGCACAGTTCTCCTGCTCGACACCCCCAGAGGCTGGGTTTACAGGCACACGCCGCCGTGCCTGGTTAGACGTTAACTGAAGCACTGATGGTTGGTTCCTCGTAACCCGCGTGTCTTAACCTCTGCTGCCCTGCTGCAAGACTGTGACCTTGCTGCAGGCTCCTGGAGCCACACCACACCCAACTTCACACGGTCAGATGCACAGCGAGGGAAGCTGGGCGAGTCGGAAAGAGGGGCGGCAAGCAAGTCGAGGCGATGAGGTGTCAAATGGCTTACACTTAGCTCTTGGGGTGCAGGGGAGGATGACTCTGCTTTGTAACACCTGCCGATTCTCATGGTGTAAATATTTCTACTGTGGCTGAGGGCACGCATGCAATGGGATCGTATGATCTTCCGTGTTGGGATGAAGTGTTCACAGTCTCTGTGCTGGGACAAGCCAGGTCCGGCTGATCGCTGGTGGGGTGAAGGAAGAATCAGTCTATTGAACAGCCATGATGACAACGTCAATAACACAGTTATCGAGTGCTGAGATTCTGTTCCAAGTCCCTCCCGGTGACCTTCCCTTTGTGTCCCGTTGGCCAGAGATGTCACCTGACCCTTTCCAGCTGCAAGGAAAGCTTGTAAAAGAGGACAGTGTTCCGACTTGGTTAGACCCTCAGTTTGTCGTTGCTCAGGATGCCCCTTGGGTCCCTGAACACAGGCAGAGATACCTGCCAGCCAAGAAAACGATTGTTCAGTAAGCAGCCAAGAGTCTAAAAGGACATAACTGTTCAAATAGAATAGCTTAGTTTCCCTTTCCAGCCAAACTAACAAATCCCGCTGTTACCGACACGATGAAATCTCTACCTGCCTTCTTCCATTTCTGTGGGTACCGCCGCAGACATGTAAACAGAGCTGGCCCTTGAGAATGGTCTGTTTTCTGAGGCAAACAGATACTGGCTGCGGTGCTGAAGGGGCAGGAAGAAGGGACCGTGTGCAGCTTGGCAGAATGCAATTGCACCAAGCATTCAGAGATGCCAGCAAGGTTCCAGTAGGCAGAGACACCAAGAGTGACCTGGGCCGTGCCAGCCCACCTGGTTGCCCAGTGGAAACTGTTTGTGGCCAGAGTGAGGAGTAGCACACGAGAGGATGTGTAACCCCTCCCTGAAGGCCTTCTGGGAGTGCTTCTGGGACTTTGGCTGCTCACAGCCCAGCCCGTTCCCATGACTTTCTCCACAGGAAAGAAGGCGCAGAATAAAAGGAAACGTGGAAATCGGGGCTCGCCTCGAAGGGGTAGGGGCTGCTCTGTCCTGTGGCCTCAGCATCACGTAGAGCTTTGTAAATTTTCTACTTGGTTTCCATGTCCTGCAAAACCAAAGACGTGACCCATGGGTTCCGCACCCTCTCGGACACGGTGAAGGAGGAAGATGCAGAAGAGAGAAATCGGAATGGGCGGGGCTACAGATGCTCTGCAAGAGGGGGTGTTTATGATAGACAGCTCACTGCTTTCTCTGGCTGGAGGTGGGAGCGGTAAGGCTGGAAGCAAGCATGGAAGGAGGGCTGTTGTCTAGTAGTCCTGTTTGCATAGACAGGCGGCAGGGAAAATGGGACCTCAGGTCCTTGTCTGTCACCCTTGGTGTCAAGCGGTCGTAGGTGGAACAGAATATTGTTCATCAAGCATTGAAAAGGTATTTATCATTAATGAGGCTAGAGTTGGGAATTAAGTTCTAGTCTCTCCCGTGATAATGAGCTAGCCAGGGAGTAACGGAAGCAGAGGTCTTTGGACCGTTGTGTGTGTAAGTGCATGCGTGCGTACTGTGCATGTGCGGTGTGCACACACCACACGGCTTGCCCTCGTATTTCTCCATTAGTGAGGCGGGCATCTTTTACGGTAGCTGTCTGGCTGCCGTTTAGCTCCCCGTGAGTCGTTACCAGGCCCTTGCTTCTCCAGTTTCTTCTCTCTGACAGTTTAGAGAAGAGAAAAGAAGCTGAGTACCCATGGAACCCTGTTGAGACAGTCTCTAGCTCGTTTCTTAGCAGCTTTCAGGCTCTGGTCTTCTTTCAAAGGCTGCCTACTCCAGTGTGGGTTGCTTTTCTGAAGCCTGTCCTCCCAGGCTGGGCACGTTCTTTCCTGTTTAACAAATGGGATTTCCCAGAGGAAGTGTGGGATCAGGATGAAGGCTCTTAGACCCCACGCCAAGGTCAAGGTCTCCAATCACTGGTAGCGTGATTGTAGAGGGCGGAGTGCTGGGGGTTCTGTCCGTGTATCCTGTGCCTGCCTGCTTTCAGAAGCAGACGGCTTCGGGAGCTAGCAACTTCTGCTGCTCCTGTCGCCGGAATGCCCAAATTCTCTCAGTTATATGCCTCGCAGGAACAACGAACTTCTCACCCTCCTCCTCCTCCTCCTCCCTGGCCTGTGCTATGCCAGCTCCATGCAGACAGGCTCTATGAAGAGATGGGATTTACATATTCTTCTAATCACAGCTGTCAGATTCCTCGAAGAGATCTGATGGTGGGGAGGCCTAACAAGTGCAACGAGTATTTTTAACCAAGCTGTGTGGGGTTGATAGCCATTTAGGGACTAGTAATGGAAGCTGAAGCTTCATGGGAGACTGTGGGGAAGCCTTGAGGGATGGAACCGCTCAGCCTTTGAGCTCTTGGGTGCTGAGCAGCTGAGGGGCCCTCTGATCCCGAAGGAGGCCCATCTTTCTCTCCCCTCCTGACAGTTGTCAGTCAGCTGCTTTACGGATTGCAAAATGACACCTTCTTTGTCTGACACAGGGGGCCCTGGATGTCTGGTTGTTAAAAGGGGCTAGAATTGGAAACGCGCTGTGCAGAGCATTCATTCGTTCATTCATTCATTCACTCCACAAGCATGTTGTGTGTGTGGGTCAGAACGTGCTTGATTTTCTTACGGGATGTTCGTCAGGCTGTCCGATAAGGGGTGTGTGCTGGGTGGGTGGATCTGGGGTTGGCTGAACCTCATCGTTTCTAAGTTGCGTGCACAGATGCTGCTGCTGGCCCCAGCAGCCCCACCCGAGTCACAGGGTCTGAAACTCCATGCCATTTTGGTGTGACGAGATGAAAATAAGGGCATGTTCCTGCTTCCGGTCTTACCTCCCCATTTCCCCATGTGCTCCTCCTCCGGCCTTGTGCTCAGCGTTGTTTTTTTCTAGAAGTCTCTAGAGAGACTTGAATCCCAATTTGAGTTCTATTTTTTTAAAAAACCATTCTCTACGTCTGGCTGTTTGTTTACTAATTTTGTTGCTGTTGCTATAACAAAATCCTGGAGACTGGGTAACTTATAAAGAAGAGGTTTATGTGGCTCTTGGCTCTGGAGGCTGAGGAGTCCAAGAGCACAGAGTAGCAGCACGTGGGGCTAGCAGAGACCTTCCTGCGTGTTACGTCGAAGACGGCACATGGTGAAGTGAACGTATGCTAGCATCTGCATTTATTCCTGCCAGTGTGGTGCTGTCTGCCACCAGAGGCCTCACGAGAGGCCAAAAGGATGGCCACCTAGTCTTGGGCTTTTATCTTCCAAGACTATAAGGCAAACAGATCACCTTTCTTTGGGTGTTTTGTTATAGGAACAGACAAAGTAATTCCGACTCTCAGTCTATCAACTGCACTGGTTTTGTTCCACAGAGAACCAGAACCAGAACCAGAAAGGGAGCTTGAGGCAGCACTGAGCTTGGTGGGGTGGGATAACTAGCAAATGAAAAAATCCAGTTTCTGGCTGGTTGACATGGCTCTTTGGGTCCAAGGTGCTTGCTGCTACACCTGACAGCCTGAGTTCGATCCCTGGGACCCACACGGCCGGAGGCGACTGACTTCCCAAAGCTGTCGTCCGCCCTCCACATGTGTGGCAAGGCGTGTGCATGCTCACACTTAATACATGCAAACGTGTACACACAGGCACATAATAAAGGCATGCAATAAAGAAGAAAAAAGCCAGTGGATGTTGCATGGGATGGAATGAGAATCACAAGGGACAAAGGATGGAAAGTAGGCATGACAAAGAAAATCTGTTTTCTGGACTGTACTTTTGACTTAATGGAAGCTGATGCAGGACCCCCGAGTGACAGCAGGTTTGAATCTTGGCCTAACTGCCCCTAGCCAGAGGCCCTCGGAGGAATTGCTCAGTCACAGGGGTTCCCTGCAGCTGTGCCAGAGAGGCTGGGTTCTAATCTCAGGCTGTGACAGATAGCATTCGAGGTCCATCTTCCCCAGAGCCAACTCTCACTCACTGAACAGCTTGTCCCTCAGGCAGATGGTGCTGGCAGCAAGCCTGTCCTTCAGAGCTACAGGTGGAGTGCTGGCAGTCCCAGAGAGAAAGCCTCTGTCTGGGGGAGTCTGCTCCCCAGCTGTTGGCTGAGGGAGAGGTCCTGATGGGCAAGAAAGGAAGATACCTACTGTGCGCTGAGGGAGGAGAAGACTGGGGCTACGGGGATGAAGCTGTGCCCCAGTCAGAAACTGGAGCCCTTGACGGAGGCAGCCTCACCCACTGGGATCTCAGTGGTGCTGGCGGGGATGGGGGATACAAGAGGGCTTTGCAGGGACAAGAAAGACCTCCCAGAAAAAAGGGGCTCAGGGCAGATGGAGCTCAGGACTGGGTCTCAGCCCAGGCTGTCAGGAGCTGAGGATGACTTTGAACTTCCTGCTTTCTACCTCTCAAACACTGGACCTATGGGCATATGCTGCCAGTGAAATGAAATCTCAGGGATTAATCCAGAACATCCCTCATGCTGCCTCTAGTCAGACACTGCTCTAACGGAGGCGAATCCCCTGCTCAGAACTGGTTGGTAACAGCCACAGCCAGTGTTCATTTCTCTTTGTCGCTTGGGAGCTATGTGCACGTGTTACCTGTAACACCAGCGTGGCGTGATACGCCATTTTACTGAGAAACTGAAGCTCTGAGAGCCAAAGACTTTATTCCAGGTGACAACTTGGAAAGGGATAGAGCTGTGACTTGAAGCCAGCTTCGCCTGCAAAGCCTTCTTTCCAATGGCATCCTGCTGAGGAGAGGCAGACCAGAAGAAGAGTCTTCTCCTGGACTCCGGGCAGGTTGGGACGCTACTTCCCAGAGCTCCACACAGAGACTGTCTCTCACTGTTCTGGAGAGCAGAAGACTATAAAGTCAAAGGCTGGCTGGTTCCACCTGAGGCTCTGAGGGAGAACACCTCATTCCCAGCGCCTGCTGGATGCTGGCAGTCTGCCCTGTGTCTTGGCTTGTAGGTGTCCTTCAAGGTCTGCCTCTGCCTTCACAGGCCCAGCGTGATAGTGTAACTGCTGTACGAGGCTAGAGCTGTACTGTGCTTGCACAATGAGCCAGCCCTTGCCCTCCCCAGAGATCAACTGAAGAGATGAATGAGGGAAGAAGGAAGGAAATTCGATCTCATTGTGTTCATGTCGGAGAGCAGAGCTGCGGTTCTAGTGACTGTCAGGCTGCCTGAGGGGCTGAGGGCTTGCATCGCTGGCCGCTGGCCTCGCTGGCCAGGTAGAAGCACCCTGAGGCTATAAGTTGCTGCTGCTGAGGGGGGATCTAGTTTTGAATCTTGTCCCAAGATGTTTATCTGTTAAGCCAGTTGTCGCTGCAATCCTCAAGAACCACAGGAGAGAGGGACTTATGGCAAAGGACAGAGAGAATGGAGCTGGTTAGGCTGTTAGGTCATTAGCTCAGGGCAAAGGCTGGAGGCGTCTGGGTGTGTCCCTGTGGTTATTAGGCTGGTGGCTGACAATCTGTGCATGACAATGTTCCTGTAAACCTCAAAAACGTCTCAGCCATGGATGTAGCTATGTTGGTGTCCTGTTTGCCTGTCACAAGCACCTGGGTTTGGTCCCCAGCATCACATAAACCAGGCAGAGTAGCACATGCCTACTATCGCAGCGGTGTTTTGGGGGGTAGAGCAAGAGGATTGGGAGATCAAGACCATCCTCAGCCACATAGTGCTTAAGGTTCCAGAATGGCAATGTCCTGTTTCATAGAATTAGACAGGGCCCTGGACTAGGGGCTCTCAAACAAACAAAATAGCAACAGACTCCAGAGAAACAACAAAACCAAACACTGCAGCACCTCTTATCCTGGTGTCTCCAGCCTGGAAGGGGACAGATACCAGCTCATGAGCAGCAGACTGAAACTTCGGTAGCCAAAATGCCTGGTTGGTCAGGAATCTGACCCAACGTTTAGTACAGTAACACAGCCAGGTGCCAAGCTTTGATCTGCGGAGCTGAGCACTGAGCGTCTCTGCAGGTCCAAGTGCAGAGCCAATTCTCTAGAAAAAGCAGCCTTTGAGCCCTAGCAACATTGTATCTTCACGCTACGGATGTCTCTGTGCGCCAGGCTCCCTCTGCCGAAGTAGATGTTAGTCAATAATACATCCTCCCCTCCCACTCCTAACTGGGACTTCACCTTAATTAGATTCTTTTTACAGTAACCCTGTTAGCAAATAAACACACACACACACACACACACACACACACACACACACACACACACACACACGGGGAGAGAGAGAGAGACAGAGAGAGAGAGAGAAAGAGAGAGAGAGAGAGAGACAGACAGAGACAGACAGAGACAGAGACAGAGGGGGGGCATACACACAGGTACTGGAGAGTATATGAAGACAGACACCTTAGAGACACAGGTCAACCTACAAGAGTGGGATTGACTATTTCTGGTTCTGTACCTGAACTTAGTGTACTACAGAGATGTTTGCACATCTGTGCTTATTGCTGTATTATGCACAATGGCTAAGAAATAGGATGAACCTAGCTGTCCATTAACGAAGGAATGAATGAAGAAACTGTGGTACACATGCTCGATGGATTTTTTATCCTGCCGCAGAGAGGACTGAAACTGTGACATTTGCAAGAAAATGGATGCAAGTGGCGATCATTACGAGAAGCAAAATGTGCCAGACCCGGAGAGATAAATACCGCAGATTTTCTCACATATGTGCTATTTAGATTTAAGTGTGTGTGTTTGAGGGGGAGGGAGAGAGAAGAGAGGGGGAAGGTTGGGAGGGAGATAGAGACAGACAAAGAGAGAGGTAGAAGGGGGGCAGCAAAATGGCTGAGCTGGCAAAAGAACCTGTCACATAAAATGGCCTGAGTCCCCCTGGGGACCCACATAAAGGTGAGAGTTGACTCTATGAAGTTGACCTCTGACCTCCGCTTGCCCACCCTGGAATACGTGCCCACATATGTGTATGATGACTCAGGCAAGCACATGTGCACATAATAAAAGACAGAGAAGGGTGAGACCTTAAGAGAGGGAGAACGTGTGAAGGAAGGAGAGGGAAGCTATTTAAGGGGATGAAGGGGGAGGCTCAGGAAGTAAGAGAAGTGTGTGTGTGTGTGTGTGTGTGTGTGTGCGCGCGTGCGCGCGCGCGCATGTGTGTGTACATACACACACAAGGAGTTGCAGTCAGAAGGTGCAATACAAGTTTGTGAAGTAATGATATGTGTATTTCTGGTGTGTATGCCAGAAATGCATGGTGTGCATTAGGATGTGGGCAGGCGGGCTGTGGACCAAAGTGACTGGCACTGACCTGAGACTCCTGTGCAGGTTTGGAAGTGGGATAAGCAAAGTCTGCCCTTAGCCACTGCCGGCCACAGATGGTGATTTGAAAGGAATTCAGCTGTGGGAGCCTTCTGTGTTAAGGTGACTGTGGCCACTGCTCTTGCAGAATTCCATGCAAGTTTCCCTGGTCATTATTTTAGCCACTAAAAAATGTGCTTCTGGGCCCCTTCACCCCCCCCCCCCCAGCATCCCTGCTCAATAAAGTGTAGAAGAAGGCGTTCCAATGGTGGCCGAGCCGGGAGAGGCACATGGACCCCTTGTAACTTCTGATAAATGAGACCTCTTAGGAAGGACCAAGCTCCTGGAAGTCCTTCCTTGTCCCCTCTTCTGATCCTACCTATTATGATAGTTCTTTTTTTTTTTTTTTAAGGAAAAGATGGGGGCAGGGGTTCCCAGTTCTCTGACAGAAGCCACTGGGTCATTTCCTTCAAAGCGAGTCTCTTACCTCACCCCTGGAAAGTGGGAGAACCGGCTTGATGTGCGTTTATCATTCAGGATCTTTAGACGGCGGTGCCTGTTCCTAGCCCTTGGGTACCAGAGGCATCTATAATCGTCTCTTCCGGATGATTCGAAACTTCTGTGTGGGTGACTCTGACCTGAAGGAACTGTTAGTCATGAACTTGTCAAAACATGGGGGATGTTCTTCATCCAGTCTTCACGTTGAGACCCAATCTGGTGGCAGTTTCTTGGGGTAGGCCTGGGTCCTGTGTCCAGCTAGAGGCAGGGGTTGCAGGCTTTTCCGTGTCAAGAAGCAGGTAGGTTTGGGAAGTGACCTGTGCTGCTGTGATGTTGTGGGGATCCTCTCTTTTAGTGTTTCCAGCTAAGGTTACCTCTAGGGCTCACTCTCTATGCTGTGGACTCTCAAGGAGAGGAGCATCAGCTGTGTGTGTGTGTGTGTGTGTGTGTGTGTGTGTGTGTGTTTGTTTCTGGTATTTCTGTTTGATTTTAATCTGTGTTCCCAGAACCTGGAGCGATAGTTGACACACAGCAAATGTCCCACAAATTAATTTATCTACTTGTTTCTTGGGCACTTAGCACCTGTAACCTGCCAGGTCCAACTCAGGCTTTGAGGAGGCAACAGTGTGATAAGTGGATAGTGTCTGTCTGTTCCAGGGAGCTTCTGTCCCTGTGGAGAAGTCAGCGTCTGTAAGCTAGCATGCTCCCAGCATGCAATCTGATTTTGAGTGGGGAGGAGTGCCGTTAATGCCAGAGTGTTATCGATGATGGGAAGATCCACTTAGGAGGGTTGGCAGACGAGTGCCTCTGTGAAGGCGTAGTTTCTGAGCAGGAACTAAGTAGGTTGGTGAAGCTCCTGTGTGGGAATGAGTTCATCGCGTTGAGGGAGGAGTGGGGTTAGACTGCAGTGGGGGAAGTGGATGAGGGGTGGATCCTGTAGGGTCTTAATACTGCCTTACTTCACCTTCCACTGCTGCAATAAAGCCCCAGGACGAAGGCAACTTATTAAAAAGGTGTTTAATTGCAGTTACAGTTACAGACAGAGTTCATGATGGTGGAAGCCTATACCCTATCTCCTTCCACAAGGCCACGCCTCCTAATCCTTCCCAAACAGTTCCACTAACCCAGGACCAAATTGTAAGACATACGAAACTTTGGGGACCATTGTCTTTCAAACCATGGCAAACAGTCGACTATTTGATTAACTGTCACCCAGGGCAGTATTGACTCAGGTAGGTGCTTACAGAGAAACTGGGAGAAACAGAGAAAGGCAGGGCAGCTGGGTAACTGTTCTCTTTGATTGTATTTGCCACGGGCCCTCTGTTCTGTCTAAGGAGACAGCATTAGATTCAAGTGAGAGAGAGGTTCAAGACAGAAGAGTCACAGGACCCCGCCACTGACGTGTCAGCAGAGTTCACAGCGCCTTCCAGGAATTTACTCTTGGGTGGGGGTGAGTTTGATGGGTGCTGTCATAACTTAGAATACGGATCAGCACATAGCAAGGAGATGAGCTAAGGACACCGGTCATGCCTCCGCAGGGAATACTGTACTTTGTAATGGGGTAGCAGACTTGAACTTGGAGGATCTGGCTCCATTTTCTCCCTTTATGGAAGGACCTTGGCTTAGTTACCTCTGTGAGCCCAGCTAGTGCCTATGTCCCAATGGTCCATGGGAAATCTGAGGACAGGGTAGCCTACATAGTAGCCTCTCGTCCCTCTTAGTCAGAGTTGCTGTCTTAAGGACCAGGCCCCTCCCTTTTCCATTCCTGTGTTCCTTGAGTTCAGCAAAACGTCCTGGTTCTCACTGGAGTTGGTCTGAGTTGAACTCTGCTCTTCACCTCGGGGACAGAGTCGGGTATAGAAGTGTCATGTAAGCAGGGAGAAGAGTCCTAAAATAAGTCACAATCCCCCTGACTCCGTCTCTTGGAGACAGCTTGGTTTGGACTGGTAGTTAGCCTCGTCTGGTACTTTCCTCCATCTCCATAATTTTCCCAAACGGACTCGGAGCTTGTGAGGGCCAGATGTCACAGTTCATGCCAATAACCACGACATCCCTCACAAAACAGCCCCATGAGGGCCTGACCATAGCGCCATGATGCCAGAGGCTTAGGCGCTCTGCCTCCCTCAGGTTCCTGTTCTTGTAGTCCAGGACAGTCCTTTACTACAACAAAAATGGTTATACTTATATCTCACTAGCCAGACCTGGGTGATTCGACCTCTTTTCCACTGTGGGGGAAGTGAGGAGGTGTAGTTTTTATTCTAATACCCAGGCGAGGATGGGAGAAATGGCTCGGTAGTTAAATCACTTGTGGTGCAAGAAATGAGGAGCTCAGTTAAATCCTGGAAAAACCACGTAGGAAGCTGGATGTGCTGACCTGCGTTTGTAATCCCAGCGCTGGGAAGGTGGAGACAGGTGGATGCTGGGCTCACCGGCCAGCCGACTTAGCTTAATTGTGAGCCCTAAGTACCAGCAGGGGACCTTGCCTTAAAACAAAAGCAAAGAAAAAAAACCCAGGCTTAGGAGGGACCTAGCCCAGATCTCCAAGGACCAGCTCACCTATGATTCTATGAAAGAAGCTATGTTCTGAGGTGCTAGGAACACCAAGTCAGGCCTTGGGCACATCGACATGAAAGCTGTTTCCAGACCTTGAAATAGAAGTGCCTCTGGGTCGCCTGCCAGCCTGTAGCTTGTGTTGGAAATGATTTTGCTCTGCTGGAGTCTAACTGCAGACAGTTTCCCACATTCTCGGTATTGTTATTGTCACCGAACGCTTGTTCTGTGACAGCTGCCCTGCTTTGGGCTTAGCCTAAGCAATTTCTACTTAATCAGTACAGCCGTCTCCTGAGCTGGGTCCAAGGATAAGGTTGTTTGTGGGGTGGGGAAAGGGAGGCTTAAGGGAAATCAGGAAGAATTTCAACTTGGGGTTTGAACCCCAGAACACCCCCTTCATTTCTCGTGTATACACAGCCAGCCTTCATTTCTTTTCTATGTACAGATGGTCCCTCACCTGCTATCTCCATGGCTGGGGCCTCCTACCCAGGAAGACAGATCGATGACTGATGGCCTGATTGGTGGGCGTGTCGATGTGACACAGAGTGGAATCCTTTGGCAGACGTGGATATTGGGGCAGAGTGGTTAAACGTTGGCACAAGAGGCCACAGCACAAGGCATGTGGCAGGATCAGGGGACAGCCAAGGGCGTCGATTAGGGGACTCTCAGTACCTTTAGCCTCTCTGCTGCCCTCAGGGACATCTCTAGCATCCCAGAAACTCAGAAAACGAGCCCATTCCCACTTCTCGGTGCTCTGAGTTCTGGTCTCACTCAGCCTGCCGGGCCTTGCCTCTAGACTCCCCAGGGCATGTGACGACTTTCTTACTGCTTTACAAATTGGTCAGGTTGGGTGTTTTCGGAATTAAGGTATTTTTGCACATTTCTCAATGATATCAGAATTTATTTAACCAAAGTTTGTGTTTAAGAGTTTTTGTCATTCTATTTTTTTTTATTTTGTTTTATTTACGTTGGTATTCTGCTTCCGTGTGTGTCTGTGTGAGGGTTTCAGATCCCTTGGAACTGGGTCTGGGTGCTGGGACTTGAACCTAGGTCCTTTGGAAGAGCAGCCAGTGCTCTTGACTGCTGAACCATCTCTCCAGCCCCCTGGCTTTGGCCTTCTTTAGTTTGGTCCTTGTATCCCAGAAGACCCCGGCCCTCCCGCCATGTAGCTCTACTTTTAGGGCAGGGTGGCTGGATACCCTAAAGGACACAAGGACACTGTTTTGTGACCTCCCACAAGGCTGGCAGGTGACAGAGCGGGTGACATAGGTGACCAAGTATTGCCTCTTGGCACCTTGTTCGAGCACAGCAAGAGCTCTACCGTGCCTTTCAGTCAGGCCTCCCGGTTCCCTCTCTGCAGCATAACCTGTGGAGGGTTGCTGTGTTCGGAATGACATAAAGTGACCACTAAAACCAAGTGCAGCGTGAAACACACACTCAAATATATAGTCTCTGTCCCCTCCACTGTGGCCTTCCTTCCTCATGGGACTCTGCTCCTAAGAGGGCCGGGGCTTGCCATCTTTTCGGGTTTGTCTTTGGCTTTCATGGGCCGTTTGCCTTTCCTGCTTGCTATGATTCCTTATTGCTGTACACCCTGGTCCTTCAGTAGTAATCCAGCTAGCCTTTCCCTCTGATCCTGATAGCTACATGGAGCATGACTAAGTCCCGGCGTGGCCCATAAGGAGCGGTGTTCGGGGTCTGGGTTTGGTAGAGGCGGTAGTGGAAAGTTTCTCGTTCTTGCTGGTTTTCACAGATGACCGGAGCTCTGTGTCTGGTGATTTTGTTATGCCGTGGTCCTCCCTGGCTCTGGAATGTGTCGGTGGTGGGCTTTCCTTACCAGGAGTTGAGTTTTTATCTGGATTCACAAGCCGTTCCTGGGTGAGAGAGTATCCTGCTGCCTGGGTTGTGCTGGATGAGGATAGAGGAGCTGTAAGAGCGAGGCTGAGTTTTCTCCCTATCTTACAAGAGCTGAGAAGAGCCTTGTCTCGCCCCCCCCCCGTGCCTCCTCTCTTCTGTGGAAGAACACACGGCAGAGTGGGCTGGGGTCGTGTCTCTGGTTCTCTTGTTTGCCCCGTCTCTGTCTCTGTCTGTCTCTGTCTCTCTCCTTCAGCAGAAAATCCATCCGTCCCTTTGGATGCCAGCCTGTCTGGAGTGCTATAAAAGCCCACACAGACCCCAGAATTCACAACCCAGGATTCTTCACTCTTGCCGCCTAATAACTCCCGTTCTGAGATCCTATGACAACTCACAACCTTCAACCTAAGGGCCTTGAGGAATTCTAAATTACCCTCTTGTAATTTACAATCTTACACTGTGAGGAGCTTTTCTAGGGACCAACAAACACATCCATCTCTTTTCTCCAGTGTGAACACAGCAGACATCACTAATGGATCTCAGCACCATTCTACATGCTGAGTCAGAGTGGAACCTGAAATAAATATATGTTGAGCAAAAGAAAGAATGAACGTTATCCTTCCTGGTCCCCAGCTTGTATGCAAGGTAGACATTTACCCCCACGGTGTTATTAAGAGGATTAAATGAGATAGTACCCCCGGAACGGTAACCAAGTACCCAGCGTACAGCAGATGTGCAGTTAATTTCCCCACTACTGTTATGTCACTGCCCCTCTCTGTTCATGGTTTTGGAGCCGAGGTCTCTCCTCACTTGAAGCCTGCTCTCTCCCCGAGTCTACACAAAGATGGCATGGCCTAAGAAGGGAGATGGATCTTGTCAGCATTTTATCATGAGAGGTGACTCTGATCATGGAGCCCCAGGCTGGCTTATGGTGAGAGGAGCATCTCCCATCCTGGAATGTTCTTAGAGGTGGTCTCAGACGCCTCGGTGTGTTTTGAGACTTTATAGATTGTCTCCCTGTAGTCACCAGTGGCCCCGAAAGCCCCAGAAGCAGGCCTTCATCGCTGAGGTTAGAGGGGTCTGCAGAAGGCTGGGACACAATGCTACGTGACTCTGGCACAGACCGCAGCGTTAGACACAATGTAGCAGCCACCTTATTATTCTTTCCCTCTTGAGGAGCAGGTGAGGCCTGTCCCTGGGCTGGACACACTGCGAGGAAACAGAAACCATGGCTAAGGGGCAGAGTGACTCATTAAGCCAGCTGAGAGGCAACATCTGTTCTGGGTGTAACCTCTTTTCCAACATTCTAGGTGCTGTAGTCCCAGCCAGCTCCGCCCTCTGCAGTGTGGGAGGGCAAGAGCTTAGAAGCTGTTCCCTGACCCTGTGACCTTTGTGTAGATTAGCACCATGACTCTGAGCTCCCTTGGATGGGGATCTAGAGACTTCCTCAAAGGCAAAAGCTTGAGGCATCCCACTCCTGGTAAATGACTTCTCTCTCTCCTCTCTCCCCTAAGCCCTATCTCACGCACCTTGGAAGTCATTGTTGTCTCTTGTGTGAAATTCTCCTCTTTTTTTGAGGTGCACAGAGGTGATTTGTCTGTAAAATGAAAGCCCCTAGGAGTGGAAATAATTTTAGACTCTCAGAGCCGTTCTTTCTGTGACTTAGCAGCTGCACAGAAAAACTTTACTTTTCATGCCGGGAAGCCAGTCCTCATCCTATCAGGTTTGGAGCCAAGGAGAAACTTCCCGAAGGCCACCTGTGGGCCCGTGGCTTTCAGGGAGCTTTGAGCGTGGCCTACAGAGGATCGCTGTGTTTCAGAGGGAAGCCTTTGAGCTCTTTATAACTCACTGTCCACAACTTTAAACCTGATAGCCCTTTGGAGATTATAAATTACCCTTTTGGGGGGATTCAGCTTATGATTTCCAGTCTTAGAATTAAAAGGAGGGTCCTTTGAGCTGGTCCAGGCACCAACAAACATGTACCTTCCTTTTTCAGTGTGGCCGCCGCAGACAGTACTAGTGGATCCAGGCACCTTTTCCCAGGTTGAATCAGAATGGAACCTTTGAGTCATTCTTATCCCAGTGTTCGAACCTAAGGAAGTTTATTCTTGTACAGTTATAGCAATTGAGGCCTAGAGCTTTAATTACCTAGCATACACGTGTATAGCATGTGAGCGCACATGCATGTGCATTATTAGGCTGGTAGAGCAGTTCAGACTGGTCTGGTCTGATGGAATGTATGTGGTGGTCTTCAGATGATGTTCCTAAATATTTGGAGCGCCCCCACACATTTAAATCTGGGGTTCTCCCTCTGGACACATCTGTCACACTTGCCCCATCTCTAAAGAATATAAAGAATAAAGCGTGTTGATTTCTCGATAGAGTACCATCTGAGCCAGCCAAGCGAGGGCAGCAAGAAATTGGAAATTAAACCGCGAGGGTCAGTCCAGAACAAACTAGTCTGAGATTAGGAGACTTAAAAGGTCAGGACAGCTGTGGGAAGGTAAGGAAGGTCAATTGCAGGGTATCTTTTGGCTTCCATGTGACCCGGAAGAGAAGGTAGGGCCGATTGACTGGTTTGAAATGGTTCATTTGTGTGGGGGTAAAAAAGATGTCCCCTGGTGAGTGGCTTTGTGTCATTGGCCCCTTTTGTACTCATTCCCAACTCAGCCTTGCCGAGATGCCTGTCTTCCATTGAGATGCTGCCTTAACTTTCTTGGGGCCTTTTGATTCTGTATCTGCTGTGTGGACGGTGTTTCCGGCCCTTGTGAGGCCTGGGCATCTCCAAAGGGGTTCAAGGTCTCCTGTAGCCTTACCGTGACATCCTCAGTGAGGCCTAATCTCTGATACTATCTCGATCACAGGTGATTAGGTTCCAGGGTGCCAAGGTCATGGATTTGTGCTGTTACCAGAGGCCGTGAGTGCAGGGGAGATACTCTCTGTGGGGAGCAGATCTCACCAGACCCAGCAGACTCTACAGTGGGTGTCATGACTCAATTGTGTGCTGTGGGTTCTTTTGTCTGTACAGTACTCACGTGAGACACACTGTTACAGCAGCAAAGGCAACTGAGACAGAGACCGAGCCTGTCCGTGAGCTTGTGTGCCAGGGTGCGTGTGGATGTGTCCGTGCGTGCGTGCCCATGGCAGGGGACCATGTGGAAGCCGCATGCCTGTAGCCTTTGCAGGCTGGATGTCACAGGATCAGGCCCGGTCATGTGACCGGCTTCACTCTGGGGCCTTCTAGCCTGAAGCCTGCTCTGATGCTTTGCTTATGGGGAGGACACCGACACAGACATCACCTCCTGCTATAGTGTCTTCATGTCACTTCACTTGAGGGCAGCTGCCCTTGCAACGGCAGTGCTATGCCACCGACGCCCCTCTCATGTCCTCATGGGGCACCTCTGTCTGTGCCTCAGCTTTGGCATGGGATAGGGACTTCAGGGACTATGGCAGCACCTCTAGGCAACCTTGATGAGACTCTGTTTGCTGCCCATTTGCTGAACTCTAAGCCAGGAACTTTCCATGCTACTGGAAGAGACTGGTTGGCGCTTTAGATGCTGGCGTTTCATGCGGTATCCTGCCATTTTACAGATTTGATCGAAGAACCGCGGGGGGGTCTAAGAAACGCTGTGGTAGTTTCATTGCTCTGTGGCTTGCATGTCTTAACCCTGTTTGAGCCTGAAGATGACACCATTTGACAGAAAATATCCTTCAGAGTCAGAGTGGTTATGCGACTTGCCCAAGACCACTCAGCAAAGAAGGCAGCACTGGGGCCCAGGCACAATGTGGTTTCACAAGGCTCTCATCTCCACCTCTAAAGCTCATTCTTGGGAGCCTTTAAGTTGAAGTAGGTCCATAGCTCTTTCCAGTTTGTTAAGTACCCACTAACTAAAGTACCTGAATGTTGTGTCAAACACCCCTCTGCGTGGCCTATGTACCGGTTCGTCAAATCTTATAGCAGCAGAGAGAAGCAGTGTTGTTCCCATCTTGATTTCAATAAGAAATGGAGGCTTCTCAGGTCCCAGGGACAGGAGAACATAAAAGAGATCATTCAAACCCAGGTGTCTGGCTACAGATCACAAATGCGTGCGCACGCGCGCGCACACACACACACACATACACATACACTCACACACACACACACACACACATGCACACGAACATGCACACACACGTACACTCACAAACACGCACACGCACACACAGACATGCACATGAACACGCACACACATGCACACACGAACAAACCCCTGCCTACTTGTCTATAAGGCAAAGTGAGGCCAGCTTCTCTTAAGTGTCACTTGGGTGGAAGAAATCATAGGAAGTCCCCACCTGAGCTTCCTGGGTCCCACAAAAGGCACACAACTAGAACCTGTTGGATTTGTTTAAAGCAACAGAGAAGATATGTAGCTCTGGTAAGGTAATAAATTCCCCATTGGACAGGGACTGTGAACTGAGAGACCAGAGCCCCTTCCCCCTCTATTGATCCTCCAGACAAGACACCATGCACCATTAACCCAAGAGGAGGCACCCAGGGGACGATACCCCATCCTGTTTGTTAATCCTGAACACACGGAGTGCTGGGGCTGAGGGCATCACTGGGCACCAGGCTGAGGAACATGTGGGCCGTCTGAACTGAATTGTTACATTTTGAGATGAGACAGATTGCCCAGGCTAGGAATTTGGGGTCCTAATTCCATGAGACCCTTCAAGTTTCCTAGCCTGTACCAGCCATGTGGTTTTGGTAGGTGGGATCTGGGGGTATTGTTGGCCCCACCACGCCTAAACTCACACCCCTGGCACTCACACCCTTTGGGAGGGTCCCGCACTCGCATCTCCGTGCTCCACACCATTTTTCCTGCAGGAAGAAGCACGTGACGCACAAGGCGGGTTCCTTTATGTGTACCGAACCCCTTGGTCATCTGAGCAGCCCCACATCCCATTTTGCTAAATTGCCAGACAGAAGCAGTTAACAGTCTCAACTCTCAACACAGCTGCCAGCCAGGAAACGGATAGACACATCCCGCTCGTGCTGCGGGGGTGTCATGGCGAGTAGGAAGACTTTGCAGTGGGCACCCTGGAGCAAGTCTGTGATGCCAGCCAGATTCCACTCAACTGGATTAAGCCAGACTGCTACCCGTACTACCTACAACCAAGGGGTTCAGTTTCCTAAGTGCTGGGCTGGGGTATGTGGTCCCTCACCCGTGCCCTGTTTACTCCGGACTCCATTCTTGCCTTCGCTGTTGTTGCTGTTGTTGTCGTGGTTGTTTTTGTCATCATCGTTGTTGTGGAAGAGAAACTTGACTCATCCTTAGCATTTCATGAGCCGCCCGCCCCTTCCCTCTGGTAGGTGTGTGAGCAGCTGGGACGCTTACCATCTGCAAACCCTTCACACCCTGCCTCATTCTCTTCCCATCTTGTGGTGACTGAGTCTCATCACTGTATCTTCTCTGAAGTCAGGACTCAACGTGCATGAATGAGGGAGGTAAGATGGGGGTCGTCTCAAAGGGAGACCCCTCTTTCCATCCTCTGAAAGACCATGCCAGGCATTTCACATTAGGGGTGCAGTGGTGACGAAGATGTGTCCGTGCCCTTGGAGGCTCACAGAGATGGGGCATGAGAGCAACATGAGTTAACAGTGACCGGGACTGGGAGAATGTGGCAACTTCCATGGTGTACTTGATTGAGATCCAAGTTCCACCCTCAGCACCCCCAGACAAGCCCTGTTTGTTGAGCACTCCCGATGTCTGGCAGTCATGAGTCACCGGATGATAGCCTTCAATCCTCACGACAGCCCCGTGATCTTGGGAACTCTCATCTTAGAGACAGAGGCTGGATTGATCCACCAATTTCCTGCTTGGTTGATGGGTGAGCTCACGGCTCCATTCTCAGAGAACAAATGTTATCATCGTTAGTAAAATGCGTCGGACAGCTGCCATGTGCCCTGTATCTCGGGTTTATATCCTTGCTGTCCTTTAGTCTGCGGTTGGCTACGTATTACACAGTAGGAAGTAACAACGTGATATCTAAGCTCTGATTCTGGAAGCGTCCAGCCCCTAGGCTGTGTCAGCGCTTTCTTGTCAGGACGGTGTAGCATCTCCCATCAAATCAGCCCCTTGGCTGACAGGAGGGACATGAAATCTAGAAGGAAATTGTAACCCAGATGGCCGCAGGCAGGCTGAAATGTGCGTTCACTCCAAACAGACCACGAGGTCCATCGACAAGTACTTCCGAAGTGCCAACACTGTTTCTTCAGTGAGCAGGACAGAAGAGACCCTGGAGCTCTGTCATGGCCACATAACCAACAAGGGGCAGCTTAAAGGAGAGCTTGTTCAGGCTGCTGTTGGAGGAGACACACTCTGCAGGAGGGAGGGCGTGATGGGCGTGGCTTTCACTTGTGAGGTCAATGGAGGTTGGTCTTCAGGCAGCCTGTGAGGCCTGGGTGGTAGTGGGTGTGTCCTGTGCCAGCAGCGGGGAGTGTCCACAGTGTTAGAACCCTTCCTTTCTTATGTCCCCTCTGTGCCCCTCTTCCAGCTCTCAGGGGCTCAGAAGTTGCTGACTGCAGTGTTTGCCTGGAGAGCAGGAAAGCTCACTGTTAAAATAAAATCCATTCCTGTCATCGCAAAGCCAATAGGCCACGGTTTATAACCATAGGGCCGATGACAGTTGGACATCAGTGTGCTCTTTCGTGACAAGTGCGAGAACAGTTGTTGCTCACACGCGTCACACGTTGGTGGGCGGGGGCCTCCCACCACACCCCTGGGTCGGATGACAGCATTTATTAAGCACTCTGTGTGTGCTTCTTCCTGGCTTGGGTGCTTGTCCCCATCAGCTCTCTGAATCCTCAGGGGACTGTCTTTGCTCCCACTGTGAATATATGGAAACCAAGGCCCACAGACCTTCAGATAGCTCCAGGTCCAATACCTGGAATCCCTGACAGGGCAGCCTAGCGCCAAGGAGGTGGGATGGTGTTAGTGACCATTCTGACTAGCATCGGTGTGTCTGCCCAGCTCTGACTGACAAACACTAGCCGGGGAAGGTTGGAGAAGATTTGTTGAAGAGCTGTCTGGAGTCTGCTTGAAGGCAGGTTCAGGGGTGGGAACATCCTTGCTGCTTTTCGTCATTTGCCCAGTCAGGGACGGTTCATCCACCCTTCTCTTCAATCCACGGCTCCCAGACACGAGGGCTTTTAAAAGGCAAGATTCCCAAGCCTGCGGGGAGGATTTTTTGAGCCAGGGATTTGATTTGGGGGCCCGTGAATCTGCACTGAGCCACCTTGCCATCCTGAGAAGGTATCCAGGCTGAGGAGTACAGGGATTCAGTGTAAGGTCCCGGAGGACATCTGTGGGTTCCTACTGAGGTTCAACATTGTCTTATTTCTATTGCTGCAATGAAACACCACGACCAAGAAGCAAGTTGGGGAGGAAAGGGTTTATTCAGCTTACACTTCCACATCGCTGTTCATCACCAAAGGAAGTCAGGACAGGAACTCACACAGGGCAGGAACTTGGAGGCAGGACCTGATGCAGAGGCCATGGGGGAGTGCTGCTTACTGGATTGCTCCCCAGACTTGCTCAGCTTGCTTTCTTATAGAACCCAGGACTACCAGTCCAGGGATGGCACCACCCATAATTGACCCCCTCCTACCTTAATCACTAATTGAGAAAATGCCTTACAGCTGGGTCTCATGGAGGCACTTCCTCAAGGGAGGCTCTTTTCTCTGTGATAACTCCAGCTTGGGTCAGGTTGACACACAAAACCAGCCAGTACAAACATGTCATACTCAAGACAAAAATGATGGAGTTACTAATAGCCCAGACACTCCAGGGGCCTGGCACCATCTCCTTGGCGATGTGTTACTGTGGGTGGGCCTAGCCCACACCACTTTTAAATATACACAACTTACAAATATACACTTGGTAAAATACACATAACTTAAAGCTGGCATTTGGGCTGGAGAGGTGGCTCAGTGGGTAGTGTACCAGATGAGTTAGCGTATGTCTGTAACCTCAGTGTTCCTGTGGCAGAAGCCTGCTCGTCAGCTAGCCTGACGTCCACAGCAGAAGCAGCAGCAACACACAGAGGCCCTGCCTTGAATAATGCAGAATGACAAGGCTGACACCCAGGTTTGCCCCCTGACACCCACAAGTGCACTGTGACACATGCCAGCTCCCTCAGGTAGGCAACATACACACACACACACACACACACACACACACACACACACGCACGCACACACACACACACACACACAGTGCTTACTAATAGCTCCCTAGTGACAGTAGCAAGACAGGGGTCATCAGTGACAGGGTAGGAAGGTACTGTACTGTGCTCTGGTTGGTTGTTTCCGTCCTGTGTCTGTTGAGAAGCTTGAGCTCACGCAGGCGGAGGTGAAGGAAGGAGGCACTGTAGGCTATGTATGTAAATTCTCCATTTCTCCTTTTTGAGGGAAACAGGACGGCGAGTTCATTGTCTGGTTAGTACCACAGGCGGCTTCCCGTGCCTTCTTCCACCTCCCTGGGCAGAGCAGAGCATGTACGTGTGAACCTTCCTAGCAGCACTACAGAGCTCACTATGGAACTCACTACAGAACTCACGTAGCGTCCAGGACGCCAGTGTGTAAGCCTGCCTGGTGCTAACCACACAGTTAGGCCTTGTATGCTGAAGAAGACTTTCCTCTTTGTTTTAAACCTTGTGTCAACAAACGATCTGTAGACACTCCTGCTACACGTCCCGAGCTGTTGACTTCGTGCAGTTGTGGCCATGGGTCTGTGGTTTTTGGGTACCCGAGGGGAGCTACAAAAGCTGGCCTGTTTGCCACGCCAGTGGAATGTTCTTGAGTGTTCCTGCCATGAAGGGAGGCCGGGAAGTCAGCAAGTAGACTGAGTTACAGAAGTACTGTCCTCAGCGGGGATCTTAAAACATAGTCCTGGGGTTGGGGATTTAGCTCAGTGGTAGAGCGCTTGCCTAGGAAGCACAAGGCCCTGGGTTCGGTCCCCAGCTCCGAAAAAAAGAACCAAAAAAAAAAAAAAAAAAACCAAAAACATAGTCCTTCTTCTCTGGAAGGACACTGAGACCGAGGGGATGGGGTGAGGGGTGAGGACAGAGTCGGTGGCTTTCTGCTGCCATGTGGTACCCCAGACTTCAGAGGTATCACTCTCTAACATTCTGTACCGTCCTTTTCTCTTAGAGAGTGACCCAGATGTGAAGGAAGGAAGTGGGGTTGCTGGGGGCGGGGCTAAGGAGGCTGTTGGGAATCTGTGCCCGATGTCACCTAGGGTGTCCACCCCTATCCAAAAGCCAGACCCCTTTCATCTAGGTGGGAACTAAGAAGTCTTGGACTTGGACTCTTGCGGTGACTGGTTGTCTCACCCACAGTGCTGGGCGCCTCTGTACTTTTCTCTAACTCAAGGGGACATGTTTCTTTTGTGACCTTGGGAGCATCATAGAACCTCTCTGAACTTGGGTTTTTCCTCCACACAATGAGAGGTGGTGTGGATGGGTGGAACGGGCGAGCAGTGAGCCTGGTATTTGTTATTCTGGAGCCTATATCTGAAATGGGCTATCTCAAGCCCGTATCTGAAATGGGCTATCTCACACAAAGGTTCAAGAGAATGAATGTATCCCAGTGGGGACTTCAGTTCCCTGTGTGTACCCATACAGAGCCCCAGTCCCCACTCTGTTGTTGGCTTCCCCAGTTGATCTGTGCTGCCGAGATGGCTAGGCGCTTGCTCGAATGACTCCTAGCCACTGAGAGTAAACACTGAATGGCCGGGGATATCAGCAGGACCAGCCTCGCCTGCTGCCTCTGTTCCCCCTGGAGCAGTCACACACTTTAAGACAGGAGGTTGTTTTTTAAAAAAATAAAAGCCATTTATTAAATTAGAAATGAAAGATAGATATTCAGGTTTCTTTCCTACTTTCCTAGCTTTCTGCGAATCCTGGTTCTGTCCTGATCTCCACCCGGATCCTTAGAGCCTTTAAGAATCTAGCCTCCCAGCCTCCTTGCTTGGTGGAATCTCATGCGCTGGGCACCTCTTTCAGCCGGCTCTGGTGGGTGTTGGGCTCCACTCGCAAGGGTGTCAGGCTCTTCCAGCCTCTGCTCATGCCTGGTCAGGTGGCGGAGCAGTTTGTCTTTGAGGTGGGAAAGATGGTGAGATAGACACAGAGTTTGTGAGTAAAACCAGGTGTGCACCATGCATACTTTATTATTGTTACCACCAATGTCTTATCTTTATCATCAACATCATCATCTCCTCCATCATCATCACCCCCATCATCACCATCACCCCCCATCACCATCATCACCCCCATCACCATCATCACCCCATCCTCACAATCATCACCACCATCCTCATCCTCCTCCTCATCACCACCACCATCATCATCATCATCACCATCTACTATTTCTAATCTGGGAAAGCCACTTTGGGAAGCTGCACCCTGATCTCAGAGAACGTAAACATGTGAAAGCGACCGATCCCCTGGAAAGGTGGCAGCCAGTGCAGTTAGCAGTTCTATCTTATGTCACCCTCGGAATAGCTTTGTAAGCATGTTCTCTCGTCATTTTCATCTTAGCCATGACAAAATTGGGGCACAGAGGGGTCAGGAAGCTTGCAGGGTAGCGCTGCTTGGTGGAGGGCCGAGGTTTGAGGTAGGACTTGTGACATCCTCTGAGTTTTGAGTGTGTGTGCGTGCACGTATGGTGTAGTATGTGTGGTGTGTGTGTGTGTGTGTGTGTGTGTGTGTGTGTGTGTGTGAGAGAGAGAGACAGAGACAGAGACAGAGACAGAGACAGAGACAGAAACAGAGAGATACTCCTGAGTATGGGCTTGCATACCATGGTTCTCCTGTGGAGGTCAGAGTTCAAGCCTCAGAGATTGAATCTTTCACTGTGGGATCCGGGAATTGAACTCAGGTTCTCAGGCGTGGTTGGCAAGTGCCTTTAGCTAGTGAACCACATCAACGGCTCTGTCCCGATGCAAGTTGAGCCTGCGTCCCAGTTTGCACGTTGTTGCTGTCACTCGGGCTGGTGTGGAGGCATGGCCACCTCTGTGTCCTGAATGCATGATCCCTGCTTGTGTCTTAGAGACTCATTCCCTGCGGTGTGAGGGTCATGGCAAGACCCTAAGTTCTTTCCTCATCTGCTACACGGAGATGAGAACTCACAGAGAAGCTGTGTGGAGGAAGTTGTTCATCCAAGGCCGGTAGTCAGTGTGCCCATGCTCAGGACAAAAGATGGGTTCTGCTTGGACCCTCCCCCTCCCCCTCCTCTCCCTCCTCCTCATTGACCCAGTGTCAGTCAATCTGGAACCAGACCCTTCCCGACACAGTGGCCTTCCCTACAGACACATTGACGTAACTGCAGGTGCCTTATTGTTTGATGGCTTTTTAATTGGATTGCACAGATAGGCCCTGCCTGACTGAATCGGAAAGACTTTTAGGAACTAAACACAACCTAAAATGTTCCTGCTACACACCAATAGGCAACACCTTCAAACTTATCACAGCAATGAGAAGAAGCTGGGGCATGGGAAAGATGGGGTGATCCTCTGTGTTTTTCTGTCCTGAAGTTTTTACTTAGGGGGAGAAAGTCTTCCAATCTTCCAATGCTAAACATTCTCCTCAGGGAACTCATGACAGTCACCTAAGATGCTCTCTTTCTCCCCCCCCCCCGTCCCTCCCCTCTCTCCTCCCTCCCCTCCTCTTACTCCCATCCTGCTGCCTGGCTGCGAGAACCTGGGGAGCCAGGTCCAGAGGCATCTTGGATGCGCAGGGAGGGAGGCAGCCGCAAAGGTGGGCACGTTTAATAGGATGCAGCTGCAGTGGCCTTTCCCTGCTGGCCACACTTCAAGAAGATCTGACACACAGCAGAGCGGACCTTGCCCCCACCTCCCCACCCCACTCTTCTGTGGCTCCTCCCCATCGCTGGCTTTGATACCCTCTGTCCTTGCACACTCATTCAATGGCAGCGGCAGGGTTGTGTGCAAGCATCTTGGAATCATGGGACATATGCTGCCTTCTCATTTGTGAGATCTCTTGGTGGCAGGAGGTGGGGTGGCTCAGTGTTAGCAGGCAAGTGGGGCCCTGGGTTCCATCCCCCCACCCTGCAGGAGATGTGAGGAGGAGATAGAAAAAGAGCTCTGGCTTGGAGGATCCCTGGGTGGGGCTGCAGGTAATGCTTGGTTTTCCTCAGGGAGATTCCAGCCCTTTGTTGAGAACTCGGCTTCCAGTCACATCTTTAGTACTGGGTCGGCTGCTGTGTTGAAGTCCTCATGAGGAAGCGTGTGTCTGAAGCGCTCCAGCGCTGCCTTCATTTCTGTCTGCTGGCTCGCCTGTGTCTATGAGATTCTCACCTCCTGTTTCATTTCTGATGCGCCAACCCCATTCACATCAGGATTTTTAATTACAGTAGCATGTTGAACTCAGTAGTAATACCGTGATTTACTAAAATGCACTTACGTGGACTTTAACTCATGAAATTATCCAACTTTGGCCGTCTTAGAATGTTTCCAGTGCTTGACTGGTGGAAAGAAAACATAATACTGAATGGACGTGCATGAGTGTCTGTGTGAGTGTGTCTGTGTGTGTGTCTGTGTGTGTGTATGAGTGTGCATGTCTGTGCATGAGTGTGCATGTCTATGTGTGAGTCTGCATGTCTGTGAGTGTGCATGTTTGTGTGAGTGTGTCTGTGTGTCTGTGTGTGAGTGTGCATGTCTGTGTGAGTGTCTGTGTGTGTCTGTGTGTGAGTGTGCATGTTTGTGTGAGTGTGTCTGTGTATGTGTCTGTGTGTGTGAGTCTGCATGTCTGTGTGTGTGTGAGTGTGTCTGTGAGTGTGCATGTCTGTGTGTGAGTCTGCATGTCTGTGTGAGTGTGCATGTTTGTGTCTGTGAGTGTGCATGTCTGTGAGTGTGCATGTCTGTGTGAGTGTGCATGTCTGTGTGTGAGTGTGCATGTCTGTGTATGAGTGTGCATGTCTTTGTGAGTGTGTCTGTGTGTCTGTGTGTGAGTGTGCATGTTTGTGTGAGTGTGTCTGTGTATGTGTCTATGTGTGAGTGTGTCTCTGTTTGTATTTAGACTAGAGGTCAATTTCAGGGTATTCCTCTGGATCTGTCCACTCCGTCCATCCATCCATCCATCCACATGTATGTAGCCTTTACTGGCCTGGAATTCTACATGATCAGGTTGACCTTAAGCTCACAGAGGTCAGCCTGCCTCCACCCCCTCGTGTTGGGATTAAAGGTGTACACCACCATGACCACCACTTCAGTTTTTCAGATGCGGTCTCTGAACTGGTCCCGAGTTTACTAAGTAGATGAGGCTGGCTGGCCCACTAGCCCCAAGAATCTCCACTCTCCCTTTCTGGGACTTCACACAGAAGCCCTGAGCCTGGCTTTTTAACACAGGCTCTGGGTATCAAATTCAGTCTCATTCTTGATCCATGAGCATTTTGCCAGTTGCGCTGTTCCCCAGATCCTGGAGGAAGGACGTTTACCCCCACTACGCTTCCTTTCCGTCATGTCATCTATCCCCTTGGCGCCATTTTCCCAGAGGGAGGCTGGTAGGTTTGAAGAGTTTAAACACCTTCCTGGCTCCGTGACGTGGCATACACAGCCACGTTTTTCAGCAGTGTTGACTCTCTTGGCCTCTGTGGCAGAATCACATCAGACAGGTGGGTGATTGAAAACCTAATTCCTTGTCTTTAAATCACTTAGACCTACAGAAAGGAAAATGGAAGTTTTTTGAAAAGGAAGTGGCTGCCTTTTAAAGTTCTGTCTCTTTATGACTTGAGTGTACGTCCTTCTGGTGGGATTCTATCTTGCTTCGGAGGAGAGACATCCGGGCCTTTGTCCCCTTATCTCCAGCAAGGCCAAATGCAAGGCCCACCACACACCCCGGTCTCCTCTGCCCATGGCAGCACGGTTACTCCCCGTGGCTCTGAAATAACCTTGTCCCCACAGATTGTGTGCGCGTGCTGTGTTCCAGTAGTGAGGTTTTGGCTTGAACTGGAAGAGAGACCATTTTTGAGGCATTTCTTTTGGGGAACAGTTAGAAAACAATTATTAGTACAACAATTAGTAGTCATCAGAAAGCATGCCTAATGGTCTTTCGTCTACCGCTTACCTGGGGCCGGGTCTGGCTCTCAGCCTCTGCACGGAAGATTTGTTTGGGATTCACAGCAACCTCAGGAAGGAGGTGCACGTCTTGTGACTCACACATGTTAGCGTGCTAGAGTTGTGTTAACAAATGAGCGCATACTGGACATTTCAAAGCAACAGAAATCTGTTCTCCCAGGTTCTGGAACGTCGACATGCAAAGTGAAGGTGTATGATGGCCGTGTTCCCCTCGCAGGCTTCTCTAGGGGAGAATCCTTGCTTCTGGCAGCTCCCGGCAACCCTGGCCATTCCGTCTTGTCATCGAGTCCTTCCAACGCTTTGGCCATCTCCCTACGTTCTCTTCCCTGTGTGTGTCCGTCCTCTTCTCCTCCCGTTAGGCACCAGCTGTGTGACCTGGGACCCACCCTCATCCGCTGTGACCTCATCTCCAAGTAACTTCAATTACACAAGCAAAGACCCTGTTTCCAAATAAACTTGCATTTTGCGGTTCTGAAATATGAATTGGAGATGGGGCGCAGTTCCCTCCAGAGCACCATGTTCCTTGCCTTCTAGGATAAGGTAGAGACAAAGAAGGAAGAAAACGCTAGAAGGACTCAGAGTCTTCCTGGTGGTCTTGAGACTAGCAAGGGTGACTGCCCCTTTGATAGTCACAGGAGCTGTGTGGAAAAGCTGGTGCCCTGGGCGAGAGACTGCAGATGTAGCCTTCCTTGTACGGCCGACTGTGTTAACATGCGGCTGTCCTGTGTAGGGCTGAAAACAGGGAGCCAACGGGTTTGGAGTTCATGGCCCCAGCTTCAGTAGCTTCAGCAAAGGTGACTCCTCGCCAAGAGCTGCGTCACATGTCTGTAAGCGTGGGGGAACCCCAGAGGCAGACTTCGACGTGTCCAAGTTGGAAAGTCAAACTTGGAGCACCCAGACACCAGAAGAAAGCACGCTGGCACGTTATCTGCCGCCTGCGAAATACATTCGTACGCATTCCAGGAAACTGCAGGGCAGGGGCTGAATTCCCGAGCCGTTAGGCTGGGACTAAACACTTAAGCGCTCAAGGCTCGGGATGACTCCTGCATGGCGGATGCAAGCTATGCCTTGTAATGCTGTCTGCTTTGTCTCATCGGAGGGGGGTATAAAGTGAATTTATAGGGGCTTTGCAGGGTCAGCTGCCAGCTCCTGCTCTTTGAACCACTTGTCCATGGCGTCTTGAGTTTCTCCGCTATAAAATCCTACCACTGCGGGGCTTCAGAGATGACGAACGGTTGGTTAGTCTGGGATGCGGGCTGTTGCCCTTCATGCTTTATGGTCGGCCTGAAGTAGCTCTGTCACTTCAGTTAGCACAAGGCTGACTGTTGTGTAAGGAAAAGGCTTCTAAAAAGACATTAAAGTCCCAAAATATCACAGCCTACGTCTAAGAATCTCAATGAACTCGACCAGGGAACCATGTCTAAGATGGCCTTTGATTAATATTTAGCCTTTCAGAAACTTTTTAGCTGGCTTTTAATAATTTATATTGTATTTAAATTTTAAAGTTCTTTTTGGAATACCTCAGTTCCCAGAAGAAGAAGGTAACATCTAAATAATATAAGCCCGGTCGTTAAGATTTAGAAAAGGTTTTTAACTTACAACCAGGATAGAAATACTGTTCGATTAAATCTTACGTGCTGCCGTTGTTAGGTGAATCTTCTCGAATGGGTCAAAATCTTGACAATATTAATACCTATCCTGGAAACATTGTTGTGCGTATTTCTGGATGTAGTCTTATTGAGCTGTGAATTTATGCATAAAGTTTACTCATTTTAAGTTGGGCTAAATTGACAGAACTGTTCAGACTCCCCTACAGTCCAATTGAAGTTCTCCATTATGTTCGCAAACAATCCACGTCTGTCAACTGTCACTCCTGGTCCCCAGCCCTGGCCTTGAGCAGACTCAGCCACTCCCTGTGGCAATAGATTTACTTCTTTTGTACATAGTAATCTCTAATAATTGGGTTTTAAATTAAAAACTTGGTGTTTTAGGCTATTTTTGGAGTCTCCTTTTGAAGCCGTTTTGTGGGTCACCGTTCCACCAGTTCTAATGGCTTTGGCTCATCGCTGAGCTCCATCTGGGACTCTTGCAGGACTTGAGTCACCGGCTCACACATAACTCTACCCAAGACCAGCCCCACCTGTCTGATTCCTGGCCCATCTGTCAGGATCAAACTCTAAGATGCTTTGGAGAGGATGGCGGGTCCAGCACGTTCTGAGGGTCTGTTCTAGATGGTCCCCATTAGAACTTGAGAGGCCCTGGTTCTAGCCACAGCTCCTGGGCAGTGTCTCATACAGCAAGCCTGGGAACCATGTTCTTCTTTGACGTCCAGTGCCTCCCCTTCCGCTGTCTGCCCTTCCGGTGCCTCCCCTTCTGCTGCTTCCCCTTCCGGTGTCTGCCTTTCCGTTGCCTCCCCTTCCGGTGTCTGCCTTTCCGGTGCCTCCCCTTCCGGTGTCTGCCTTTCCGGTGCCTCCCCTTCCGGTGCCTCCCCATTCCTTCCCTTCTCCCTACCCTTTGCTATGCTCTCAGTGGGTGAGTGGCATTCTCCGCTGGTCAGAAGTTCGTTTTCCGAGTTTTGTGTCTTAGCCTATTCTGGCTTCCATAACAACCAACCACAGACTGCACAGTATCTAAACAACAAAAATGTATTTCTTACAAGTTCAAAGATCAAAAAACTGACAGATGAGAGTCTACAGAACGTCTGCTACCTGTTTCATGGGTTCTGTGTTTTCTGTGTCCTCCTGGGGTAAGATAACATTTTTATCCATTCTAAAGGCTCCGTCCCCACGGCTGAATCACCTCCCAAACACTCCACCAGGTTTCAGTATAGGAACCTCAGGGGGTTGCAAACATTATTCCCCTTGTTTCTTCTACTCTCTACTATTCTATTGGTCTCTTGCAAATTAATTAGCTAAGTGCACATGTGTGCATGTGTATGCATGGTCATGGGGGCATGGGGACATCAAAGGACAAACTGCAGGAGTCCCTTCTCTCTCTCCACATTACAGATGATTGTGAGCCACCATGTGGTTGCTGGGATTTGAACTCAGGACCTCTGGAAGAGCAGTCAGTGCTCTTAGCCACTGAGCCATCTCTCCAGCCCCAGTTGCTCTTTCTTAAACCCAAAAGTCTGAACTCTGAAAATCGAAACTGAACCAACTGTTTGGAGCACTAGGACACCCCTGAAAGGTTTTTGTGTTCTCTGTGCACACAGGTCTTCTGCCCAGGGCACGCTTGTTGTCCAACTTATAAGTAGTACACAGGTCCTTTTGGCTTTTGTGGCCTGGGATGCCAAAGTCAGTTCACATGGCGCCCCATGAAGTCACAGGTAAAGGACCTGAAGCTGCAGGCCCCACACGGTCCAAGCTTCTTAAAGACCTTGTTTTAGAAAAATAAACCAATTAAATAATGCTGCCTCCTGTAAAAGCAGGCCTTTAATGGGTTCCACGGTGTGGCGGGTCCCCATGAGCTTGTCTGCTACTGTGGGGGGGACTTGAGTCTTGCACAGCGTGGGTGTAATTTCACACGGTTTATGACCGTGTTCGCCCCTCCGAGTGCTGCGGTACCGTTGTACAGAAGGAGGACCCTGCGTGCCCTCGACACCTTACCTCCTTTTTGGTGGAAATGAAAAATGAAGTCATAAATTAAAGAAAAACACAAAGAATTTCTCCCTCACCTTCCTGGGGCAGCCGTGGAGGAACAAAGAAGCAGTGTTTCCCGGGACAGCCTAATCAAATTCTAATGGCTTTTATGTGTTGACTTTTGCTCAAAGATCCCTCCTCCCATGGGAAGGCCTCTGGGCTTGCAGGATCTGTGCTGAGCTTGTATTGGAGTCCTAGGCTCCGAGCAGGGGATCTCTAATCTCCAGCCTCAGGGTCAGACCCTGCCCCTTGCCTGTTTTTGTTAAGCCATGAAAACAAGCCAACAAAGGAAGCATGTTTCCTCACACAGGAAGATTCAGTGAGCGTCAGATTCCTGTCCGTAAACGAAGCTTGCTAGCATGCCTCAAGTCACTCTTCTTCTATTGTTCTTTGACCCAGTGATGGCACACAGCTAAACCCCACTCGTCCTTCCCAGAAAAATGCTTGCCAGCCTTCTGTTGGAAAGGCCAGGAAAGGGGGTGGAGCGCATGGTCCTTTCTCTCTGGAACGTATGCTTTCCTTTCAGGGTCTCTGCAAGGCTCAAAGGGAGGAAGAATCCAGGAGGGAGGCAGTTCACCTGTTGCTTATGACAGTTACCCTTCACTAGTGTGTGTGTGTGTGTGTGTGTGTGTGTGTGTGTGAATGTTTTTGTGTGTGTGTTTGTGTATGCGTGTAGGAGGAATGGTGTGTATGGGTGTGTGAATGTATGTGTGGAAGAGGAGTGGGGTGTGTGTGTATGTGTGTAGGAGTGCTCTGCGTGTGTGTGTGTGTGAATGTGTGTGTGTATAGGAGTGGTGTGTGTGTGTATGTGTGCAGGGGGTTGGTTCATGTGTGTGTTTGTGTGCATGAATGTGTGTGTATATGTGAGTGTGTGTGTGTGCATGTGTGGAGGGGAGTGGTGTGTGTGTGTGTGTGTGTGTGTGTGCACGTGCAAAAGCCAGAGATTGATGTCAAGTGTCTGTGTCATGTGACTCCTTATTTTCTGAGACCAGTCAACTCAGTGAACTTAGAATTCCACACTTCAGTTAGGTTAGCTGGCCAGTGAGTTCCAGGGGTCTCATCTCTACTTCCCCAGGGCTGGGAGAAGTATCCACTTGTGGACATATGCCACTGTATCAGGTTGGGGTTTTATTTTTTTAATGTGGGTTCTGGGAATCTAACCTCCGGCCTCCATACTTCTTATCAGTTTGCCAAATGAAGTGGCCCTCAAGCCCCAGACTCCTCACCCTGTCCTCAGACTGACATCTGAGCAGCATGCCCCTTCATCTCAGCCTGCTTCCTGACGGTGTCTGGATTGATGTGTGGCCAGTTCTCACCCAGCCCGCTCACTTGCTAGTTCAGGCAGAGAGGCGTTCCCGCCTTTCTACCAGCAGCCGCGCGACACCGACCTTAGACTGCTATGCACAAATCGAGTGCATCACCCAGAAAGGCTTCGGAAACTTGTAGCTGTGGCCAACCACATTTTAAGCAGTCTTCAAGCTTCACAACCAGCCCAGAGAGATTCTCTTTCAACTCCCTTATACAGGTGAGGAAGCAGACACAGAGGATGCTGGATTTGAGGTCACACAGCTGGTACATGGTGAGAGCCATGATGAAAACCCAGGCTGCCTGGTCCAGGAAATGAGGGCATGTGCACTCGGCAAGCACTGTGCACCAGAGTGCTCCCTGGACTTCTGGGAGGCTCTGTTCTTCTTGCTCCATTAATCTTCGTTACGATGATACAGTTTGGTGTTTGAACAAAGCACTGTTCTTGGGCTCTTCTACCCCTGCTCCTTCTCCCTGCTCTTTTCTCCCTCCCTCCCTCTTCCTCCCCTCCCCCCTCCCTCCCCCCTCCCCCCCCTCCCCTCTCCTCTCCTCCCCTCTCTCCTCTTCCTCTGTCTGTAGTTAAGTGTTAGTGTATGACAGGCGGTGCATGGACTTTTTTTTGTAAACAGGAAAAATGAAAGCAAGGGCTCATTCCTGTTGACAAGGATTCTTGCCCTTCTCGCCGCAGTGGGATGCAGAGTTCAAATCCCCATACTGGTTATAAGTGCTGGCTCTTTCCAGAAGCACAAGCAGTCATCCTTTCTACCTCAAGTTGATGTTTTAATGGACACAAACATTGTAGAAGACTTGGGAGGGACTGGGCTTTTGACTTACTGTGGAGGGGCCCCTTGAAAATGATTCACCCCATTCTCAGGAGCCCAGGTCCCAGGTCCCTGGAGGAGGTGGTGTTGCCCAGGGGTGGCGCCTGCACGCCACACGGCAGTCAGCACAGAACTGCGTGGGACTAGGGTGGAGGTGGCAGTTCCTACCACAGTGATATCTTCGCCATAGAAACATCACAGAGCCGATACGGCAGAATGCTCCCGGGCCTTTGGTGGAACTGGTGTAACCACGTCCACTGCACCACAGTTCTCTAAGAGCAAAGCGCATCCCTTCCAGGATGTGACGTGAGGCGGTGCGAATGGCTGCGGTTCTAGTTTGTATTTGCTCGCTCCAATTTTTATCACCCCCTCAGAACGTATTTTTTTTTCCTGTGAAGATGCTGTCATGGCTAGTCTTAGTCATCAGCCTGACATACTCAGAAAGGAGGAGCCTCAGTTGAGGGCTTACCCTCCGTTACTTGGCCTCTAGATATGTCTGTGAGACATTTGCTTGATTGCTAACTGGCAGTGGAGAGCCCTGCTTACTGTGGACGGTGCCATCCCTGAGAAGCTGTCCTGGGTGCTATAAGAAAGCAGGCGGAGGGGACCATGAGGAGCCATGAACAGTGTCCCGTCACGTTTCAGCATCGGTTCCTGCCTCCAGGTTCCTGTCTGGAGTCCCTGCCCTGTCTTTCCCTTCATGGTGAACTGTAAGCTGTGAGATGAAATAAACCCTTTGCTTTCCAAGTTATTTTTCCGTCCTGGCATTCGTCACAGCAACAGAAAGCAAGCTAGGACACAGTGACGCACAGCGGCACACACAGCCTTCCGTGCCCCGCCTCAGCAGCCTCCTCACGAGGCCTCTGCGAACAGCCGTCTCGCACTCTCTCAGCGTATGTGATTGTATCACCTAACGGTGCAGTTCTCAGACCACAGCCCTGTTGCTAGGTGACGTGAAGCGATGCTCCCACACCCGGGCCAGCCACGTTTGTTTCCTTGGGCACTCTGGTGCCTTCTGAAAGTGGCTCCATCTCGGTGAGCTTCAGATGCTCGTCTTGTTTTCCTGTGTGCTGTAGAAGGCGTCTTTAGTGTGGTCTGTGCTGCTGGGGTGTGGATACCTAAACGCTGGGGACAGAACAGCGTTGTGCTGTTGCGGCCAGGACAGCAGTGGGCTCTTAGCTAGAAGAAACTCCTTTCCTCTTGGCATCTTTCCTCCCTCCCGGATGTCTTTTCCTCTGTCGGACAGCAGACCTTTGTAGCTGATGGGCTTTGCTTTCTCTCCTCAGTCATGCGGAGGAATCCCTTTGGCGTGGACATCTGCTGCCGGAAGGGGTCTCGGAGTCCGCTGCAGGAGCTCTACAATCCCATCCAGGTAGGACCCCGGTCCTCATTGCTATCAGCGTGTTCTGGGGAGTTGAAATGTCCTTCCCTGCCCAACGCTTTTCCTTCTGTGATTGTCTTCATGTTCAGCACCCTTAACCCGAAACATTCCCAAACCCAAAACCCTTCGAGCAGCCGTGTGGTGCCACAGATGGAAAGTCCTGTGTCTGACATTATACGGTGGCTCCCAGTCAAAACGCAGGTGCACTGGAATACTGTACGGAGTTATCTCAGGATGCCGTATGTAAGACGCATATGCAATATAAATGAGTCTCATGCTTAGACTTGGATCCTGTTCCCAAGGTACCTCATTATGTACGTACGGATAGTCCAAAAATCTACGGGGGAGCCCAAATATGAACCATTTCTAGATAAGTAGTCTAGGAACATTTTTTTTAAAGTTGTAGAAAAGGTTGTTTAAGAAGTGTGGAGGATTTGTATGGGACTGTACTTTTGACCTTCCCAGAGTTTGGGTCTCTGCGGTGACGTCATCCAGGGTCCTAGCAACGGAACTCTGAACGTCCAGAGCCTGCAAGCTTGTGTGGCCCTCTCTGCTGGCGCCCCCAGAAAGGCGTGCTCGTGGATAAACTCGACACGAAGTTACTGGGACCCAGCGATGGCCTCTCTGCAGAAGACCCCCGGTTGGGTGCGGCTGTAGAGTGATCACTGCTGGTTCTTTTGGCTGATCAGTTTAACAAGGTGATGGGAGTGGAGTGGAGGTCGGGGCAGGGAGTGGCGCATGCCTTCCGTGGGAATCGAGGAGCAGTCAGGAGGCCCGGTCACCATAGCAGTAGCCTCAGGCCACTGGGTTGGTGTGGAGACTCTTAAGCCGGTCCTTCTGTAGGAACGTCTGTTAGTTAGTGATGCTCCTGCCTGAGTGACTGAGCCAACGCCGACGGACCTCAGTAACTGCTGAGAAACGGGTTACTGCAGGGGAGAGATGGGCCGCTCGTGATCTCGGGGCTCCGCTCTGTGCTTCGTTCTCAGTTTGGTATTTCCATAGACCACGGTGCCTGGCGGGAGAAGATAACGCTGGGGTCTCAGTGAGGACAAATTCTTAGAGTCATTGCAGAGGCGCAAACCTGAAAGCTTCTTTCTTCCACTTTCTCTCTCTAGCCTGCGCTCCCTTCTGGGGGGAAAATAGGACTAGCATCTGGGCACCCTTGGTGTCCTAGTGGTGGTCAGTGCTGCTCTATTGGTTCTCTGTCTTGGGGCTCTAGGCGTGGCTTGGACAGAGCACACAGAGGACTGCAAACCCAATGTCTCTCGAGGCTTCCTCTGCAGAGAGAGACTCAGTGGGGATTTGATATTGGGGTTCATTTGCTGCCCCAGTGACCTGGGCATTGTGAATATGTTCTCTACCCTGTGTACTCTCATCTTGATAAAGAGATCAAATCAGGCTTTGGCCACACATAGGATTTCTGGTATACTCTATTGATACCCCCCCCCCAAGAAACCATTCATATTCTCTCTCTCTCTCTCTCTCTCTCTCTCTCTCTCTCTCTCTCTCTCTCTCTCTCTCCATCCTGTGTTGGTGAGCAGCACACGATGCATCTGCAGAGTCATTTCTACGGTAGCTGACCCTCTGGGTAGAAAGCCCCTGGACTATGCCGTATCCACCATTTACATCCGGTGTCTAACACTGGGCCTGGTTGATATCAGGGGTCCCCAGGTATTTGTGACTTTTGAAAGAGCAAAAGTCAAGGTCCAGGTTCCTACTCTCCACGTACCTAGCCGCACAAGCCGGTAGGTGTGACGAGCCCTCACGAGGTGCCCATTTCCCAGCATCCCTCTGGAACCCTGGAGGATGATGCCTGTATATGATCCATCACTTTTCTCGACTCCAGACTTGGTGTCAAAGTCTGGTGACATCATTTCCTAGCTCTTTGGCCTTAGGCTACACAACCACACTCTGAGTGCCATCCTTCTAATAGGACATCCTGGGACTAATACCAACTTCTGGATTCAGGAGGTGAGGCACCTTCTGTGCTGGCTGCCCACTATGGAGTTCGTGCTTTCCTGGTTGGTTCACTCGACGACCCTCTGGCATGTCAGACACTGGGCATAGAGGGTGCTGAGGCTAATATAGGCACTTGATGGGTGCTTGCTCTGTCCCAGGACTGGTGTGCACAGCCCTGTGTGGTTTCTTGGCAGACCAATCGGAGGAGAGGTGACTATCCCATCTACTTAGTGAAAGGTACATTTAGCGCTGGCTAACACCCCTCACAGGAGAGGTCACTGGTAAGTGAGTCATTGTCCTTTAAGGGTTTCTTGGGCACCCTGGCTTCTCCAGCCCATCCGCAAGCATTCTTTCAGGAAGATCACCCTGTTTCCTGGGGATGTAGTCTAAGTTTGTTTTCTGGGTCTAGTTTCCTTTACAAGTGGCAATTATGCCCCATTCCCACGCAGGGCTTTTTAAGTAGGACTTGTTTTTTGAAGACGCAGCCCTGGTTAGTGGTAGGCTGTGGAGTTAAGAGAAGGAGGCACGCTCCGATGAGCTTAGACAGTGATGCCTTCCTGAGTCATCTCCAGGCTTCAGGCTGAACTGAGCTCCCCTGTACTCTGTCATAGTTTCCTACCAGTTCAGCTGCAGAGCCCGGGGCAGTGTAGTCACCAAGGCTAGTGGCAAACTCTTGGATCGCTCTAACTTGAAGGGCTCCCAGAAATGGTGTTCACAGCCTTTTTTTTTTTTTTTGTTGGTTGTCTATTTGGGCTTAATATAGGATGGTAAAAACAGAGAGCATTTATTTCTTATGACAAGAAATTCACCTTATAGCCTTGGACACATGCACTAGCTACGCCAGACACTTGCTTGGTCTTGGATTCATGTCACCGATCTGCATGGTGAGCTCCGAGCGAGATGGCATTTCCCCTTTTATGGGTGGAGAAGTGAAACTAATAATTGTATATGATTTATCTGAGCCCAGATCGCTAGTAGGAAGCAGTGGGGATCCAGCTGCAGAAGGAACCCCTCCTCCTAGTCTGGGGAGACTGCACTCAGTTACTAGTGACTGATACTGGGGAATGTTACCCTCGAAATCCCCTCGGCAGGGACCACCGTCCTCCGGCAAACAGATGCACGGCCATCAAGGTTTTCGTTAGATAAAGAGCCAAACCAGCCCCGGGACAGTTGCCTCTACTCTGAGTCCAGCATCCAGGGCTTTCTTAGTGCACTGAAAACCCCAAACCATCCAAAGAACAATTGGTTAAGGGGAGAAAAAAAAATCCTTCACAGTTGATATTCTTAGCAAAATAGCACTGTAATGTCTTATAATTTTCCTGGCTCTCTGCTGTCTCCCTGGCCCCAAAATAAAACATAATTGCTGATCAGATCAGCTGGCATCGAGTCACCGAAAGTTCAGGAGTTGCCAACCACGGGCTTGTGGGCAGAGCCATCTGCAAACTGCCCCCGCTCAGTGCTGACCCACAGGGCAGAGAACTGCTCTCAACTGGGTGAGAGGGTGTAATTGTCCCTGAATGCCATCGAGGGCGAGACAGCTTGTCCTCCTGCCTCCCCACCTCCCAGCCTCTCACGGCTTCCCTGAAGCCCTCGCAGTATCATTCCCGCGGTTTGGCCTGCCCTGCCACGGCTTTCTTTAGCACGTGTGCCTGTCCTGTTATTAGAGCATTCTAAGGGGCAGGGTGCATGGTTCGGGGCTGGCCCTGAAGTTACAAACAGCACAGCTAGGTCTGACCAGGGCTCCCTGGGGTCTCTGGGTCACGACGTTGAGGGATCCAGAAGTGTTCCGGATGATGTGTTATGGAGGAGAGGGGGTCATGTGCTGCTGAATATGGCTGAGACTCTGAGGCCCCACTCCCTGTTACGGGGCAACCTCTTGGTGTGCCGAAGTGAACTTTCTTCTTCTCTGGGGTGCACAGGCGAGGAAGGGGAGGAAGGAGAAAGAGGCAGTTGGTGTTTACTGAACACGGAACACTCATCCGCGACTGTTCTAGACACTTTGCCAATGTGTATCACTGATCTTGATTTGTTGTCTTGGATCCTGAGCAGCCATTTTCCCTCCCTCATGGAACATGTACAACGCCCCCTTCCCGATGAAGGTCTCTGATAACCCCGTTTTTCAGGAGGTAACTGAGTTAAGGAGCTGCGTGGTGTTCCAAGTTCACACTAAATAACAGAACTGGGTCTTTCTGACCCGGCTAGCCTGTAGGGGGAGGGGCCTCTGGCACTTCTCCAGGTAGAAAAGAGCTTCCAGAAGGATCTTTCCTAATAGTCAAGAGCCCAGATAGAGTGCTGTCCGTGGTGGGAGCTGAGGCCGGGGAGTGGCATGGAACCCAGAGTAGATGTCCTGTATGCAGTGGCAGCTGGCAGTCAGGTTTTTTCCCTCAGAGTCTGATGTCTCGCTAAGGCGTGGAGCTGGGTTAAGCAGAAGTCACCTCCAAGAACTCTGCTGTTGGATGGCAGATCTCCCTCCTCAGAGGTGTCCCTCCAACTCAAAATATTACACTGATAGAAGCTACTGCGGTCCAGGGCCGGAAGGAGCTTGTGGAAACGTTCCTCACCCTGACCTAAGTAGTGTTTTCTGCAGTGCTCAGCACATTGGCTGGTCCTACGGGTTCTTAAAAAACAAACACAGAGAAAAGGTCTTGGAAGAAGACAGCATGAGAGATGTAGTGTTAGCACCCCTTTCCCCCCAAGCCCTGTGCACAGTGGGGACTCTAAAGAGGAGGTTGCCCTTGAGCCAGGCCTTTGAAGACACAGAAGATGCTAGGAGAGGCCAGCATGGCCGATGACAAGAGAAAACAGTGGGACGAGGGTCATGGTTGTTCACACTCAGAGTCAGGAGGTGCTGGATCCTGGTCGGAAGGGACAGGAAAAGCATTTAGTCGCAGGGAGACTGGGTCCTATCCTCATCTAGAGAGAGCGGAAGTGGAGGGAGGTGGGCAGCAGGGTCGCAGGGAGACACTCAGTTCATGAAGCAGCTGCACGTCCAACTCAGCCCCTTGTTAGGGGGTGGAGCTTCTCTAGAGCTGGAGAACCCCAACTTCTGCCCTCAGCACCGCTGTCTGTAAAGGGAAGGCATCGTGTTAAACCAGTGGCTCTCAGCTTTGGCCACAGAAGAACTGCCCGGAACCTAGGCCTTTCCCCGGGGTTAATTTTACCCCGGGGGAAAAGGGTCCTCTAGGCCCTTCAGCTGCAGACACTTTTGAGTCTCACAACAGGCCATCTTGTGTCCTTGTTTCCATGGTACACTCGGGCCTGAAGTCTTTCCACATGAAGGTGCTGTTTTCCTGAGGGTGAGAGGGTCCCGGCTTTCTGCAGCTTCCCCCGTAACTGTGCCCCAGATAACAGACTGGGATAACCCCCACCACCACCACCACCACCACTGCTCCCCAATCCCTGCCACCGAAAGGAATACCCAAGCCTCTCCTGTGAGAGGCATCGGGGAAGGACCAGACATCAGATGAGGTTTCCAGGATCAATTGCACCTCCCAAATAATCAAGAAGAGGGAGGCTGTCTGCTTCTGTATGCGCCGAGGTGGTACCTGCCCAGGAAGGGTCGCCAAGGGCAGCCATTGTTCGGCCCTAACTCTGCTGCATTAATCTCTTTATGCCAGGTGGTAAATGATGAGCCTCCCTCATTGTCTTGCCCTGACCCAACAGCTGTCCACCAGCCAAAGCGGGATTGATTCAGTTGTGGGCCGGCTCCTTCTACAAAGCTATTATGGACAGTTGGCCCAGCAGGACGGCAGCTGGCTAGCAAACACAAACGTTACATTAACCTATCCCTACCTATAGCAGTCTCTTGAGCGCTACATTATTCATGGCGAGTGACATTAGGCCAGCGAGTGTCTTTGCAAAGCCGGGGACAGTGGGCTGTTTTCTTTTTCTTTCTTTCTTTTATTTTATTTTTTTTTTTTTTTTGCCGTGGTTAGCAGCTCCATTATACTCAAGCAAAAAGCTACCCCGGTCAGATAGCCAATCAAGCTAAGACATGTGGAGACCTGGAGGGGAGATGCAATGCAGGTCAGAGGAGAGCATAGGATTCTTGAAAGAAGCAGGGATCCTAAGCCAGGTATATGGCCCGGGGCCATTACCCAACCTCCACAAACCTGGGTTTCCTCTCCTGCAGAGAATTAGAAGAAAGCACCTGCCTTACAGGTTTCTGAGAGTCAAAGACCTTACTTGCCGAGAAATGGCTCATTCATGAAAGGCTTGCCTCACAAGCAGGAGGGTCTGAGTTCTGCCCCGGAGTACTTACATAGAAGGTGGGGCACATCAGCCAGTGCGCACCTGCAGTCCCAGAACTCAGGGCGCACAGACAGGGCCATCTCTGGGGCTCCCTGCCTCTGGGGACACTCAAATCAGGATGGAGTTAGGAGTCACTCACTGAGGACACAGTCTGTTTTGATTTATGTCATACCTCAGGCTCTTGCGTGAGCTAGAGACACCCATTTCCAAGGCCATGAATGTCTGTCTCCATGTGCAGCGTGTGTACAAACATGTCCAGTGCACACAGGTCCTGGACAGTGAGAAGACACAGCGGCATAGTTTGAAAAGCTCCTGTGGGTGTGTCTGCCACACAGCCCCCTCTGTGGGCACTTTGGGAATGGAGGCCTCACCCAAGCCCCTTCCCCTTGGGGTGGTCATGTGCTCCCCTGCTGCCTCTGTAGGCCACTGTTCTGTTTCGGACACGGAAGATTTGGGAATGCCCCCTTCTCCGACACGATCTATGGAAACACGGCGAGGAAGTGCTTGGAACTAATGGGGTTTTTCTGTGGCAGCCTGTGCGCACAGAATCTGACACATTTTCGGTGGGGGAAGAAGTGTCGGGGTGGCAGAGTGACCTCAGCAATTGCCAAATGGTAACACAGCTGGCCAAGCCGCCATTTACCGAACGTTATTTCCTGAATTACCCCCAATTAGGAGAGGCCTCTTCATAATTTGACTTTTTTTCTTTTTTCTGTAAATTGCACAACTCAAGCAGCTTCTCGGCCAATTGGAATCTGACCTTGTCAGATGGAGAAGACGGGTGCCAGAGCCTGGCTTCTCCTCAGGCGTCTGTGGGCGCTTCTCTGCAGGGACGAGGGGAGGGGTCTCCTCCTCCCGGGACACAACGCTGGTCACTGTAGGTCTCAGGCAAACAGCTAAATGTTTTTCAACACTGGAGAATTTGCTTCTGAAACAGGACTGGAAAAATAAAACGCAAAGGTTTTAGCTTCTGGGGATTACGTTTGAAAACATGTAGAGTTCTGGGCCTGTGGCAGGCGAACCAGGCTGCCGCTGAGCCCCCCCACTGGGAGATGCTCCCTGTTTTTCTTCCTCTGGAGACTTTCTGTTAGCTGAGAGGTAGTATAGAGCAAACAGGTGAAATGAATTTTAATCAGGCATTTCATCCAGCCCAGGGCACTCAAAATATCATTTCTACAGGTCATTGGTAAAAAGGGAGTCCATGTTCCGATTTTCTAACGCTGTCCGGAGCGTCAGGGTTGCGTACTGGCTACCATATTGGGCCACGTGGCCACTGAAGTGACCTAGCCGTCATTGTTTGCACAGTGTGCCCCTGGTTCGTTTGCACCGGCTTCTTGAGGTAAGGAGCCCTCTAGAGGGTAGGGACTGTGTCTGGTGAGTCTGGAAGCTAGCTGGCTTGCAGCCAGGCGCTGGCAGGGACTCCTTGGTGTGTGTTGAATCAGGTACCTTTCTCTTTTATTCTCATCACCTAGGAGACATGCCTGTCAAGCCACCACCAAAGGCACGGCAGCTGGAGGTGCCAGTGGCTCATTACATCTGGGTATCACACAGAAGGCAGAGGCAGGGATAGTTTGGCTGGAAACTGCCAGGCTGTACCTCAAGACCTGCCTTCTGAAAACCACTCACTTCCGCCAGTTAGACCCCATCTCCTAAAACTCCCACAGAGTGCCCCCTCCCCCAGTAGTGCCGCCATCTGGGAACCAAGTGCCCAAGCACAGGCACCTACTGTGTGCATTCCACATTCCTACTATGTGCATTTCACATTCAATACCTAACATGAGGTATTGAGTCTCTGAACACAACCATGTTTTCCTGGGCCCTGTGAGCACAGCACGTGGCCAGAGACAGCCAGACACCACAACAGAAGAGCTCCTGGGTATCTTAGTCAGGGTTACTATTGCTGTCATGAGACCCCGTAACCAACGAAACCTGGGGAGGAAAGGGTTAATTCAGCTTATAGGTCCCTCATCGCTGTTCATCACCAAAGGAAGTCAGGGCGGGAACTCACACAGGGCAGGAACAGGGAGGCAGGAGCTGATGCAGAGGCCGTGGAGGGGGTGCTGCTTACTGGCTTGCTCCTCGTGGCTTGTTCAACCTGCTTCCTTATAGAACCCGAGAACCACCAGGTGCCAAGCTACCCGCAATGGGCTGGTCCCTCCTTCATCAATCACTAATTAAGACAATGCCCTACTGGCATGCCTATGGCTGGATCTTAGAGAGGCAATTTCTCACTAGAGGCTCTCCCCTCTGCGATGACTCTAGCTTGTGTCAAGTTGACTTAAAACCAGCCAGGACTCTGGGGCCAAGGGAAGAAGAGTCCCACTGCACTCGGGCTGGTAAACTCTCTGAGAACGTAAGTGCAGGCTGGAGGAGAATGAGTGAGTACCTGGAGTGTGGCAGGCCTCCCTGTGCCCTTCCTACCAGCCACCACCCTACGGTGACAGGTCTCCCACAGCACATTAACTGAAGGTGAAGGCGTTTGGAGCCCCAGGTCGCTCCATCAGATCCTAACTCTTCCACCTATTGGCAGGACCGGACCACGGCACAGAGGGAACTCATGATCTCAGGGGTTTTGATTTCCTCGTCTGGAAACCGGAAATGAATTACTTAGCCTCAGTTAACCACAATGTGTCACACAGCAGTTAAGACTTGGTAAAGCCAGATGCCCCTGGTAAGGGGATTTGGGGTACTTTCTCTTAATTTCCCTGGGTCCCAGTCTCTTAGTCTGAAGAGAGAGAGAGAGAGAGAGAGAGAGAGAGAGAGAGAGAGAGAGAGAGAGAGAGAGAGAGAGAGAGAGGGGAGAGTTGCTGACAGTTTCTAGATTTTTGGGTTGTTTCAAAATGGAGTGAGCTGATTTCTATGAAGCCCCCAGAACAATAGCCTGACACACAGCCAAGGTTAGCAGCCAGTATTTGTTTTTGACTTTAAAGTCTTCACATAGGGTCCTCAGAATACCTCTCCCCCGTGGGTGGATTCAGGGAAACAGGAGAGTGTGCGTCCTGTGCCTGTTAGTACAGTCTCCGTCCTGGCTTGCCTGACTCTCCCTCAGACTCACACAGGCACTTCTTTGAGCCAGGCCGAGCACTCGCAAGCCAAGAGTGTGTGCGTTTGCGGAGGCTAGAGACAATGTCTGACTCAGGGAAGTTGCAGGAAGCTAGCGCTTCTATGGGTTTGGAACTTTTTTTGTTTCTTAAAATAAAAAACAAAAATGTTAGGCAGCTGTTTTTAGATGCTCCTCTTTGAGCTTTCCCTGCCCAGACATAGTAACCATGTGTAAGCTCTTCTTGCTCCTTGCCCGCCCGCGGGGGCCTATTTCGGAGTTGTACTTGTTCTTCGGATCTCAACGGAGGTGGTTTGGCAGCCATCTTCCGTGCTGGTGCCGAAGCCCTACCTGGTACTGGTGTTCCGCAGAGTGGTGCAGACAGTTCTGGGTCTGTCCCCTAATTAACGGAAGGGAAACTGCCAGTAAGAGCAAGCCCGGGCAGGCTGCGGGCAGGGCAAGCCTTGAGCTGTCCATTCAGAGAGGGTCTGTGACACTCATTAGTAATGGGGCTTCCTTGGGTTAAAGCGCTGGCTCTGGAGCTGGACACAGGTGCTCACTGAGGGAATGAAGGGCAAGGGTCACTCACACGGAAAATGCACAAAGCCCTGGGTTTGATTCCCATGCTGTATAAAGAGCAGCGTGTGGTACAGACGTGTAATCACGGCCCCTGGGAGGTAAAAACAAAGGGGTCAGAAATTATCATTGTGGAACTTGAGGCCAACCTAGGCTACATAGGACCTTGTGTCAAAAAACTAACAAGATCCGGGGAGATGGCTTGGTCAGGCAGTGTTTGCTGCACAAGCATGAGGGACCCGAGTTCAAGTCCCTAGCACACAGATTTTAAGACATGGGGCTGGAGGGTGGGGAGCTGGCGTTTGGTGTGGTGTTTGGTATGGTGCCCTGTATTGTGATCCCAGCATTGGGGAGGCGGGCAAACAAGGATTCCTGCCTCAAAGACCTGTAGTCTTACAGAATCTGTGATCTTCGGGTTCAATGAGAGTTCTGTCTCAAAATAAATAAGTAAGTAAATAAGTCAGGTAGAGAACACCAGAGGAAGGCACCTGATAGCAACCACCAGACACACACACACACACACACACACACACACACACAGAGTCACACACACAGAGACAGACACACACACACACACAGAGACACACACATATAGATACACACATATAGACACACACAGACACACACAGAGACACACGCATAGACACACAGACACAGACACACAAACACACACATACATAGACACACAGAGAGACACAGAGACACACAGACACACACAGAGACACACACATAGACACACACACACACACACACACAGTCACACACACATAGGCATATACATAGACACATACACACAGACACACACACATATAGACACACACAGAGACACACACATAGGCATATACATAGACACATAGACACACAGACACACACACACGTAGACACACACAGACACAGAAACACACACACACAGACATGAACATACATAGACACACACACACACACACACACACAGAGACACACAGACACACACACAGAGATACACAGACACACACACACAGACACACAGACACACACACACAGACACACATGGCAATCAAACAACATAAGCAAACAGAAAGTCCATTTAGTCCTCTGGACAAAGAATTGGGAAAACACTAACCCTTTTGCCAATGAAACACTCTAGTTTCTCCCTTTCAACAGCAACCAGAAAGACTATCATGAAGGAAGACGGTCTCTCGCTGCGTAGAGACAAATGTGAATTGGAAAAAACCCCTCTTTTGCTACGGCTCAACCAGCACCCAGCAGGCAGCTCGGTGGTTCTGTGATTGACGTTCCCAAGGACCTGTATTCCAGGGCTGATGGGCTTGCTTGCAGATCACGTCTGGATTTGTAGGGAAGTTGCACGCTAGAATGACGGTTTGAAAACGAGGAGACTTAAAGGCTGTCTTGAGACTCGCCCTTCAAAGGTACAGCCTAGCCCACCAACGTACCCGCTCCCCCCTCGGTCTCCTACTCTCCACACATGGGATTTGCATCCCCTGAATGGTACCTCTCCGATCAGAAACCCAGTTGCGTCTCTCTAAGATTGCTTTCTTGTGACAGGGATAAATGAGCTGGTGTTTGAGACGTGCGACTCTCTGAGGCACTGGGGAGTTCACAAGCGGCTGACGCCCAATTATTCCTGGTCTTGGGGGAAGCAGCCTGAAAGAGAAGCTGAGATCACAGAGAAGATCTAGGCCTTTCCTTGGGGAGTGACCTCCCTCTGGCATACCCTTAGCTCACCAGGGAATGGGCAAGGGCATCCTCTGAGAGCTGTGCAGTCAGTGAACGGCCCACCGTTGTCTTAATGAGGACCAGCTAGAGAAACAGAAAGCCTTTGTTTATTTCCTTGCTTGCTCATTCATTCATTCATTCACTACCCATAATAAAGCGTCACTTTTCTCCTTTGAGCAAAAAAAAAAAAAAAACATAGTTGTTTTGAGTTATGAGGGAGCGGCATATACCAATGTGATTTTCTTTTTGCTGGTAATAAAGTAGGGAGGGGCTGGGAATGGAGCCTGGTTGGTAGAGTACTGGCCTAGCATGCACCAAGCTTTGAGTTCAGTCCCTGGTGCTACATAAATGGGGCATAGCATAGTACAAACCTGCCATCCCGAACTTGGGGGTGGAGGCAGAAGAATGAGAAGTTTAGGGTCATCCTTGACTACATTGTGAGTTTGGGGTAGCCTGGGCTACTTGAGATCCTACCTTAAGATAGATAAACAACTCACTGTCTGTCTGTCTGTCTGTCTCTCTCTCTCTCTCTCTCTCTCTCTGTTATGACCATATAACTAAATCAGGATAAGCACCTCGTTAAGATAAGGCCTTGCTGAAAGAAGCCCAGGCAAAAATGGCCGCCGTTCCTCTTCCAATCAGTGCGAAAGCGTGGTCGCTCCAGCAGTTAAGGGAGCCCTGTCTCTATCAGGAGCCCCTTCCGTTCTAACCTGCTTGTCCAGATCCAACCTTGGAAAGCCCTTTACATCTGACCTTGAGCTTTCCTCTGGGGGCTGGTGGGGGGAGGGGGAGATCCTCAGCAAAACTACGGGACACAGAAAGCTGTTTGGGAAGCACCTTCATTGATGCCAGGACAGAGGATCTCACGGAGAATCAAAGCTGAGCGTCCGTCAAGAACCCTGGGCTGCTCCCGCCCTTAGGGGAACGGGAGGCAGGCATGCGTGCCTCCCCTGACCCTAACTCAGGTCATTAGAACCCAAGGTCTGTAGCTGATGACTTTCCAAGCTTTGGTGGTCATGGGAGTACCCTGCTTTGTGTGACTAAGGGGACCGTGCAGCCACAAGGAGGAGTTTTAAGGTCAGGTTGTCCTGGACTCTCTAGGGAGATACACTGTGTCATAAGCCATAAGATGGAGGGGAACAAGGCTGCCACAATCAGACAGACAGACAGACAGACAGACTGGGTGGGGATGCCACTAGTTTTGTACAGAGCGTGTCGAGCATTCATTAAACGCTCAGTTTGATCCCAAGCACCATGGAAACTGGGTGCGGTAAAGCATGCCTGCAATCCCAACGCTCAAGAGGTTGATGGAGGAGAATCGAGAGTTCAAGGTCATCCTCAGCTACAAACAGAGTATGAGGCCGACCGGGGCTCTCTGAGACACTGTCTCAAAATTAACTAAGTAAATGCAGGAAAAGGCAGACAGGTTTTTCCCTTGGTGCCTCACAGAGTAGGCTAGATCGCCTATAAGTTGACTTTAACACGTTGACCTCCAGAATCCCATGAGAGTAACCACATTGCCTTAAACTACAGAGTGGTTTTCAGTTTCCACATCTCCCCAGACAAGGATACTAGCAACTGAGGCACAGGTTTTTGTCATCGCCAAATGAAGACAACACAACGAAAAGCCTAGAGCTGTGCCAGACACATGTGATACCTCGGTCATTACCAACCCCAGCCACGGTCATGGGACGGACCCAGTTCAGGTGTCAGTCTGTGACCGTCACATACTAAGACCAAGAACCCATCTGGCTGTGCCCAAGGGTTGTTGAAGTAGCCATTTCTGCTCTCTATTGGAGTTGCTCAATCTTGGGGATGGGGGCCGAACTCTGTGGACCAATATGTTAATTAGTGGGCGTGGCTAGAGCCCTTCCCTCGATGAGAGCCAGTCTCCATAACCCAAGGCTTTGCCTAGACAACCAAAGGGTTCCGGGGACTCTAAAAACAGCGTCCTCCCCAGAGGTAGTAAGTCTGTTTTGTTGGCAGACTGTGGAGTGCTGTCTGATCTGGTTAGTGGTATTTTCCCGTGGATGCACCGTCATGTTCAGAGCCTGGTGTGCACACGGCTAAAGTACTGGGCAACGGCCAGTCAGTCTTGCCACCTGTGGTTGCAAGATGAAGGAAGGGTTTTTAAATTTTGGTTCCGTTGCGCTTATTCTGAGATTCCCTCTGCGGATTGAGATGCGGCTCAATCCACTAAGCCTCATCTATCCGAGTCTCTCTCTGTTCATTCTGAAAATGGCAAACAGGCCGAGAGACTGTATGAATGAGGGCTCTGGAGAGCACAGAACACAGTGCTCACTGTCAGTGGAAGCTGGGGCCCCCGTCTACGGAAGATGGTGGGAACCAGCTGCCAGGCAGAATTGTGGAGCTCTGGCCAAGAGAATCCTTGCACAGAGCAATCCCGCATCTCATTAAGATGCGCTGTGCTCCAGCCCAGCTACTGGGGAATTGTTGGAGCAATTACATTCAAACCTCAATTTTGAGGTTTGAAAAGGGGTCAGTGCATAACTGGCAGGAGGAGAATAGAAAAGAGATGGCTTGAAACAATAGGTATTAAGTGGCTGTCACAGCCAGGAAGGCTGAGATAGAGAGGCCAGACACCCAGGTCTGATCCCTAGAGGTCAAGTGTGGGTGGTCTGTGAAACACACATGGGCCTCCTGGATGTTGCGTTTGGGCTTTCTTAGAATCAAAGGGATTCTGGAGAAAGCTCCGTGATGCTTGGAATATGTTTGTTGGATGGATGGATGGATGGATGGATGGACGGATGAATGAATGAATGGTGCTTGTTACTTAGTTACCGGATAGATGAATGAAGAAGGGAGAGAATAAAGAATGGATACAAAATGAAGATAATGATTGTACCTACTTGTGTGGTGGCATCTGGGCAGGCAGAACCTAGCAGCAGCCTGTAGTCTGCTTGAACTGAAATTTCCATGACATTTTCAGGTGCTTTGGTGGGCTGTGACCACCATAAAAAGGTGCTCCAGGGCTGATGGCTTCCGTGGGGGAGCTAATTTCTCAGGCTTGTGGAAGCCGAAAGTCTGAACACAGGGCTGGTTTCCCATAAGTCCTTCTTCCAGCTGCATCTTTGTGGTCTTGCCTGTGTGCCAGCACTTCTGGTGTCCCTTCCTTCCTACAGTCAGGGCCTGGTCCTTGTGACCTCTCCTATCTTAACTATATCCTTAAAAGCCCCCCTCTGGGGCTGGTGAGAGGACCAGTCTGGTAAAGCGCTCCCTGTGTAAGAATGAGGACAGAGTTTCCCCAGAATGTGAAAACCAGATGTGGCACTGTACATCTGTAAGTCCAGCACTGGGGAGGGTCGGAGACAGGAGGCCCACTAGCCAGTTTATCTAGTTAAACCCTATTTCAAAAGGAAATTTTTGGACAACAACTGAGGAAGACATTTGACATTGATGTCTGTGCCTGGGTACACACACACACACACACACACACACACACACACACACACACACAGCGTGCCTCTGAACACACACACGAGAAGGCAAGGCACAGCTTAAGCCTCAACCCCAGGCAAAATCAAAGTGAACTTTTGAAGCCTGTATTTCTGGCTTTGTCTCTAAGCAGCTGTGTAAACCCTTCTGAGTCTACAAAAATGACCTCCTCTTACAATGAGAAACCAGAGGGGCCCGGGGTTACAATGTCTGACAATACCTACAATGCCCTGAGCATGCCCTTCAGGGTTCCCAGGGTCATCCTGGGTCTCCACCAGTAGACTAATAGGCAACTGGCTGATGTTTGGATATTTTATTCTAAAAAGAAAACAAGGTTCTTGAACTGTGCTCCAGAGGCCACTTCAGGCGATGCCTTGGGAACCGAGAGGAGCACTACAGTAGAGCACTGTGGGGTATCATTTACTTTTCCATCTTCTTTCTCATCTCCAAGTCTTGCCCAGAAGACGGCAGAACTCTCATTAGCTTGGCCTCTGTGCATTTAGAATATAGCATTCCCTCCGTGTTCGACTGCAGAGGGGTCGGGATGCTGGGTGCCTATCGGGAACATGATTGGGAGCAGGAGGGACTCAGACCTGCCAACTCTTGGCCCAGTGAGGAATCCGATGAGAGCCCGTGGTTCCTCTAAACACACAGCACACAGCAGGACTGTTGACCCCCTTTAAGGACACTGGCCAAACACGAGGCCTGTTTGTCAGTAAAAGGCACAGTCTCTCTCTTTCTTAGCAGTGGGTCGCTCCTACTGTGTGGACTTATGTATGAAAAATGCATTTTTTTTTTGGAGAAATATTCTGCATTTCAGGTTTCCCACTAATTGTGGCTGGCTTTTTCCCAAGTTAGTCGGAGCTATTTTGGGAAAGGATTTATAGCGAGTGGTTTAATAAGAAAGGCTTTCGGAAAGCCTCGTAACTCTCGGCACAATCCCTTCCAACCAGCACTCCCTCTGACAATTATGTCACTGAGAACTTCCCCTTTAAAGAGCAGGACTTTTGTCTATTCATGTGACCCTTAAAAGAAGCATTCATGAACCCCTGAGTGCCGGGCAAACTTCGAGACTTTACAGGGTCAGGAAAAGCAGGGGCCTAAGGGAGCCCTGTTTGCTGGGCGAGCCGATTCTATGCTTGTTTTTGCTGAACTGTGTCTCTGTGGATGCAGGCTGCCTTCCTGTGAGAATCTCCAGGCAATGGCTTGCTGCATGGTGGGTCTTGGTTTCAGGAGTGTATGTGCGTGTGTGTGTGCATGTGTGTGTGTGTGTGTGTGTGTGCATGTGTGTGTGTGTGTGTGTGTGTGTGTGTGTGTACATGCATATAGAGGCCAGAGAACGACGTCAGATGTACCTCATTGCCTTGAGACAGGGTCTCTCATTGACCCTGGAGCCAGGCTCGAGACCTGCAAACACCAGCGTAGCCCTCCTGTCTCAGCCCTCCACCCCCAAAACAGGAGTTGCAGATGTATATGTCATATCCAGATTTTCATTTCTACTCTGAGAATCACAATGAACTATCGTACCCCCTCTCCGACAAGTTCCCTCCTTCTACCCCCCTCCCAGTCTCCCCAGACATGTCTACTTCCCATTTTAATTCCTCAACCCCACCCCACTCCCATCCTCCTCTTCCTCTAAGGAACTACTGAGTTCATTTAGTGCTGCCCACTGGGAATGGATGTAGGGGCTGGAGTATGGGCAACCTACCATTGGCCACACCCCCCAAAAGTGATTCTCCCGGGGTTGGGGATTTAGCTCAGTGGTAGAGCGCTTGCCTAGCAAGCGCAAGGCCCTGGGTTCAGTCCTCAGCTCCGGAAAAAAAAAGTGATTCTCCCATCCAGACTACCCATCAACAACCAGGAGCCCCCTGATTAGGGGTGGAGCCTAGTGAACTCCGCCCAGCTCTCTGCTCAAAGTTTGGCTGTTTTGATCTTCTGCAGACACAGCTGCTGTTAGGCATGGGTGCAGCAGCCATGCCGTCCAAGCCCAGCATGTCACGGCCCTCCACACCCTCTCTCTGCTTCTGGTCTTTTCTGCCTCCCCTTCCAGCTATGTTTCTTGAGAAGCTCTCTCTGTCTCTGTCTCTGTCTCTCTCTGTCTCTCTCTCTTTGACTCTATCTCTGTGTCTCTGTCTCTCTCTCCTCTCCGCATGCCCATTACCCTGACAGCCTCGCTCTGCTTCCTGACAGCCATACGGCATCTCACCCAAAGTTCATATGCACACTGCGGCTCTCTCTTTTGCTTGTTGTTTTATTGAGACAGGCTCTCCTAGGGAGCCCAGCCCTGCCTAGAACTCACGGTCATCCTGTCTCAGTATACAGAGCACGGGGATGGTGAACGGGACCACCACGCTTGGCTTAGGGTAGGTAATTCTTCTGCCCTGGCTTTGTGGGTTCTACAGCATCAAAAAGGTTCCACCTATTCCCCAGTACCCAACTCCTGATAACTACTGATCTTTCCACTCTCTGAAGTTCTGCCTTTTCTAGAATGTTCTGTTGGGATCGTATAGCATGCAGTCCTCACAGATCGGGTTAGGGTTAGGGCTATGCATTCAGGTTTCCTGAGTCCTATCATGGCTTGTAGCTCATTACCATTTGGAGCCGTCATTTCGTTGTCAGGCATGATTGAATCCCAGGCTCACATATACCAAAGGAGACCAAACAGTCGAGTGTCCCTTAGCCTCGGGTGTTTAATGTACCTCCGAGTCCATCCAGGAGCGGGGAGACAAGAGCAGGTTTCCAGCCTTGGGTCTGTGACTGTTGACAGTGTGACGTTGATGTCAACGATGACAGGATCAGCGTTGGTGGCCCCAGCAGCCATGAAGGTGGTGATAGCCTTACGTGCCCAGCTTTGCACACGCATCCAGTCTTCCCAGCCCCGCAAGGTGGGCACTCCCTGTTTGGGCTTGAATTGCATCTGACCACTGCAGGTTCTTACACTGAATGCTGGATTCCCAGCTGCTGATTTGGAAACTTTGTGAGTTGACGCCTAGCTGGGGGATGGGTCCCTGGAGGCAGGCCTGTGAAGAGTCTGCCTGGTCCCTGTCCCCTCGTCCCTCCCTGCTTCCTGTCCGTCATGAAGGGAAGATTCTCCTCTGCCACATACTCCCATCAGTATGAGGTCTGTCCAGCTGATAGACCAATGACTGTGGCCTGAAACCTCTGAAACTGTGAACCACGATAAAGCCTCTCTTCTTCTCAGTTGTTTATGCCATGGATTCCACTCAGCCACAGCGGGAGAAAGGCTAGATGGTGTGTTTCAATAGGCAGGTGATGAGGCTGAAGTTCAGAGAGGTTAACAAACTCTCCTATAGTCACACAGCTCTCCTGTGAAAGTTACAGGCGATGACCCTCAGCCATTTGAGCCCATCACTCCTTGCCTGCGGCTGAGCACAGTGTGGTAAATGATGACCTGCCAGGGTTCTTAAGCAGCCCAGAACACGTGCAGTGACATCCTGGGACACCAGCACACATTGAAAAGCTGAGGGTAGGATCAGGTTCTTAAGCCTGTAATCTCAGCTGCTTGGAAGGCTGAAGCAGGAGGATCACGTATTGACGGGCAGCCTGGGCAACTTAGTGAGGCCCTGACTCAGCATAAAAAGTCAAAAAGGAGGGCGAGGGATATAGAGCAGAGTTAATCTGTCTAGCATTTACAAGGCCCTGAGTTCAATCCCCAGTACTGTTGAGAAAGAAGTAAGGGAGGGGAGAAGGCTGGGGACGGTTAGGTTTAACTGTTGACACATAGACACATGGAAAGAATCCCAGTGAGGGATTGTCTAAATTGGGTTAGCCCGTGTGGATGTCTGTGAGGGGCTCTATTGAGGCTCCACTGTGGGAGGCACCATTCCCTAGCAAGAGGATTCTGGATTGTATTAGAGCTGAACACTGGGATGTGTGCCTTCACTCCCTGCTCTCTGCTCTTTACTGTGGGTTCATGATGTGACCAGGCTGCTTCAAGTTCCTGCCACCCTGACCTCCCCACAATGATGGACCGTCCCTGGAATGAGGAGCCTAAAAGCCCGTTCTCCCTTTTCTTGCTTCTGCCCGGGATTTTTATCTCAGCAGCACTGAACCAAGACACAAGGTGAGAGAAGTCAGGAGGCCGGAGGCTTCCCATGTCCTCCTCTGTCCAGCCGTTCTTCTGTCTACAACCGTGGAAATTGATTCCCCAGCTCACCTCACACCGACACCCCTCCGTCCCCACCAACCGCTCACACCCAGACAGCCACCTAGGGTTGTTTTACACATTCCATAAAAGAAAAGGGCAAAGATTTCTATTCCGGGCTGTCAGGCACAACACGAGCCCGTCAAGGCGTGCTGTGTTTGAAGTGTTTCCAGCCTCCTTCTCAGAAGGCACGGATTTTTGACTCTGGGCCATGGATGCTCCATGAAACATGTTTCTGTGTCCAGGGTAACAGAGCCTTGGCTTCCCCTTCCCTGCTGGAAATGGCTTCTGTCAGTCAGAGCAGGTCCCTCCCCGATTCTGCACTTCGCCCTGGGTCCCTGTTTCCCTCCCAGCCTCTTGGGTGTTTGTGCGCTTTAGTTACCTGCCCTTACCTCACCTCAGCAGATCCCCGCACTCTCAGGTCCAGTATTTCTTTCCATCCCCCTGTTTCATGTCCTCTTCTGGTGCTGGAGGCTAAGCTCGAACCGCCCACCTCTGTGCCTGATAAAAGCCACTAAGCTGATGATGTGTGGGCAGGCCGGAGCCTGTGGTTTGATTCTAGAACCCCAAGATTTCATGACCAAGGCTCTTGACCTTTCCTTTTAAAGATTTTACCAGAAGGCACAGAGGCAGCCAGACCACCCGAGTGTGTCTCAGTCTAGACCCTCGGAAACCAGACCTGTGTGTCTGTCTGTGAGACAAATGTCAACCTAGCTGTTCCTAGGATAGAGATCTTTCCCCCTAGATTTCCTGAGTGGCCAATACGGTGAGAATGTGGTTGGTCCCCACCGTGGGTCCTGTTGATACTGGGTCTCCAGTGTCACAGTGTTAAGAACCGCAGCCTTTTTTAGGACACCAGTACCATTCCCTGGGGAGTTTCCACTCTTGGGAGACCAAGAACTTTAGCCCCCAAGAACGTTTGTTGCTAGAAGACGGGCCCTTCCTTGTTTCATGCCCAGGATACGGTCCTCTTGTCTTGCTTTCTTCCACCAGCTGAAACAGCGCAAGGGCCAAACGGAGTTCAGATCTCCGAGACAGTGACCCGAGCTAACCTCCACCCTTTCTAACTCACACAGCCTCGGGCATTCTGTCACAGCAGCAAAAAGTGCAGCAGGCCAGGGCAGGTCTCGAGCAATCTGTGCATGGTGTCTCAGGGTCTCTGAATTCTCCTCAGAGTCTCACTAGACCAGGCCACTTCAGTGTCCTATGAAGTGTGGAGCCTTCCAAACCCACAGGGCTGTTGGTAGTCATTCCTTTGTAATTAGAGGACTCAAAGCAGCTGCTGCTCTGGGCCCAGAGCTCTGCTCTTTCCACGCCCTGGGAAGAGCAAGCCTCGTAAAGGATTGTTGCCAAATTAGCTCGCACGCATTTAGGAGATGTGCACGCTTGTCCTGATTAGCACAATCAATCACGGAGTGATTTCACTCGTGTTTTTAGGAGCCTTTCACGGGGTCATAAACAGTGAGCACAACGATGCCCTGTTATATCCCTCCATATCTCAGCCTCGGGGCAACAGACACCATGGATCGTGGGTCCGTGATCTATAGGAAGGAACCCCGGGGCTATACTTAGAATTCTGCCTGCCACCCTAGCCGTGTGGCTTTGGGTGAGTTGTTTAAACTCTCTGTCCTATAGCCAGGGTTTATCAGCGAGTTGCTCCACAGACTGTGGCTAACAGGGCTCCTGGCTGGTGGTGGGTACGGAACGAGCGTGCACGATTAGGTACAGTGGTGAGATTCCCTGGCAGCGCGGCTCTCGTTCCTGGGCCCACTGGCCGGAAAGTGAAATCTGAAGCTGTTGGGATGGGAGAAGTGAGGAGTTGGGATGTCCTGGTATCCTAAGGGAGTGTTGCCCATGTCAGTTACATAGGGCAGAAATGCAGAGAGAGCCATTGGGATCCGGTGTGGAATCACTGGCACGGCGGGTAAGTGGGCGCATGCACCCTGGTTTAGTTCCTGCCATCAAACTACCTCAGGGCAGAGAATGGCTCGCCTTGGTAGAAGACATGGACGTCTTCTGCCATGGATTATAATCAAGAGGGGACATAGGGAGGGCTGCAGATGTGTCTCGGCTGATAGAGAAGCACTTCCCACGCATGCACACAGACCGCTGGCTTTAGTCACTGTGCAAACGAGATAGCAGCCCAGTTCTCAGAAGCCCAGTACTTGAGGGGTGGACATGGGAGAATCAGAAGTTCACATCCTCCTTTGCAATATAGTGAGTTTGAGGCAAGCCTGGGCTACATGAGACCCTGCTATTTAAAACAACAACCAAACCTAAACAACAACAACAGAACCCCAGAAATGCCCGGTAGAATCAGTGAAGTGAGGTGGCTGTCCACATCACCTTCGCCACCTCTGTGGGGGGAGGGTTCCTAACAAAGTTTCAGGCAGAGAGCCTAGGTTCTTCTAGGTCCCCGGCTGCCCAGCATACGGCCTATCTCCTCTGAGGCCCACAGGGACGTGAAGTACCCATCTTTGCACCAAGGTCAAGAGGCCGCCTAGGAGCTGACTCCAAGGCGTAGCCCTCTGCTGCCTTCCCAAACCAAGGAAGCTTCGGTAAGGCAGGTCCCCACGGGAGCGGCACAGCAGGTCGGGAGAGATGACAACACAGTTCTCTTCATGAATTCTCAGCCGGGTCCAAAGGCAGGTCATTCACAGGTCTTTCCTGTTCATATAGGACGTCTAATAATTCAACTCGCTGGCGCCCTGCCGAGGCTCCCGGGTATCTGTTTTGAAACTTGCTGGGTCATGTTCCCCAGAGCCTTAGAGTAAGTACCTCCTCTCTCATGGCTCCAGCCCATCCTGTCTGCCCACCTATCCGGGATGGTAGGAGCTGGGGGATGGTCTGCTGCAGGGTAGCCCTTAGCCCGGTTTCCTGATCCAGAACAAATCCAGAGGAATAGCACTGTGCCCAGAGCTCCCTGTAGAGTCGGAGTTGGGGACTGCCCTAACGCCATTCCCAGGGCCAAACATATAATTAGCACATGAGAATAAAGGACTCCCCCACTTCCCCAGGGGGTTCTCAGGCCTCCCCGACATGATTTTCAGGGCCTAGTGCTGAATGACAACTTGGAACGCCTTGATAGAAATGGTTGAGAATTTCAAGATGAGAACTGTAGAACACGGAGGCTTCCAGTTCCAGGGCCGTGAGCAGCTGCACAAGTTCCACACTGACTACGCCTGCCCATCCCGTTCCCCCGATTTCCCATGAGCTCTTTTTATTAACTCACTTGCATGTGAGTTCCTGCCCGGCTCCTGGCTCCAGAGAGCTGACATCAGGACGCCACAGAGGCACTGAGCGGATGAGAGGGCATTTAAGACAGATTCAGCGTGATGTCTGCTTAAGAATAATAGCTCTTTAGCGGACATGTTGGGGTCCCCACAGCATGTGGAGTAGGGAGAGGGAGTGGCCTTGGCTCCAAGCGAGGGCTGCTACACCAAACCATGGAGGAGAGAGACTGGGGTGAGGGAAGGGAAGTTGAGTTTGAGCAGAGGTGTAGACAGGTTTCTTTTTCAAGTGCCAATATGTTTAGCCCAAAGACCTGGACACAGAAAGACCACGCTCCTTCCCTGGGGCGATTCACACACAAGGCTGAGACATGGCTGTATGTTTGAGATGTCCATACACAGCTCAGGTGGAGAACGGTGTCGAGCAAGAGTGAGTGGATGGGGCAAGAGGAAGTACTAGACGGCGGAGAACAAGGTTGGGCTTCTAGCAATACTATGGGGTTTTTGGACTGTCTTACTTAGGGTTTCACTGCTATGAACAGACACCAGGACCAAGGCAACTCTTATAAGAACAACATTTAATTGGGGCTGGCTTACCGGTTCAGAGGTTCAGTCCATTATCGTCAAGGTGGGAGCATGGCAGCATCCAGGCAGGCATGGTGCAGGAGGAGCTGAGAGTTCTGCATCTTCATCTAAAGGCTGCTAGCAAAATACTGGCTTCCAGGCAGCTAGGCTGAGGGTCTTAAAGCCACAGTGACACGCCTACTCCAACAGGCCCATACCTATTCCAACAGGGCCACACTGTCTAATAGTGCCAGTCCCTGGGCCGAGCATACACAAGCCATCACGGGGAATTCTGGAGAATTCTTGGGATCTTAAAGAAAAAATTCTCAAAGTGTGGCATTTCAGAATCTGATGAGCTGCTGGGGTTGGGAGCAGGGGCCAGGAGCCAGGGGAACCTCCTCAAATCACCCTGTGGGATTGATTCTGCTCACAGGTCCCTGGTCCCTGGTTCCAGCTCATGTTTTCACTTAGGCAAACCTGTTTAAACTCCCTTTCCAGACTGTTCGACTCTTACCCAGAATGAATGACTCCTGTCCCTTGGTTCCCTCAGCTGCAGGCTGAACCGGGCTGGTAACAGAGTCCTACAGGAGGCGCCCCGCCTTTCTTCTTCGTTATGGGGGTGCAAGCTCCTCACCGTTTTCCCAGAATGCAGAAGCCATCCTGGTATTAGAAGCCACCTCCTACACTGGGCAGTGTGGGCAGCTGTACATGGTCCCTGCTGGGGACTTGCTGGGGAGGTGATAGTAATTCGGTGAGTTTAGAGGAGGATCCTGGGAACATCGGTCTCAGTTGTCAACGCTGGGAGGCCAAGGCTGTGTCCCACTTTTCAGAGTGTGCTTGTGGGCAGGGAGGACAGGCCTCTCCTCCCCGCTGTAATTCACAGATGGCCTAGACACCCACAGAACAGGGAGGTGGGTGGCTTCCTTCTGATCTCTCCAGGGGTCACACTGAGCCCCCCCCCCCCGTGGTGTGAACGCTGGCCGACGCTGCCTCATGATTCTTCCTCGACACAGATTCCATTTGGGGCAGTAACTCGTGGAGACTTTACTGCCTTCAACAGAGCAACTGAAGGAAGGCACGCGTTTTTCTGTGAATATACGGTGAAGTGAATTTTACCCAAAGCTGGAAGCAATATCTTAGACCGTTCTGAAGGTTTCTTTATGTTCGTCCACATCATAAGGGTCTCAGATGCAGCTCTGGATGGCCCTGTCCGTGCATCTGGCCACTCCTCACTCAGCATCCTCGGCCCCACAGAGGTGACTTTCAACACCTCTGCCCTCGCGGCGCCTGTCTTCCTAACCCAGCTGTGGCCGTTTATGAAGGTGCACCATTTCCATGCCTTCCCCCGTGAACCTGAGGGCAGGGCCAAGCCTGTCTTGGTGGCACAGTCCCGGGAACCCCTGGTGCCTCACAGGCACTCAGCCGACGTGTAGCATCTGTTTGTGACCGATAGCTGCATCGGAGGTTTTCAGTGAGCTGCATGGCTGGTTCTTGAGCACCATGAGTCGCTGTGTGTAGATGGCCATCCGGACTGGATGAGAGCTGCGGGAAGAAGTAAAGGACAGGGAGCAGCCTGGCTGCAAATCTCCAGAACCCCAGAGCCACTCCAAGGAGAGCTCAGAGCTCTTCTGGTAACCGTGGGCGGCGTACACGCGGCCCTGTGCTGTGCACTTCCACACATCTCTCTCGGGCCTCTGTGCACTTTTGCTTTTACAGCGTCTGGGGAGTCGAGAGCCTCTTTTCCACTTGGCCATTCACAGATGTCCTGGTGTTGAGCGTACACACCCCATCTTCTCAGAGACCCTCACAATCTCCATGCCACACAGAGCACAGCCCTCCCCGGAGAGGGAGCGAGCGCTCGTCTCGGGGCTGCTGTGTGGCCTGCCCTCATCTGTGCGTCCTTCCTCTCGGGAAGGGTGGGAGGGACAGGACTGGACTCCGTCGGGCTTATAGGTTACAGGTGGACGGCAGCATTCACTGACAGGGCTGGGATAGCATGGGATAGCAGGATGTGTTTTGTGTGTGCGAGTGTGCGTGTGCGTGAGTGTGCCTGCACATGGGCAGAGAGGGAACGTGAACAGAGCTGTGTAAACAGACTAAAAAAATCCCTGTGTGGATGGCTCACACATGTGATGTGTGACTGATGTCTCGTACGTCATATCTGTGGCCACATTAGCAAGTACTGCCCTCAGCCAAAATTTTGTGGTTCCCCACTTTCTACTCTCAATAGGGTTCATATCTAGTTCTGGTTTTATCTAAGAGGGAAGGGACACTCCTGTGGTTATGGGGTTTGGCGATCTTTGTGATGGCAGCTGAAGGGGACAGGTTCCCTAGGCTTCAGCACCAGCCCTTGCTGACACGAGCTTATCCATCGTCCCACCAGGCGGTCTCCATGCCTGGCAGATAACCGTGGGCCAACTCCACTTCAGTTTAACAATGCTGCTCTGATTTATGCTTGCTGAGGGCGCATTACGACCAAGAAGTGGCACGTGTTTAAGGTTCATTGTCACGATCACCCCATTGCTCAGATGGGGGACCTTGACTCTGGCACTGGGGAAGTCAAGCTACGAGGACTGAGGAGAGGCGGTCCCTGGCCTCCCAGCCTGTCTACTGTTGAACTGCAGCCCAGCCCAGGGTGATGGATCGTGCTGAGGAAAGCACTCAGGTATCCTCTGACCTCCACGTGCACCCATTCACACAGATGTGAGTCTGTGCAAACACAAACATGCACACGCAAGAGACATCATATGTGCAGAGATGAAAGTATTGCCTTTTAAAGCCTTTTGGCTGTGTGTGTGTGTATGTGTGTGTACATGTGTGTGTGTGTATGTGTGTGTACATGTGTGTGTGTGTGTGTGTGTGTGTGTAGTGTATTGTGTACGTGTATGTGAGTGAGTATGTGTGTGAATGTGTGTACATGTGTGTGTGAGCGCGTGTGAGTGAGTGTGTGTGTACATGTGTGTGTAAATGTGTGTACATGTGTGTGAGTGTGTGTGCGTGTACATGTGTGTGTATGTGAATGTGTGTGTGCGAGTGTGTGTGTACATGTGTGTGCTTGTGTGTGCATATGTGTGCATGTGTGTGCATGTGTGTGCGTGTGTGCGCTGTCTCTTATACACATCTAGATGTGTATAAGAGTGTGGTGCATGTGTGTGTGCGCGTGTGTGTGTGTATATGTGTCTGTGTGTGTACATGTATGTGTATGTGAGTGAATGAGTGTGTGTGTACATGTGTGTGTATGTGAGTGAGTGTGTGTGAGTGTGTGTGTGAGTGTGTGTGTGAGTGTGTGTGTGTACATGTGTGTGTATGTGAGTGAGTGTGTGTGTGTACATGTGTGTATGTGAGTGAGTGAGTGTGTGTGTGTGTAAACTAGGTCAGAATACACAATGTGAACATGGCTGCAGTGTTAACAGCATCTCACTGCATTGTTCAGGAATAAGCACACAAAGTTTAGATGCTGAGTACAGATACAGTTCCTGCACAAATGTCTCCATCTACAAATGATTGCATCTTCAGATGTCACATCTATGATCCAAAGGCTCTGCCTGCTGTCCAAAGTGTTGTCACTGCACGCTGAAGTTTCAAAAAAAGAAACCAGCCATGAAGTCACCCGTGGTGCCACGATGACACCAGCAGCAGGAGCAGAGTTGGGTCCGCCATCTGCCCAGGCTGAAGTGCCACCACTACCAGGATGGGAAATCTGTATCAGAGCCACTCAGCTCTGTGGTGAAAAAAACATCCCACTGGGGAGTCTGAAGTGTGGGCAGGGTGAGGTCTGTGCAAAGTTCTAAGTGGGATAACCTAGTCTGTGACCTCCTGACCTGGTCACACGCAAGGACACCACCGTGGCACACTTATCCCCATTGCCAATCTGGTGTCACGCTGGTATCAGTCACACGCTCCGCCTGGGGAAAACATCTGTGGTCCAGCCCCTGCAGCCCCTTTTATTGGCCGACACTTGCTTCCAGCCGTCGCCTCTGCTTCCTAAAGCCAGAAAGGTACCCGGCAGCCTTTAAAGAGCGATGGCTTTGAGCTTAACAAACCCCAAGCACAGCGGCAGGCATGGATCCAGAATGCTTTGCTCCTGGCAGCCACGCCGAGGATGTCTTTCCTAGAAATGTCAGCTGGAGGGCGAGACGGCCGAAAATATCAGTGTGGAGTGTGCTTCGTTGTCTCGACTCGGGGTAAGGGGGGTGGGCTTTGGGAGGTCGGGGCTCTCACAGTCCTGCATGCTTTCTGTGGTTTTTAACTCCTTGATACCCAGAGGATGCAGAGTTTAGGGGTATTACTTGCAAAGGGAGTGGGGGGGGCTCAGTTCTCCTTACCTTGGCTGCTGTGAGAGTTTCCACTTTTGAGGGTATCTGCAGGGAGCCGGGGCAGGATTGGAAATAGCCACAGAGACTGTCTAGAGGCTGATAGGGAACACAACCTGCAGCTACCACCCAACAGAGGCCCTCCCCTCAATACCTGTCCGTTGAAGTGTCCAGACAGTTCTAAGTGCATACTTCAAATGCATGTGGGCAAAATTACGCTTAGGGGCTTGGGATATAGCTCAGGTAGCAAAATGTTCGCCTCCCATACATAAAACCTTGGGTTCAGTCCCCTGCACTGCATAAACTCTGCACTTGAGTGGGTAGAGGCAAGAGGATCAGGAGTTCAGCCTTAGCTGCATTGTGCACTTGAGGCAGCCCAGACTAGAGACATTGTCCAATGGTAATAGCAACAACAACAACAACAACAACAACAACAATAAAATCAGTCTTCTCTATGACATGGGCCAATCTCTCTGTTGAGGTCTTCTTGTCATTTTTTTTAAAGCGGCTCCCGTTTTTCCTGAGGCCAGATTCTGTGGCCAACCCGCAGTGTCCACCCCGTAGCCACCACTCTTCCTTCAAAGGCAGCACAGCCTCAATGCCATCTGTGGCCCCCACAGCTGGGCCCCCACAGCTGGGCCCCCACACCTGGGCCCCCACAGCTGGTCGTCTCTTCCTGGGCATCCTGCCAAGCCAGTGTGCTGTCCTCTCAGGAGCCCTGTCCTTTGAATTTTAAAGGCTTCCCTGGAGGAGGGAGAGGTTCTGACTCTGGGTTGGGACTGAAACCTGGGCCTGCCATTAGCAGCTGACAGTCCTGGCCTTGGCCTCCGAGTCCTCGAAGATGGCTCTCTGTCTTGCAGTCAGTGACAAGACTGAGGCACCTGTGTTTGAAGGAATGACTGGAACCCAACTCAACTGTCCCCAGAAGTAAGTGGAGGCCAGTGTCTGGGACGCAGTTTGGGCAAGTTTGTGGGAGCGGTTTGCACGGCTACCCACGGGGGCTGGAATGGGCGCCTCTACCCTCACCAGAGCCCAAGGTCTGTCCCACCGAAGCAAAGTTTTCTTTTTCCTTTTTAAACGACCAGTAATACTCACCTTGACTCCAGGCAGAACTTGGAATAATCCTCGAGCTCACCTTGGTTTGCAGCCCTCTCAATCCAGTGAGGAAACCCAGGGTTCGAGCAGTGACCTAACTCAGAGTCCAGCACTGGGCTGGGCCTGGAGCTCTGGCCTCAGGTTTCATTTGGGAAGACGCTACTTGTGTTGGAAGTGTGGCCTGGGCTGAGGAAGAAGTAACAACCACAGAGGGTGTGACACCATGACATTCCTGAAATTGCCCTCCGTCCTCCTAAATTCTGGAGGTGCCTCTGCACCCTGCTAGGCCTGAACCTCTGCCTCTCCCCTTCCTTCTCCCCTCCTGCTGGCCACACTGTGACTAATCCCTTTTCCCATGAGGTGAGCCAAGATAAGATTAGAGCTTTATTAAAAGGAAATTAAACCAGGAAATGAAAGGATAAACAAACCCCCAAATGAAGGGGAAGAATAAAGCAGTCCCCAATGCAAGTGAGGTCACCCTGCCCGGGTCTCCGTGCAGCCAGGACAGGCTGCATGCACCCCAGGTCAGGCTTCCAGCAGGCAAACTAGCTCCTCACAGGGCCCCCGTTAGTAGCCATGGTCACACTGGCCAGTATGGTACCTTTGGCAGATGGCTTCTTGGGGGAGCCTGGCTTGTGGTGCTAGCCGGTGCCTTCCAGCAGTTTGCCCAAGCCAAGGCATCCCGGGACCTTCACCGATTCTCACATTCGGAATGCTGCCAACAATGGCTTCTGGCGATGAACGCAGCTGGTGATGCTTCTTCACTCCCCCTAAATGTCACGTGTTCAGGTACAGTTCCCTCCCCTGTAGTGAGCTTCCTGTGAGGACGACAGAGCAGGTGAAAACCACGTGTCCCCTAAAGAGGAGAATCATCTTTGGCTCGTGGTCCTCGACATCCGTGGTACGTGACATCCAGGAGCACGGCCTGGCTTCTGCTTGGCCTCTGACAAGAGCTTCTTATCACAGCTTGACAGAGCGTGTGTGGGCTTTCCCCAAGAGCCACAAATGCCATCCTAGGGGTCCCACTCTCAAGCCTCACCCCGCCTCTAGTCTTTTAACCCAGGGATTTAGAGATTAGGTTTCCCACACCTGTGCCCTCTGCCCTCCTTAGATCACAGCTCCTTGGCTTTGGTCTTTGTCACAGTGGTAACTAAAATACCTTTCCTTTTATACTTGTGACCTGAGGCTCGGGGAGGGCCAGGCCCCCGTGTGTCAGACTCAACCCTGAGCTCCCAGACCTGGCAAGTGTGGTCAGTCTTCCTGGTGAAGTCAGCCCCCGCCCCCCGTGTTTCCTGAGTACCTTCTGTGCCAGCTGCAGCACTCAGTGCTACTCCGCAGGAGCTGTGGTAAAGTTTACAGTGAGACCTCTCACCTGTGTGAGCCACCATCCATGGGGACTGGGGGGCGGCGCTCATTCTGACGAAGCAGAGGTGGACGGATGGATTACCGCATGCACGTGGACAGGCTGTCCCTGTCACCAGGCACGGGGGTGGGTACTAGGCAGTAAAACCAAACGAGCCACCATGACTGTGACTTTGCCCAGGAACCCTTCCCCAGTCCCTGGGTCTGTGGAGGAGCTGGGCTGGCTGTGGTTGTGTGGCAGCAACGAAGAAGCCAAGAGCCGCTCAAAAGGTGCACTTTCTGTTCGCATTAGCCCCGTGGACATCAGCCGGCTCCATTTGAAAACTGGAGCCAAATATTTTTCACTTCGTATAAAATAAAATGTAAACTTCACACTTAAGGAATATTCTGGAAAGCTGTGTTTTAAGTACACTTCTATCCAGACTGTAAAATGATTATTTCTGGAGGGAGAGAAGAGAGAGAGAGAGAGAGAGAGAGAGAGAGAGAGAGAGAGAGAGAGAGAAACCTGGAGAGAGAGAGACAGACAGACAGACTTAATTCTTCTGCTCCGAGATAATTATTGTAAACATTTACATTTATCTTCCAGTGGTCTTTCTTGAGCACACAAAAGCACAAAAAGTTTCAAAAGATTAGATCCTATCTTAATGTACTTCACTGTGCTTAATAGATTATGAGCATTTTTTATCGGGATAAATACGGTTCCACAGTAAGAGCCTTATCTGCTGTGTGCTGTAGCTGTTTAGATCGTATCTCGACACAGAACAAATCATGCCTAAGGGCTAGGGAGGGGCCTCAGCGGTAGAGCGTTTGCCTGGCGTGCACGAGGTCCTGGCAGCATAAGACCCAGTCGCTGGCAGCTGGGGAGATGGCTTGGAGGTTAAAGTGCCCGCTGCCGACGTCTTAGTTTGAATCGACAGAAGCTCTGGGAGGAGGAGGAGGACAACACAATAGCAACAACAACTGGTGTAGTTATCTGGACCTATAACCCCAGCACTAGGGAGCCAGGGAGTGGCAGGCTCCTAGTCTAGCCTTCCAGTCTAGCTGGAACCATGAGATGAGTGAGAAACTCCGTCTTATCAGAGGAGGCCCCTGACGTTACACTCTGGCTCCATAGGTGGGAACATGGGTCTGTGGTTGGATTGGTGTTAGTACCGGTGGGAACCTGTCTTCTCTGTGGCCCTGTTATAGTTTCCTTTTTAGTTACTGTCTTAATGAGTGTGTGTGTGTGTGTGTGTGTGTGTGTGTGTGTGTGTGTGTGTGTGTGGGGGGAAAGGGGAGGAGGGAGAGGGAGAGGAGAGAGAGAGAGAGAGAGAGAGAGAGAGAGAGAGAGAGAGAGGACAATATGACCAAAGTAACTTACAAAGGAATTTATGAATGTTCAATTTGAGGCTCCCAATGGCAGATGATTAGAGTCTATGCCCATCATGGCAGAGAGCATGGCAACAGGCTGGCAGGCATGGTGCTGAGCAGTAGCTGGGAATTCACAACTCACCCACAAGCGTTTGGCAAATAATGCTGAGAATGGCGTAGGCTTTCAAAACCTCAAAGCTCACTCCCCCACCCCCCGCCCAGTGACATTCAACCTCCAACAAGGCCACGCCTCCTAATCCTTTCCAAACTGTGCCACCACCCGGAGACCAAGTATTCAAACCTAAGAGCCTAAGGGGTGCCATTCTTATTCAAACCACCACAGGCCCACATACCATCATTAGGACAGGATTCTATATGTGACACAGACTGGCCCTGTCATGGGTGGGAAGAGACCACACCACAAGGTGATCCCATGAAGTCACTCTTGGGTAATAACCCAACACCCTAACTTCCGTAATGGTAGCTTCTCAGCCTGTCCTGTTAGGCATAAGGAACTCACACTTCCTGATTGAGAATTGCTGGGTCTGCCCATGGCTTTTACTGCGTGATTTCCACATTACAGGCCAGGAGCCATATGCCTACTGGGGACATGTGCCCGAATGTCTCCTTGTCATCCTTCACTTAACACATTTACAGAGATGATCCTGTGAGGGACTGTCAGAGTGAGTTACTGGGTTAGGAGAGCTGGACCAGAAGCAGGATTCAGCTTGAGAGACTCACACAAGGCCCCCGGGGATGAGCGGTGACTCAGAACCCACGATACATGGAACACTCTGAGACAGCAATCAGGGATAAGCCACGGGAACCCTGAGACCTAAAGACATCGAGTGACAGAGCTGGCTGAACCATAAAGGGGAGAAGGATACACTCCACCCCCAGTCAGTCCCTCAACTCTTCATCCTCACGGTCATTTTCTACCCATCTGTGATGATTTGAATTTGCTATGTAGCCAAGGATATCCTCTTTGCCCAGTCCCCCCAGTACTGAGAGCAGTGGTGAGAGTAAGATTGTAGTGTATGCTACCATATCTGTCTACAGTGATCTTAAGGCAATGGAGTAGTAGTCTGTGAGCCAAGAACTCTGACTGCTACATATTTGATTGTTCAACTGGACCATGCAAGACAAGTCGGGCTCTGGCACCTGCCATTGATCTGACTATAGAGTTATCAGCTAAGCTTGGTTATTGGGTGTGATGGCTTGTCTATGCTTTGGCCAGGGAGTGGCACTATTAGGAGGTGTGGCCTTGTTAGAATAGGTGTGTCACTGTGGGCGTAGACTTTAAGACCCTAGTCCCAGATGCCTGGAAGTGAGCCTTCCACTAGCAGCCTTCCAATGAAGATGTAGAACTCTCAGCTCCTCCTGCACCAGGCCTGCCTAGATGCCGCCATGCTCTTGATGCCGCCTTGATGATAATGGACTGAGCCTCTGAATCTGTAAGCCAGCCCCAATTAAACATTGTCCCTTATAAGAGTTGCCATGGTCATGGTGTCTGTTCACAGCAGGAAAACCCTAACTAAGACACCATTCCTCATAGTGGCCGCACTGAGACCAAGATCAGCCCATAGCCAGTGCGAAGCCAGGTTTATCTGGCCATGCCATCAAGTCCTGGGGGACAAGGCAAGTTGGAAGAGGGCAGAGAATGGGGGTCAGAGAATCCTAACGACATTCAGCCTTACAGCATTTTGCAAACTTGTCAGTAGAATACAGGTTGCCATGTGAGCAGAGGTAGCCGGTCCTCCTGGCTGTGAGGGGGGGCGAGGCGATTATTAACCATCATTACAACAGTGGTATCAGCTATCATGTGTTAAGTGTTTTCCATGTAGAGGGTAGCATATTATGTTACAGGGCGTTTCGCACATAGTATTTCTAATTTTTATAGTCAATCTGTTACGCACATGTTGTTACGTATCTGTCTCAGGCAAGGCAGAATGAGTTTGTCGGGCTCAGCCTCCTGCCCGAGGGCACAGAAGTGGGATTTCTGCTCCAATCCGGATAACTCTAAAAAGCAACCGGAACCAAGCTAGAGAGGCGGACGTGCGACCTCCTCCTTCGTGAGATCGTGTTTGAAGAAGGAGAAAGGGAGGAACAGAGAAGGGAAAGAAGGTGAGGGAAGAGGTGATCTTTAACCTACCAGCTCATCTGGACAGTTGTGGCGTTAGCGTGTAATATCAGGACAACCCTGAGTGTTGTAGAGGTCAAAGAATGTAGGTAGCAGAGAGTAGAGCCCACGCAGTAACGGCCAGGGAGAAGCACCAGAGTCCGCAGAAGCCCTAGGGTCTTAGTGAATGTCAGTGCAGAGGCTCAAGCCAACAGGATGCTTCTCTGCAGGTACCCGCTAACCCCTGAACCTGGCCTGGCAGCCCCAGGCACCGAGGGGTGCTCCATCGAGTCCCTACCCTGGAGCAGTGGTTCTCAACCTTCCTAATGCTGTGACCGTTTAAAACACTTCCTCGTGTTGCAGTGACCCCCAACCATAAAGTTATCTCATTGATATTTTGTTAACTGTAATCTTGCTACTGTTAGGAATTGTAATGTAAATATCTGATATGCAGGATGTCTGTTATTACGTGACCCCCTTCCCAGGGTCGGTCACCCCCCCCCGCCCCACCACCCCGATCGTGACCTACAGGTTGAGAACCGCTGCTCTAAAAGAAACTGGGGATGGCCACCAGGAGGTGGGGGGAGAGCAAGGGGATAGCTGCCAGGAGGGGGAGGGGCAAGGGGGTTGCCACAAGGGTCGCTGTTCTGCTCATCCTCCCTAATAACGAAAGTTACACTCTCTGTCTTCAGTCAGACCACAGGAGCGTCTCTGTTTCCTTGTGGTCACATCATTTGGGTTCTTCCTAAAATGAAGGACTAGGCCTGGCATAGGTCACAGGGCTGGAGTTCAGAAACCACGATCAGATCTAAGAATGCCACTGGTGCCACCCCGGGGGATCAAGTGTACCCCACTTTGAGCTACCCAGACTTGTTGTGATCAGGTAGAGACTTCTCTCCCCCTCCTTCCTAATGCTGGGTGCCATGACTAAAATAACCCATCCATGATATAGTCAGTGTTGGTCAAGTCACTCTCCGATTGAAGCCCATGTCTTGAGGGATTCTCTGGAAGGGTCACCCAAACACACTGCTTTGAAAAATCAGGCCCAGGGCAAGGGGAGGGGCTCAGGAGGAGAGAGAATAATGACATGTGTCCAGGCTATGGGCAGAGACGAGGTGGCCAGGTGTCCCCAACGGGCTGATTGCTTGGGGAGTGAAATGTGGTCTGATCCAGAAACTGCAGAAGCATAGAAGACCTTTGACCCAGGGTCCTGCGCATAGTAGGTGCTTTTCAATACTGCAGAGAGGCTGGCCCTCTAGGGTGCTTAAGATGTGAGGCACAGGAGTCCCGTGCCTTGAAATTGGCATCCTGTATTCTGTAACCACAGACAACCCAGATGGTAATTGTCTAACATGACCAGAAAAATGAAAAGCCTAGAGTGCTCCAAACACCTGACCGTTTCTGATGTCAGAAGGCGAACGTTTCACACCTGACCGCGCATGAGGTCACAGTGCAGACTAGAACCTGCTAAAAGTATTTTTAAAGCGGTTTCAGGCTGGGCCGGAGCGATGGCTCTGAGGTGAAGAGCAACTTGGGCTGCCCTCTCAGGACTCAGTGAAGCACCCACGTGGCATTCACAACTGTCAGTAACTCCAGTTCCAGGGCATCCCACACCTACTTCTGATCTCCATGGATACTGCATGCATTTTGTGTGTATGTGTGTGTATGTGTGTGTACGAGAGCGTGTGCCAAATATACACACATATAATTAAGTTAAATTTTTCAAGTGGTTTCAAGCTGTGTGTATAATGTAGATATAAAACAGAATGAACCCCATGTCCAGATTTGGTCCTAACCTATGCACTGTCATGCATGCATAATTTTTCCAGTAGGTAAAAAGCGAAGAATGAAAACTCAGATCAGAGATCCCTAACTGAGCACAGAGATCTTATTCTTCATTTTCTAATAGCTAGTCTGACCTTCATACATGAATTTTCCTTCCGTCCTCTTAATGGCATAAGTGCTCAGTTCATCTCTCAGTTGAAAGCCGTCCAGTGCGCCACGCCATTGGACGCGTTTCTGAGTTCTTCTAAAGCCTTGTTATCATCAATTATTTCCATCCAAAAACCGGAATGATAGATTCACGGAACCTGATTGGAAATTTGGTACTCGCACGGATCCGTGGTTCTCTTCTCGAATTCTCTATGGCCAGGAGCAGGTGAGCCCGGCCTTGGCATCTTGGCATCTTGTGAGCGTGTGCAGCAAACCATCCCCACTCTGGGTTCTGCTGTTACCACCACTGAAAATGAACCATGGCCTCGGAGCCCCTGTTAAAGAGACTGGTCCAACCCAGGGAGCAGCAGAAACACCCCCGCATAGTTCCTTTCATTTCTGAGGGCCAGCCCTGTCGCTTTGGGCCTCTGGCCACTTCCTTATGCTTAGGAGTGAGCCGAGCAGAAGTGGCTGGTTCAAAGCCATTCTGGAAGGTTCTGAAGAGACACATCCAGAGTCCACAGCTTCAACTTGGTACCGTTTCTTTCTTAATATATATATCAAAAAAAAAAAAACCAAAAAACTAAAAAACAAAACTTGATCTTTCCATTACTTCCTGGCCAGTCTTGGCCCCAAGCATGGACCTAGTCTCAAAAACTAAAAACAAACACCGCCCCCGCCCCCATACACACACACAAATCCAGATGACTAAACTGTCTCTGGGCAGGAGATAAGGACAGCTGTGTGACTAATAGGATTACATAAAGAAAGAAAAGGTGTCCCTACCAGAAAGAGAGCTAGCCTCTGGCTGGAATGTTCCCTGGGAGGCAGCTCAGGGTCATGGTGGGGGTTTCCGTGCCTGAGTTCCTTAAGGGGAGGATGCACAGGGCTGTTGTCACTGTCATCTAGAAAACAGCTTGAGGCTGTGTACTTAGTGCTCACCAGCTCAGCCAAGCTGGAAAATGTCAGAGCCTAGCCTCCGGGGCACCATCTGTAAGCCCAGCTGGGAAGGTGACCATGTGGTCTCCGGTCTCCAGCTAAAGAAGGTGGCTTGCTTTTCCACTCTAGTCAGTCGGATGTACTCTGTGCCTAGAGAGCATCAGGGTTTTAAGCATACAGCTCCTTTAAGTTGATTTATTTTACATATTTCTCTCTCTCTCTCTCTGTCTCTCTATCTCTGTGTGTGTGTGTGAGAGAGAGAGACAGACAGAGAGCGAGAGACAGAGAAAGAGACAGAGACAGAGAGACAAAGAGAGAGACACAGACAGAGCGTGAACAAGCACACCACCAATCTTTCCTTCTACACCATGTAAGTCTCAGGGCTGGAACTCAAATTGCTAGGCTTGGAGGGCAGACTCCTTTATCCACTAAGCCATTTTTCCCAGTCCCCTTCTTATTTTAACTGTGGTAGAATACTCATAGTATGAACTGGGAATGTAGTTTACTGGTAGAACATTTGCCTGCATTATGTGAGGCCCTGGTTCCATCTCTGCCCCTGGGAAAACAAATGAAGAAAAGAAAAGCAACGGACCAGCCGCTCACCCAGCCACCCGTGTTCATGCGCACTAACAACTTCCCTTGGAACGGTAGAGCGACTGCTGAAGTGGAGGTCGCAGTCACAGGGAGGCGTCCTGGTGTCTCCACCATGAGGACTGGATAAAATCAGCCTGGAGGGGTGGGTCAACGCGGGGCAGCAGCCAAGGAGCCTCTCACCCTCCTCTCCCTCCTCTTTCCATCTAAGTGTAGCTCTAGGTTCTCATCTGTCTTGCCCCTTTCTGGAATCCTGAGAACAATGAGCAAGCAGGGAGTAAGTCTGAATATATCCAGGAACCAGGGATGACCATGAGAGGGGGCTCTGTTGGGCTGCCAGTCAGGTACCGAGCCCTGTTCATAGCCTTGGTGTCTTGGCGACTGACATGTAAAGTTCGCTGCCGGTTTCCATGTCCCTGCAGATCTGTATGACCTCATGCCAGAGCTCAGGTGGGCTTTTCTACTTCCCTGAGTTTCTTTGCGTTTCTTCGCGTTGTTTCCTGATTGATGGAAGAGACGTCAGGGTGGAGGCCAGCCCTGGAGACCTGCAGCTCCCCCAGGTCCCATTTCAGAGCCCTGAGGCTGGAGATCAGGGTCTCCTATGATGAGAGCAGGTCTTCCCACGCCAAGAGTTCACTAGCAAAGTCCAGCTGCCCGAACTTAAGACGAAATATACCAGAAAGCCAGTATAGAGAAAATGTCACAAGAAATGAAGAGCTAAAAAAAAAAAAAAAAAAAAAAGTCAAGAAATACAATAATTTTGAACGAAATGGGCACATCAGGATGCATATGGTAACCCTTTTGACGTGACGATACACCGTTGACATCATCTACAAAATTCGTGAGCATAACTGAGTTATAAAAACATAAAGCACACACACACACACTCACAGAACTCATATAACATTTTAGGTAGGTTTTCGGTTCTATATTGGACACATTCTCAAGTATCATGGGGCACGTGTGGCTGCCATGGCCCCTGAGCTGCAGGTCCTACGCTTCTGTCCGCATGTAATGGGTTGCTAGGCTCTCCCGTGAAGCCACAGCGGGCACATTGTGATATAATGAGAACGCTTTGCCCCTCGGCCCCAGCGTCTGTAAATTCACAGGTGTCCCCGCTCTTGTTGGAAGCACGGAATTAGAGATGTGCTTCGCTGCGTTTTAAAATGGCAGTTGCTGATTTCTTTTGCCAGCTTTGTTTTTGTTTTGTTGTTGTTGTTGTTGTTGTTGTTGTTTTTTACTTCCCCCCCACGGTTCTAAGGTGTCTATTGTATTGCCATTCTCCATACCTGAATCCCAGTCAGCCGTGAGGAGGAGTAGAGGGATGGCGCCTTGGCCTGGAAACTCCCCACGTATAGTTTGCTGGACAGAGTGTGTCCTTGGCACCTGCTCTGCGGGGACTGGGAAATCGGTGTCTGTTCCCAGTCAGAGCAGGAACAGAAGGGACGTTGGACTCAAGTGTGTCTGTCGTAGGATGTAGGCCTGTAGCCCAGAGTTCCGGTCAAGGGGCCCCAGTGATGCTATACGGCTCCATCTCTATCAGTCTTCTCCCTGGAGGCCATCTCTGAGGTGCACGGGGTGCCCCACACACACACACACGCGCACGCACGCACACACACAGGCTCTTGCCGAGTATTCTGAGGTACTGGTAGCAGTACCATCCCTATCCTGAGGCGTTCAGATATTGCCCCAGTCACAGAGACAAAGAGCCGCACACACCTTGAAGCCATGGCTGCAGGGTCATGGAGCCAGGTCTTGGAGCTGGCTCAGTGGAGGAGAGAAGACAGGGCCTTGTTTCCGTCACTACTATTTCCAGTCTCTCCGTTCAGGGCTCATTGCTTGACCCCCTTCTAGGTCTCTCAAGTACTGAGGTAGCTCAGGTCTGCGCTTTCTAACACACCCCTGCAAGGTCCCACTGTTTGCCACAGAGGTCTGTCAAAGGACAGCCTGCTGGGAAAGGCCCTCTGACGGATGCTGCCCCACTGAGTACATCAGTTCTGATCCACCTGCGTCACTTAAAGCCACAGTGTCGGACAGCGTCACCTAGGTCAGCTCTGGGCTCCAGGCTGTGGGCACTAACTCACAGTTTCTATTTTGTTTCCAGTTTTCTAACAGTTTCCACAGTCAGATATCCTGGCACATGCTTGTATTTGTGGAACTCAGGAGGCCGGGGCAGGAGGATGATGAGTTTGATCTTCAGCTGGGCTTTGTAGGAAGATCCTGTGGTCAATCGAGCCAACACGAAACAAATGAAAGAAAACACACGGTCAAGAACAAAATCCGGCAGAGTTCTTTCCCTGGTCTACAAAGCATCTTAAATTCTCTTTGGTCTTTCTCTTCATTCAAGAGAGAGATGCAGAGAATAAATGTTTCAAGCCCTCCTGCCTCCAGGAGCGTGCGGCCACATGAGTTGTGGGTGATCTGCGGCCGTCCACTGCAGTGTGTTTGAGCGGAAGCTGCCACTCGCTCTTTATATCCCGCTTAATTCATTCATTAATCACGGTTAGACATCAACAACAGGGGTAAGACAGAACAATTAGAGCGTGATTGCACTTGGAGGCCATTGTTAAATCAAGCACAGGTTACTTGAGCACAGGCACAGTGCAGTGATAGCTTAACCGCTGACCCGGTGGCTACGACAGCTGCGGAGTTACCCCCAGGCAGGTGGAGTGAACCTCTAGGATTCATTGAACAGAGGGGGGCGATTTGCCACCCAGGCAGAATGGCCCTAGATCTCAGCACACTGCACGGAACAGCGTCAATTTGGAACCTTCTCGTTCTTTCTAGAATTTTCCATTTTAGGCTGAAATTAATGGGGAACAGCCAGTCAGTCAGCACAGGGCTTGCTCTATTTAGCTGATTCTTCTGGGTGACAGGAATAATTGACTAGAAATTATAAAAGCCACCAGGAGAAGACAGTGGGGTCTTCAGGGCCTGCCTCTCAGGTAACCGGTTTTCTGGAACAAAGAGTTGGCCTGGGAGAGACAGCCCCTTGTTTCTTCTACCACAGATAAGAAAGAAAAACAAAAACCCTCACAGATTCTGTGGCAAGCAGGTCACCTCCCACGTTCTCTCTGTGAGCCGCACGCACTGGATTGCACAGCTAGGAAAATTAGCAGTCATTGTCTCAAAATTGCTGGAGTTTGAAAGGCGTTTTTCTTTCTCTTAATTTCCAGGTACTCGCGTGTTTGAATAAACAGGTCCTTGAGTGGCGGGTCACTGAGCAGCACCGCCACCTTCATCCCAGGTCTCCAGGTCCCCAGTGGCCACAAATGCCTCTGTGGGCCCAGGGGCTCCAGAGCGGCGGGACAGACCTGGCCTCATGAGTCACTGCTTGTCTGCCTTGGCCCAGCCCACAGCATGTGTCCAAGTGAGGCTGGCCTGGGATAGAGACAGGCTTTCTTTGCCTTTAGGCTCACAGAGGGGCTCTCTGAAGGTAGCAAGGGAACAAGAGCGCTCAGTGTTCAGGGACCGGCCTACCTTTCCTAGTACTTTTCCATGGCGACAGTCCAGTGGCGTGCTCTGGCCTCAGAGCAGGTTTTACAAGCCCTGTGAAGGGGCACTGGTGAGTCCCTGCCTGAGTCCCTGCCAGAGTCTCCAAATCTCCCGGGGAAGATGAGGGAGCAAGGATTCATCTGCCCAGGTTAGTCTGCTGGCCGTGGGACGAGGAACCGCAGACAGAACTGGAACACCAGACCCTTTCTGAGGCTGGAAAGCTGAAGACACAGGTAGAGCCCATCCGCTCTGAGGCCAGTGAGGGAAACACAGGTAGAGCCCATCTGCTCTGAGGCCAGTGAGGGAAACACAGGTAGAGCCCATCCGCTCTGAGGCCAGTGAGGGAAACACAGGTAGAGCCCATCCGCTCTGAGGCCAGTGAGGGAAGGTGGAACTCAGAACCTGCCTCCTTGGCTGGACCGTGTCCATGTTACCATCCTTCTCCTCAGCACAACTTTAACGTACGCTCTTCCGGAAAGGTTCTGTCTCCAGAGAGTCTCATTCTGAGTCTGTACCTCACAGGTCATGTCTATCAGGAAATGGGGCACACTTCAGAGTACCCCTATCCCCCAGACCCAGGTCTTGCTTATACCATAGTAGTAAGAGTTGCTGCCTGTGGGCGCCAAGCAAGTACCAGGCGTTTAAGCTTGAGGCCAGTTGTTGCTGTCCCCAGTAGACATATGAGGGAGCAGAGGCACAGAGAATGTAAGTAACCTGCATGAGGTCACTCAGCCAGGAAGTCGTGGAGCCAGGATCTGAACCCAGTTGGGCCGGCTGCCTGAGGGAACTTTATAAACCACTTCCTTTTTTGTAATAGACGCCATATCTGCCATGAGTCCTTTCACAGCTTACAGAGGATACCAGCTACCTTGTCCTTTGACCTCTACTATAAGAAGAGTATGTTAGAGGGGCGGGGAGTAAGGATCCTGACTGGCTTTGAATTTAAGAACTGGGAACATGCAATAGATAAGAGCCCAGGATCTGCATCCTGTTTCATCGGTACACCATCATTGGCCAGCTCTGTGATTTTAAGGATGCAGTGTGCCTCTCTTTCCTTCTTGGTGTCTTAGAATTGTTTGCCAAGGATGACAAAAAGGCTGATCATAGCAGCCGATCACTGCGTCACTATGAGTATGACATCATAGCAGCCAATCATTGTTACTCTGGGTGTGACATCATCACAGCAGCTAATCATTGTGTTACTCTGGGTGTGGCATCATCACAGCAGCCAATCATTGTTACTCTGGGTGTGGCATCATCACTGTAGCCAATCATTGTGTTACTATGGATGTGGCATCATCACAGCAGCCAATCATGTGTTACTATGGGTGTGGCATCATCACAGCAGCCAATCATTGTGTCACTATGGGTGTGGCATCATCACAGCAGCCAATCATTGTGTTACTATGGGTGTGGCATCATCACAGCAGCCAGTCATTGTGTTCCTCTGAGTGTGGCATCTTCATACCAGCCAATCATTGTGTTACTGTGGGTGTGGTATCATCACAGCAGCCAGTCATTGTGTTACTATGGGTGTGGCATCATCACAGCAGCCAGTCATTGTGTTACTATGAGTGTGGCATCATCATACCAGCCAATCATTGTGTTACTGTGGGTGTGGGATCACAGCAGCCAATCATTGTGTTACTATGGGTGTGGCATCATCACAGCAGCCAATCATTGTGTTACTATGGGTGTGGCATCATCACAGCAGCTGAGCACTGTGTTACCATGGGTGTGACATCATAGCAGCTGATCACTGCTTTGTGTGACATCATCACAGCAGCTGAGCACTGTGTCACTATGGGTATGACATCACAGCAGCTGACAGCTGCGTAACCATTTCCCCTGGGAGCACTACTGTCCCCATGCCCTCTGCCCTCACAGTCTGCAGCACCGTGCGGCGGCCTCCAGCTCCTCCGAGCAACTGAAGAGCAGCTACTGAGCGTTGGGAAGCGTTGGCAGGACTAAGTGCAAATAAAGAAGGCAGATGGCCTCATTAGCGTTTTATATTGACTAGCTACTGGGAAAGATTTGTTATTAAAGAACATCCCTCTTTTTGAACGTGACCGTTAGGAGTTTAAAGTCCCATGCATGGTGACATTCTGCTCCCCTGCGACTGTATGAACTGGATAAGAACCACGTGCTGGAGGAGCCACTTCTCTAGGTCACTGCCATGTCCCAGTCTTCGCCCAAACCTTGTTCCTGTAAAACAGTGGTTCTCACCTTCCTAATGCTATGTATGAGACCCTGTCATGGCTCCTCACGCTGTGGTGACCCCCAACCATAAAGTTATTTTCGTTGCCACTTTATAACTACGATTTTGCTACTGTTACGAAATGTAATGTAAAGACTTGTGTGTTTCCAGTGGTCTTAAGCAATTCCTGTGAAAAAGTCATTCAACAGCCTCCTGTGGTCACCAACCACAGGTTGAGAACCTCTGCTGTAGAAGATGCCAGAAAATAGTTGGTGAGGCAGTTTGGATGCTAACAGCAGATCTGTTCTTAGACATAAGAGGTCCACTAGGCACCAGGCTAAGACCAGAACTTAAAGGGTCAGCAGCCTGGGCTTCTAGGTTCCTGGGTATTGGTGGCACTCGGTCCCCTCTGTGTGGACTGGAGGAGGTGGACTGAATCGGGGCATTTAATAACCTACTGCCAACCCTTTTCGGGGGTAGAGGTAACCCGGCTCTTCTGCCCAGGAGAAAACATGGCTCCAGAAGGTTTCCTCTGTTGTCCGTGTGTTAGAGACACTAGATTTGGACAGAGAACATGGACGCTCATTTCGTAAGCCTAGGAAGCTGATGAGGGAGAGAGAACCATACTCAGTAAGAGAGAAAGTCTGGGAAGAAATTTCCACTACATGTCGGGCCCCTGTGGGGCTTGGCTCCTCCACGGCACCTGGTGAAGGCAAACGACTTATTTTATCCTCTGCCCCATCTCTCCACATCCCCTCACACCAGAAAGAAAGCCGCCCTTGCTCCCGAAGGGTGTCGACATTCCTCTTTGCCTCATGGAAGTGGAGTCTAGCTTCACCTACAACCTTGACCAGAGGTTAGAGCAGTCCAAGGATGCTGAGGAGGTGTGGGAGAGATGGTCCTCAGGGCTAATCCCCTCCCTGTGGACTGTCTGTGCCATTTCCACTACTAGAAGGGCTCAGCACTCTGGAGAAATTAGCCCAGGAGTGGACATCCAGGGTGCACCCACTCCACTCTCTCCTGTTCAAGTCCCGGCCTCCCTGCTCACTCTCCTGTGGACCAGGATGCCAGAAGCCGATGTATCGGATATCAGTCAATCATTCCCATACCCCAACCAGCCTCACCTGATCATGACAACTCCCCCTGAGCCTCAGTTTCCCCATCTGTAGGCTGGAAGGATGATGTGTCTGTCTGCCAGACTCCTCGTTCACAGGAAGCAGGGCACCAGGCCCTGCTCGTCAGCTGCCTGAGCTTTGTCCGTCCATCCCACACTCCCCGCCTGGTCCTCTACAGCTCCCCGAACAGGATGTGGGAGATGGGCACCATGCTTTTCAGCAAGTTGACTCTTACCACAGCTGAACGGGAACACGGGGACCGCAGATCCATCCCTGTTGGAGGTGACTATTTGTACTTTCTGGCTTTCTCGGAAACCACCTGTTCTTTCGGGATTAGAGCATGGAATCTTGGCAGTGTCGCTTCTAACTAAACATCCTGTGTCTCCTTCTCACTGAGGATGAATCAGCTCCATACGTACGGGAGGAGGGGAAGGAGAGCAGGAGGCATCCTCATAGGAACAGACTCAAATGATCGATCGGTCGGTTGATTAGCTAAGGTCAGGGATCCACACTGTTACTGGGCACCCAGCACACAACGGCACCTCTGTGTGTGTTCGTGCCCTGACCTTGGAATCATCTCTGGAAGAGGTCACAGAGCAGAGAAATAAACTCGATTCCAAGATCAGCGTCAGTGCTGCCTCTCATGTGCTGTGTGTCCTCATGGAAACCTTTTAACATCTTTGCGCCCTGAATTTCTTATCTTAAAAGTTTGAAAGAATCACAATTATACTTACTTGGTAGGGTGCTTGTGCGGCTAGAGTAACTCAGTGGGGGAGCTTTTATGCTGCAAAACCCTCTGTCACCACAGGCAGATTCCCCTCTTTGTGATCGTGGACAGCGGTTCCGAATTTTTTTGAAGTTTGATGTAAGTGGATATTAGTTCACAGCTATGACTTAAATTCAGGGGTTTTTTGTTGTTTTGTTTTGTTTTGTTTGCCTTTTTTCCCTAAATGGTCCATTTTCTAAGTCATTGCTCCGCGTTTACAGTCAGTATTGATGGCATTTGCTCTCTGGGGTCAGAGGCAGAGGGGTCTCTCGTCTTTTCTGCTCCATGGCTGAGTGTTGAAATGGTCTCCAGCCTGCCCGGGCTCCAGATGGGTGCTCATGAGTTCTTGTGAGAAATAAAAAAAAATCTTTGGAAACTGCTGATCCAGAATGCTGACTTAGCAGGGGGCGGGTGTGTGTGTGGGGTGTCGTCTGCTGTTGTGTTTTAGATGTAACGCAAGGAGGGTCCACTGCTGCTTGAGCTTTTAATTGGTTTACTGATATTTTTTATGGCTTCTTACTTTAATGTTTACAGCCCCAGATGGCGACATTTACAGACTCCCGAGAAGGGACCGAGAAATGATTTAGCTGAAGTAGCAAAATTGGAAGCATTGTAAGGAGTCGGGATTGTGCCCCGGCGCCCACGAGGGGCCACTGGCTTATTTAATGTGATTTAAGTTGTACGGCTGTTCCTCTCCACAGCCGGGGGAAAACAGATGCCCACTGTTCGCTCAGCAAGCAGGGCCTGCCCAAGGGCTGGCCAAGGACCTAGCAAAGCTCGAGGTCGACCCGGGCTGGAATGGGGCAGGACGAGGCATCTGTCTGAGAGTCAGCTGTGGTCTGTGTGTACACGTGGGGGGAAGAGATTATCCAAGCATGTGTTTGTAAGACTGTCTCAGTCTGTAGCCAAGGTCGCCTTCAAACTGGTCATCCCTCTGCTCCGGCGTCTGCACATCAGCCCACAGATGGAGACTTACCTCGCCTTGGACAGAACCCCTCTGACATTGCTCTCAGTTCCTAAAGCCCTGTTGGATGTGTGATTTGGCTGTGGGTGATTCTGACCACGTTATTTTGCTCTATCAGTCCTTCCCAGGCTGTTCAAAGCCTCACGCTAGCGACCCAGTATTTGTGTTTGGCCGTCCATCTGGATCACCTCTGAAAAACAGCGTCCGTGCGGTTGGTGTATAGTCCTGGTGACTTGGGAAGGGCACAGACCTATGCAATATAAGTCCGGACATGTTTAGTGTAAACACAGTACCTTCCCCTCAAGTGTTGTCAAGGCACTGTACCAGGTGCCCAGATACGGGACTCACAGGAGGTGTGGAGGAATGGGTACACTTCTGCTAGTCAGACACAGAATCTTCTCAAACTAGGGAAAAAAACAAAAAACAAAAAGGTTTTCTTAGTATGAAAGGGATACCTGCAGACTAGGGATGTGGCAGAGTTCTTGCCTAGTGAGTGCTGGAGTCCTGAGTTTGAACTCAACATTGTAGCAAAACAAAAGGAAACAGTGGAGCTTCAATGTACAGAAAGGGGTTGGGGACCAGGCTCAGAGCAGAGCACTTCCCTAGTGTGCACAGGGTCCCAGGTCCTGTCCCAGCACCACACTAATCCAATTTTTAAAACATAGGTGTCTGTTACACAACATATTAAACACACACACACACACACACACACACACACACACACACACACACGTCAGATAATTTGCAATCCCCCGCAGATTTACCATTCTGAGCAGTTTTAGTGAGTCCCCTTCCGGGCTGGTTTTCTCTGGTTGCCCACTTAAAGAGTTGGGCCCGCTTGTCACCTGGTAACACCACTGCAGTGTCTCCATGGCACTCCTCAGCTTTGCTTGGGTAGGAGCTCCAGGGGGCCGTGGAGAAACTCCTTCCAGTGAGCACTTCTGCCTGGGTTCTTCTCAACATCATTTCAATGGCGCTCACCAATATGGAGGGCTTGCCCTTTCTTAGCCCAGTTAAGGAACTCTTCTTTTTAAGAATTAGGGAAGGAGGGAAGGAGGGGGAGGGGCAGAGGGAGAAAGGGGGAGGAGGAGGGAGGGAGAGAGGAGGAGGGGCTGTTTCATGCAGGCCATAGCACGCACGTGGCAGCCTGAAGACAACCTTTGGGAGTTGGTTCTCTCCTCCTCCCATGCCTCAGGGAACTAACTGTGGACCAGAGGCTTGCAAACCAAAAGTTTTACCCACCGAGCCCCCTTACTGGCTCAGAAACAATTTATAACAAACTTTTCCCTCCTTAACTTCCGTCCTTTCAGTCATCTTGCCCTCTGCCCATCCACCCACTCTTCTATCAGTCTTCCACCCATCTTGTCCATCCATCCACTTGGCTGCCTGTCTGTCTGTCTCTCTGTCAGTCCATCCACCCATCTGTCCATCCACCTACCTGCCTGCCTATCTCTCTGTCTGTCAGTCAGTCAGTCTATCCACCCACTCGCCCTCTTTATCTACCCACCCACCCACCCACTGAGCCAGCTATGTAGTTAGCCACCCACCCATCTATCCAGCTACCCATCCATCTGTCCACTCAGCTACCCATCCATGTGCCACTCATCAAACCCCCCCCGTCTACCCACCCACCCACTTCCCCATCCACCCCCTCGCCCAGCCATCGCTCTGCGGGACAGCCGTGCCGTGCTGGCCCTTGTGCTAATGCTGAAGATGTAGTGGTGCGTGCTGTAAGCCCTTGCTTCCCAGGCCCCCCGTCCAGCCAGCGCTGTCAGCTCCTCCGGATGTGCGGTCGTTCCGTCTTATCTCTCACTGATCTCCTCAGCTTGAGTGGAAAGAGGACTTTCAGTGCAGGTGCCTCAGCGTCAGGGTTTAAGGCCGCCTCTTGGCCGTGCGTGGGTAAATGCCACCTCCTCTGTGGCCTGATGCACAGTGAGACCAGGAGGTGAGCCGAACGTTTGCGCTGAGGGTAAAGTGCTGCAGCGTTTTCTAAAAGTCATTTTTCTACACGGCTGTGATGGCGACAGTGACAACACATATTATTTAAGGTGTTACCGTGTGTGTAATCTTCTCAGGCGAGGGAGAGACCGCAAGGCTGTCCTGTTCAGAGTCGGCTGCAATCCCTGCCCTTACGGTTTTAGAGGACCCACGGTTTTAAGCGAAAAGAGATTTTGTTTTTTTGCAGTAAAACGTGTGGCCAAACGACAGAGGAAGTCCCTCAGGCCACCGCAGAGAAGCCGTCCAGGCAAGCGTGCAAACGGGAATGCTCTGTCCCCTCCACTCGAGGGCTTGCCGCGCTTTACTTCCAGGGTTAGGGTTAGGGTTGCTTTCTTTTTATGGCGCCATTCCGACTTCCTAACGCTGTCGAAGGTTCCTAAAGAAACAGACTCCGCCAAACGGGACTTGGCCACACCCTAAAGTTTATGAAGTTGCAAAAATGAGGGGTTCATGGTGTCACCAACTTAGACCCGTTTATGGCATTGATGGAACTGTGAGTGCTTTCTTTAAAACAACAAAACCACATTGAGTAGTGTCACGGGGGGGGGGGGGGGGTGGGGGAATGGAAGGTTAATTATCATAATGTGCGAAGTCGCTGCCTATGCTCTTTGGAGACAGCAGCTCTCTGCTTCGCACAGACGCCTGGAACCTTCTGCGGGTTTGCATGTAGCAAAAGTGAGTTCTTACCCCACAAGCTCTCCCACATTTTGTCCTAGAGTGACAAGAGATTGGTGGGAACAAACTTGCAGTCAGCCGCATGGAGGGTTCAAGGCTCGCCCTGGGATAATAAGGCTCTGTCTCAAAAATATTTTTTTTTCAGCAAAGGAATGAATTTTATTTTCCAAAATGCAGTACAGATCAAAAAGCCTGACCGGAGGAGGACTGGCTCTCTGTCACTCTGGTTATTAGCCGTGTGGCCCCGGCAGAGTCACTGTCATACTCTGGGCTTCTTTCTGCATCTGTAAGACATAAAAAAAAAAAAGTATATATCTCAGGATTTGGGGACATGGAACTTTAAGAGGAGTGAGGAAGAACATAGACAGGAAAGAATAAAACCTACCTTCACGTGAAAGGCGTCAGGGGCTTGAGAGTTCCGCTTTCCTGCGTGGGGAGTTCAGGAGGTGCAGACATTGTAAGGGCAGGTTCTGGGGTCACATTGCCAGGGTGAACCGCAGCCGGGTTGATGAATGGTCACAGACCTGCTTCCCCTTCTGGAATTTTCTCATATCTTGTGAGGTTCCCTCACATTAGACCAGTAAGCATGGAGAGGGGCTACGTTAGTGTTTGCGCTGCTGCTGGTTACAGCTTCTGTTGGATTAGCGCCCTAACACTGTGACAAATACAGGTTCCCTGTGCAGAAAACCACAGGAGCCGTTTCCTTCCAACCTGCCCCTAAGTCTGAGGGGGACAAGAAAAGGGACATTCTTGCACGTCTGTCACCCCTGCCGTTGAGAGGTAGAAACAACCAGGCCAGGAGTTCAGACCATTCTCAGCTATATAGTCAATCCAAGGCCTGCATGCCTGCGGAATATGAAACCCCGTGTCTTTTTTTTTTTTAAGAGAGAGAATTTTGTTTTTCAAAACGTAGTAGAGTTGACTAGAGAGTACTATAAAGTACATCACACCTCAGCCTCTGACTTGAATCATGCACGCAAAGGTGAGATTTTATTAAGTGAAGGCTACGTAATTCCCATGCATGGGTTTTTCTTGGGATCCCATGTTTGGAGTCTACTGTGCCCATAGGGAGTATAGGGACTCTAGTGGTTAGGGAAAAAGCAAATGTCAAGTGAGATGAATTCAGGTGGGTGTCCCACCCGGTGGCTACTCTCCACATGTTGGGATACAGTGGACAGCACCCAGAGACATGCGAGGGATGGCACAGGTCACCCTTTGTAAACTGTGCGTACCGCTGGTCCCTGCTTCCGGATCTACACCGGAGCCCAGCGGGACTTTGCCGTGTAAAGTCCCAGGGGTGATTAGCAAGGCCAGCCAGAACTGTGATTCAACAAGGTGGAATTCGTAGAGTCCTCAGGAAGCAATTTGGCCACCAAAGGCTACTTCATAGAAACTGGAGTCTAAGGGAGTTTGGTTAGAATTCCAACATCCCTCTGTTTACTTGGGTAGAAGGTGACGTTTCTTAGTGCCTGATGATAGGACCCAAGATGTGTACATCCTTGAACAGTAACGCCCAGGAAGCTACAGCTGTCTGCTGTCCCCTGGTCCTTCTGTAGCCACAGGGACTGTGGTGTCACAGTCGGGATTCCCTGCTCAGAGCATTTGTGTGACTGCCCCAAGGCCTCAGGGTTCAAATGCATGTCGTGACACAGTGTTGAAACACTGGCCCTTGGGCTGTCAGCCGAGTCATGGAAGGACCTGGGGTACCTGGCCATGGGCCACAAGTGACCACATTGAAGGAGTGAGCCAACTCCTTTTCTCCTCCCCGAGGCTAGAGATCACTTGTCTGATGCAGAAGGGAAGAGGTACCAAGGTGACAGTTGCCTGTCATTCTGTCCTTTGTTATCTTCTGGGGTGTTCATCTAATGACAGAAGCAGCCATGACCTGTGGGCCACAGAGGGAAGAGGGAAGAGTTCCACAGCTATGCTTTGGAGAAAGTCGTTTCCCCTGGAGGCCACAGCCCCAGAGAACTGCCCTTCTCTGGTGTCACTGTCCTGTAAGAATAAAGAATAGCCTCTAGTGTCAACCGTGTTCCCAAATCAAGATGTCCTGGAGCAGCCAGTTCAGCCCTGACATCTCCCTGTCCCCATTTCTAGAGAAAAGAGGAAGGCCCCAGGGAAGGAGGAAAGCCCCAGCCCAGAGTCTCCTTGGCCACGGCCTCTCCCATAAGCACATGCTCTACAATCAACCGCTGTGTCCCCTGGCCAGCCAGCTGGGCCAGTGTCCCGACGCAGCCCCGGTGCCTCCCCTGCCTGCCGGCTCCACACTTCTGAATGTTCCATTCTACCAGGTCACAATCAGGAGCCTGTTCCCACTCTGGGAAAAAGAGCAGCCCACAGGCTTTTAAACTCACTGGCTAATTTGAGGTATTTATCACTATTTGGAGAGCTGTGCTTGTTTTGAGCCTATCCCCCCTCCCTCTCTGCCCCCTCCAGCTTTCAGAAACTTCGAGTGAAGGTTGTGTCTCCAAAAAGGAAGCTCGTGGGTCCTTCCGCTGCCCCAGGCTGGCCTCATAGGGTGGACCTAATACAGTGGCTCTGTCTGTGTATTCTTCATTCTAACTGTCCAGATCATGAATCACACACACACTCACACACACACACACACACACACACACACACCCTCTCCAGTCCAGGCTTCACTGTGTACACACAGTCCTGCTTGCTGTGTTCTTCCTTAGGGTCCCTGACATTCAACAGCAGAATGCCCATCCAACTTGGGTTTTGGATACAAAGTGACCCCTAGCCCAGACAGCCCTGACAGCTTGCTGTGTAACCTTACACATAGTTCTTTAAAGCCTAGGAACTTGCCGTGTGACCCTAGGCCCAGTTCTCTGGTGTGGTAAAAGCTAATCATCCCTAGAGACCAGAGTGCTTAGAATCCGGTCCCCGCCGCACCCTCCTGCCCTGAACTTAGCTGTGACTTCCTGGAGGCTGGCTCCTCAAAAGCTTGAGCACACCTAGGAGTAATGCCAGTGTCTGGTGCATAGAAAATGCTCAACTCACCAAATATTAGTTCAGAAAAAGGTTCCCGATAAATGTATTTCCTTTCCCCACCCCGGGCATTTTTTTTTTTATAAAGCCTAAGCTGATCCACCAGCTGGCCAGCGGTGGAGGCTTGCCCACAACGACAGGAGGCTCTCTGCCCAGCTTGCTGGAGACCTCCCTGGCCTCATCAAGAGAAGGAAGACCAGGGCCAGTCAAGCCAGGCTGGATGTGCTTGGACGGAAGAGTCCATGACCACGGCTTCTCTTCTTCCTTGGGATGCCAGAGGGGCTGCAGGAGCACCAGCCCTCAAAACCGAGGCCCTTCCTCCTCTCCCTCTGGTATCAACAAAGTTCGCCTGAGGACTTTTCACCCACATCTCTCTATCAGCTACTCCCGTCTCCTTCTCGCTAAGCCAGCCCCCACCTCTCTCCCAGATTTCATGTTCTGCTTTCATTTCACCATATGGGGGTTACCCAGAAAACCAAACTGGTTTCCCCAACCACACCCTACAGGGCTGATGGACAAGTGAGAATGAGCAGGGGCTGTGTGTGGAAAGCCGGCATTTCCAACTTTGCTCATGGACACGGGGTGGGGCCAGTTCTCTTGCCCTCCCCGCCCCCTTCTGTTGTGCTGGTGGCATCCGTTCCTCCTGACACATCCCTATATCTTGCCTGGTTGGACATGGTCCCTCTGCATTCCCATGATCGTAGCCAGGGGACATAGGAGGCCTGGATGAGCAGAGTGCAGATGAAAGCTTGACTCTGGTCGCCTTGTTGTGTGACTCCATTTCGTTCACAGAACATCTGTCTCTCTTGGAGGAGTTGTTGAGAAGCCCGGTGAGGGGAGATTCCCCCCAGCTGCTGTTGCAGCATCACAGGGACCCTACAGTTCCACACCAAGTCCCATCACCCAGCCCAACAGCAAATAAGTATCTTCTTCAAGACATAGCGTGTGTGTGACTGAGTGTGGGGAACGTTTGTTCTGTCCTTGAACAAAGAAAGATCCCTTCAACTTAACAGTGATCAGGCATTCCGAAGTCACATTAACACCAAGTGAGAAGAGTCATACAGCAGACACACGGAAACCCATGTCTGTTAGTCAGGGCTCTGGGGAAAGGCGTGGGGGGTGGGGGAGCCAGAGGCAGAGAGAGGGAGAGATTGATTTTTCTGTGCCTGTGTGTATGTATGTATGTGTCTACATGTGATAGCTGTGGGATGCTGATGTCCCCTAGCTGTGGATACTGAGCTGTGGATACTGGTGTCCCTGAATCTCTTTAGAGTCATGTGGCCATGGAGCATTCATGGAAGCCAACAGGGTGGTGACTCAGCGTTCCTTTCTGTGACAGGGCAGGGTGGCTGGAGAGTCAGGGCCAACAGTTGATGGGACACCTTGGCACGGTGACCACCAGCCTGCTCTTGAATGTTCAGCCACTGTGTCCTGGTATTGAGAAACGTTGCCATGATGGGCCAGGGGGAGGGAACAAGGGGATTTCTGCTTTCGCATCGGATGCTTAATAAAAACAGTCAAGGTATCATGAGTTTGCATCTCCAACTAGTAAAATGTCTAACAGCGTTGACCAAGAGGGCCTGTCCGCACAGAGCACCCTGCTTACAGGGGTGGCAGGACACCGGACAGAGTAACGACTTACACGGACGACTCTCTCGGACCTGTGTAGGGTCTCACTGTCCTGCAGACACGTTGCCGGTATCTGTGCCAAATGGGGCAGGAAGGAGTGGGCAGCTCCAGGGAGGGAGAATAAAGAGGCCATTGGTCCTGCTTCCTGGAAGAGTCTGCCAGGATACCCCAGCATGTGGGGACATGGAAGGAAGCCCCCCTGCATGAGCCACACTGGGACTCGTGCTCATTGATGCTGCTAGCAGGTGTTTGGGAGCTCTGGCCCCCTGCCTGGGTTCAGCCTCCTGCAGCCCAACAGTGCAGCAGTGTGGCAGAAGCTCGAACCTTTAGCGCTGCTGGGAAGCACCTCCAGGTCTGCCCCTCTCTCCATTCTCCACAGTTTCCAGTGACCAGAGTTCTAGAAATGTCCTTATAGAAGTAACTAAATGTGTTCCAAGTCAACAAAGATACCTCCTTCAGGTCTAGCAGTTAAGGATATTTTCTTTGATCCCTGAATAGAGACAGCCGCAAATGTTTCTCTCACTGAAACATCGGTTTCTCCGCCGATAACGAGCTCTGAGATACGCAGGCCTTACCTGTACATGGTATGAGAAGGATTCTCTTTCTAGTCCAGGAGCTGTGTGGCCTGATCAGGTCGCACAAGCTCCCTGAGCCCTGGTTTTCTGGGCCTTGACGCACTGCACACACCAGTCACAAGGACAGGCCGCGGTGCTCAGTGACTTGGGAAATAAAATGCAAAAGACTCTAAAAGCTTCGTCATGTTCTGGAGAAAGGTGCTGGGGAACTCTTAAAATGGCTTTTTACTGCATTTGCAGCTCAGATTAATGCAGATATTTCTCACGTAACATCTGTCTTCACTCTGACCTCTCTAGTCAGTGCTGTGTTTAAAATAGTCTGGCCAAGTGAGAAATGTGTAAGGGATACTTGTAAAATTGAACCAGGGACACGACAGGGAACATCCGTCGTCCGGGAAGTGGGACAGTCCCCGTGGAAATACAGTTAAAGGAGGAACTCTGGTGGACAAATGTGGCCACGCTCTCTCTCTCACACTAGTGTCTCAGTAGAGTTGTGGGTCCTCAGGGCCGCATCCCCAGCAAGGCTGCCTCCTGCCTATCTCCCTCCGGCTGAGCTGGTCTTCCCTTGTGCAGACTTGATGTCGCTGTTTGATGTGATTGGGATGCTTTTAGTGTCTTTGTCCTCAGGACCCAAGAAATTGAGACTTCCGCATATGAATGCATGGATGAGCAAGGGAGTGAGCCATCGAGTCAGTGAATCAATGAATGCTGGGTCAGTGAGGGAGGGAGTGCAAGAATGGGAGTTGAGGGGGGGTGAGTACTCAGAGAATAAGTGAGGGAGGGATGATTGAATGCATGAGTCTGTTAGTGAATGAGTGAGTGAATGAGTAAGTGAATGAGTGAGTGTGTTAATGAGTGAATTAATGAATGAGTGAGTCAATGAGTGAATGTGTAAGTGAATAAGAGTCAGTGAGTTAATGAGTCAATGAGTGAGTCAGTCAATGAGTGAGTGAGTGAATGAATGAGTGAGTGAACAAATGAATGAGTGAACAAATGAGTGAATGGACTAATGAATGAGTGAACAAATGAATGAGTGAGTCAATGAGTAAGTGAATAAGAGTCAATGAATTAGTGAGTGAATAAGTCAATGAGTGAGTCAGTCAATGAGTGAATGAGTGAGTGAATGAGTGAATTCGTGAATGAACGAGTGAGTCAGTCAATGAGTCAATGAGTCAATGAGTGAGTGACAGAGCAGCCACTTTGAGGAGTAGAGGGCCAACTCCATGCTGATGTAAAGGCCAACAAGCTCTAGAACTGGACTCCTGGTCCTAAGCTGTGTCCTTGAGCAACTCGCCACTTTGTGCCTCAGTTTCCTTTCCTGTGGAATGGGCTCCCACCAGTCCTGTTAGGGTGTCTATATGAAGTGTCACCCAAAGGCTTGTATGTTTGAGCACTTGGCTCCTGGGTGCTCATGCTGTCTCGGAAGGTTGTGGGTCCCTTTTGGAGTGGGTCACCAGAGAGTGGGCTTTGAGGATTATTGCTGGATCATGGTCTCTAGACCTTTGTGCTCCAGATGCCTCACTCCCACTCTCACAGAAGCCTCACTGCCGTGTGTTCCCACCATAGCAGACTGTGTCCCCTTAGACCATGAGAAAACTCCTCCCCTGCCCAGTTCTTTTCCAGCAGGTATTTTGTCACCGTGAGCAGAGAGGTCCCTAACGTGAGCACCTGTCACAGGGTATTCTGAGACAGAGCCGAAAACACGCTCAAAGCCCATGGCACGCCGTCTGGCCAGCTCATAGCACTTGCTGGGTCTGTATAAACCTCCCTGGCACTAAGCCTGGAGGACTGTACGATGGGAGGTAGGAGCACCGTTGCCCAACTCTTGTAGAGATGGCACAATGCGGAATAAGCCCCCTCTGCCGTGACCTTGCCCATCATCTGCATCCTGGAGTCGTTTTTCTCTCCTTGTGGGAGACTGCCCTTGTCCTCACTTTACTCATGTTTCCCGTGACAGTGACGATGAACCCAGAGGACATGTTGCAGCCTGACTAAGCTCTGTCTGTAGGTTCCGTGAGACTCTGCTCCTGGCCCTCTCTAGCAGACACACGTGACAAAAAAATGCTCGCCTTCTGTAAGGGCTAACCTGGGAACACACCTTTACCTTCCCGCCCCACACCGGTACACTAGACACAGGTTCTAGGTACTAGGATGTGACTGTCTTTGGAACCATTTTCCTGTCTGTCATCCACATCCCACCACATGTCCTTGGCTCTGGCCTTCCACTCTGTAACACCGGTGTGTCACAAGAGCCTTTATAATGAGACAGATCATCTCCTGTCCCTTCCCGACCTCACGAGCCAAGGCTATAAAGCCTCTTTCCTTCTCTGTCTTCCTGTTTCTTTCCTGGTCCCTCGCTTCCTCCTGTCCCTTCTAATCTGAAAACATGTTGGTTTTAATAGCGGGTTGCCTGGCTGGTGAGAGCACAAATTACCCAGTGTGTAGAGGGCACGGTCCTAATTGGCTCCCCCAAAATGGAAGCCATTCTCCCCGTGAAGGCTGTGCAATGGTTTTAATGCCTCTATAACAACAAATAGTCCGGTGACTTGGCGTGGTCAGAAGGAACAAGGGTTGCAGCTCGCCAGTCAAGGGGTCCCGGTAATGGCCTATGGAATGCAGAAAAAAACAAACCTGGTCCCAGCTAGTCAGAACCGGGCTCCGTGGGGGAACAAAAGAGCCATTGAGCGGAGCCGGTGATGGGCGTGAGGCAGGAGGGCACGGGAAGCAGGCACCGGGCTCAGCGAACGGCGTTTTCTTGTGAACACCGTGGATCAAGGCGTTCTTTTGTCACGGCGTGTATATTAGGAGAGGTCCAGGATATTTATGGCCCCAATCGTCTCAATGGCCACCCTGTGCGATCAGCCCCTTTTCAAGCTGTGTGATGTTTCCAGGAGGAATCAGGAATAAATCTTCCCAGGAGTGGGACCGAGATGGGAGAAACCATTGCACGTGAGGGACGGAGCAGAGAGCAGGAGGCAGGGCAGGGGGAGGCCTCATCCTTTGTGCTGTCCTGGGAGCACAATCAGAAGTTCAGTGTGGTGCATGGCTCTGTGTCCTTGGCCACCATATTGCCATGGGCTAAGGTGGTGCTTTGCTCACAAGGAGACACCGTCCGTCCATCCGTCCGTCTGGTTTCGTCCCTCCCACCCCACACCTCAGTCACCATGATTCCTGCTGGCCCCTCAAACCCTATGGAGGAACCTGTCCGGCGACACTCCTATAGCCAGCTGTCTCCCAACTTCTCCTCCCCCCCACCCCTACCCGCCTCATTGTCCTTGTTCCTTGATCATTTGTTTTGTGAATCCATGTTACAGGTGGAGAAACTCGGGCTTCACAGATGAGAAAGCCGGATGGGTAGACTCTGCAGACGTCTGCAGTATTGCTGAGTTGTTCCGTCACTGTCGCTGGGATACTTTTGTATAACAGGACACTCCGTTTCTTCATCCTGTCCTCAAGACAGCAGAGAGTTGGGAAGAATACATTTGCTTTTGTTTTAATATTTCGAGTGTAGGAGACAGAGACTACCTACACACACACACACACACACACACACACACACACACACACACACACACGGGTTTGCGGGGGCCAGAAAATGACTTGTAGAAATGGGTTCTCTCCTTCCATCACTGGGGCTCAGAGATCAAGCTCAGGTCTTCAGGCTTAGTGGCAGTCTAACTCCACCAAGCATGGCATGGCTAAGTACTCTGGGCCTTGACCTGGGTAGCCCTGGAAGTGGGGTGTCTCCCTGGGCAACGCTATTTCTTGAGCGCTGAGCATACTTTACTTCCCAGCTCTGTCCTCCTGGAGGTTTATTTCTGCCCGTGGCACATTGAGTCCCCGCGTGCGCTCCGGGTATGGAGAAAAGCTCCTGCGATCTCTGCATACTGCAAAGAGGTCTCCTCCGATCACGACACCCAGCCTCTCACTTAGCCTGTGCTCTCTCAGGTTCTTCAAGTGGAGAGAACGTCTAACTCTAACTCTGGGTGCTTCACCCCCACATTCCTGCAGGGGAAGAGAAGGGTGGAGTGCCCAGGGGGAAAGGCAGAGGTGTTGAGGCAGACAGGTCTAGATTCGATGATGGCTGTGTGGTTTTAGTTCCTGGGTGTCTCTGAACCCCAGTGAAAAAAAAAGAATAATAGCATCCCCATCCGAAGGCTGTGGAGGGATGGCATGAGAGAAATGGCACACCCTAGGCAAGGTGTCCTCCTCCTCCTCTTCCTCCTCCTCCTCTTCCTTTTCCTCCTCTTCTTCCTCCTCCTCCTCTTCCTCTTCTTACTCTTCCTCCTTCTCCTCCTCTTCCTCTTCTCCTCCTCTTCTCTTTCTCCTCTTCCTTCTCCTCCTCCCTCTTCCTCTTCCTTCTCCTCCTTTCTTTTCCTTCTCCTCCTCTTCTTCTTCCTCCTCTTGCTCCTCCTTCTCTTTCTCCTCCTCCACCTCCTCCCAGTGCCAGATAAAGGAACCTAGGGCCTCATGCGTGCTAGACAAGCACTCCGATCACAAGCCTTAGCCCTAACTTCTCCCTCGGTCTTTACGGGCTCTTGTGCAATACCAGGCAGCAAAGGCATTCTGTTTCTCTGGTAGCACAAACCTGAGTATGGATGGGTGGGGATTGAGCTGTATGTGTCTCAACGGCCATGAGTGATGGTCAAGCGGTCACATCACTAGTGACACTGAGTCCCAGCGTGTTACAATACGAGTGAGCTTCAGAACCACACGGAGGGAATGAAGCCACTTCTAAAACCCGCGACCATGTGACTCCATAAATGTAGCATGAACTAACATAAAGGCAGAAAGTACATTGGTGGCTGCCTATGTCTGGGGTGGGGGTTGGGGGACAGGGAGAAGTGACTGGTGGAGGTGGGGGTTTCTGGTCTGCGATACACATTTTAGAATCAGAATGCAGTAATGGTTGCACACCTCTGTAAATGCACAAACACTGTCTTACTGTACACTTTAAATGGGCGTATCTCCCACAGGCCCGCCCAGAGGCTTGTCTCCTAGGTGACCCTAGACTCTGTAAAGTTGACAGTATTCACCACAAATGTATCAATTATCTGGGAAGATGCCCCGTTCCAGCTTACCCGTTACTACCTCACGGGGCATTACGAGAAAAGATTGAAACCTGAAGTCAATGATTTGAGGAGAGCCAGCCCCTAGACCGACAGAAGACAGGGCTGACTGCCGAGCCTCATTAGCATCCGCTCCAACACCCGTGTTAGGAGCTCACGGGGCCTCCATTCTAGATGCTGCACCTGACCCAGGCGAAGTGGCTGTCGTCAGCATTTGGAATTGGCTGAATTCTAAACAGGGTTCATCAGGACTGACTGCCCTACGGCTCTCCATAAAGGCAGGCTATGTAAAGAGAGCCACTTAGTATGAGGGGCTGGCGAATCCCTCATTGCACAGACCCAGAAGACCAGTGACTGGCACGTTTCCGAGCTTTTGTCTCTGTTCCAGTGCGAAGTGGCAGGGTGTCACTGCTGACCAAGAGGACGTGTGTCTTGCTCATGGGAGGGTCAGCCTTTTGATCTCTTTAGTCCTTTGACTGCTGGGATAAAGCCCACCCATCTTAGAGAGGGCCCCTGCCTCTCCTGTCTGAGGAGCGCCTGCAGGGACTGTGGCTCCGGGCTCTGCCCTTAGAGTCAGATTGAGCTTAGACATGGACCTTTGTACAGGTGACTAGGGATTACCCGGTGGACATGGGCTCAGGATTACCCCGGTGTGGGCCCCACCAGTACTATCTGACCCCATCTCGATGGTGTATAGCCTTTTTCTCCCTACAGTGCCTCTGAGAGACAGACAGATGAGAGACAGACAGGGGTGGAGGTGTTCCCTCCATGGCTGGGGATTTAACCACACTGGCACACGTTGATCAGGGAAGGCACCTCCTTTGCGGGGTGCCACATACCATCTTTTAAGATGTTCCATCCAGCAGTGGCCTCCTCCGACAGAGAGCAGGGCTAATTGGGGTCTGGATTTGAATGTTGCCGGTGACACCGCCTCCCCCAGCTTCGGTAACCATAGCAACTAGTCATGGCTACAACCTGTTCCTGACTCTGCTGGGAGAACGCCTAACAAGCTTCGTGGCCCATCTCCGAACGAACATCTCTCCCAAGGATAAGATACACGTCTGTGATGCTTAGTCTTGCGTTCGAGGTCAGAAGTCAGCCCTCTTTAAAGGGTGACTGATCTTTGTCAGGGAAACAGAGAACGGGGGAAGGGAGAGGAAGGGCATGAGCAGAAGGAAGGATAGATAGACTGTGAGGGGGAGCGGGCTGACGCCTCAGCCTCAAGCCTTCTGTTCACTGAGGATGAGCCAGCACCTAGACAGCCACCACAGAGGCTTCAGGGTGGATGTGACGGTGCTGTCCCCCGTGAGAGAGCATCCACATGTGAGAGTCACTGATGTCATCGTGGGAAGAGTGGGAAGGGAGTTGCATCTGAGCTACTCTGTGGCTGAATCCCATTTCTCCCTTTGAATCATATCTGGACGTGGCCCTGTGGTTTTGCAGGGACATGGAACCTCAGAAGGTTAAAACACAGCTGTGGCCACACCGCGCCATTTTCCTATAACGGCAGGGAGAGGTGTAGTGGACTCAGACACAGCCGTTCAGAACGGCACCCGATGATGAATTTTTCTCAGGAATTAGTAAGATGTGATGTTCCCCGCCTGAGGCCGTGCGACTTCCCAGGGTCCCTCTTCACTTTGCCAGCACCGGACTGCCACGTGTAGGGCAAATTTCTAAGACCTACAGTTTTATCTGACGTCTGAATCTTATTCACTATTTTATCCCTGAGCCCTATGGCTAGGCAGTTAATAATTCCTGTTATTAGTAATTTTTTCCAACACAAATAGCTATTTATTGGATGAATGAAGGAAGATATAGGTGTACGAGGGGGTGTAAGTTGAAGGTGTGCCTTCCTATGTGTGGGGAAAGCCAGCCAATGATGCAGTTCCACTGAGCAAGCCAGGCTGCAGGGACCTGGAGTCCTACCAAGCCTGCAGAGGAGACGGGCAGGGAGTGATCCCATAATGCTTAGCACGTGACTGTCTTAGCACATGCCGGAGGGAAAGCCAGTGGAGGAAACAGGGGAGGAGTGCGGAGATCCAGCTAATCCAGGAGGTGAGCATACCCAGGCCCCAGGCTGGTGCAGTATTAGTGGGGAAAGGATCCCTTCCGAGAGGCTGTGCTGTGCACATGGGGTGTGCGCATAAAGAATGAACCTTTCCAGTTTTCTTTTATGAAGGATCACAGAACAAATAAGAATTTGTATGAAATAGGGGTGGGTGGATGGATGGACAGATGGATGGATGAATGGACAGACAGCTGGGTGGGTAGAATGGACAGACGGATGGATGGATGGATGGGGATGGGTAAGTGGAAGGGTGGGTGTGTGGGTAGATGGATGGATAGATAGATGGACAGATGGATGGGTGGGTGGGTGTATAGATAGATAGATGGGTGGATGGGTGGGTGGATGAACAAGTGGACAGACGGATGGATGAGTGGACAGATGGACAAGTAGATGGATGGTGGGTAGATGGGTGGGTGGGTGGGTGGATGGATGGGTGGACAGATTGATGGATGGATGGATGGATGGATGGATGGATGGATGGACAGATGGATGGATGGATGGATGGATGGATGGATGGATGGATGGACAGATTGATGGATGGATGGATGGACGGACAGATAGATGGATGGATGGATGGGTGAGTGGGTAGATGCAGGCGTGGGTACCCAGATGGGGTAGTTAAAAGAATGTTGTATTGGCCTCGCACAGCAGAGCTGCCCACTCTCTCTGACCCCTGTTCGGCCATCTTTACATGGAAATGATAAACCCTGAGTCTCCCTCAATCCAAGGGCCATGGGAATGCTCAGATAAAGAACCAGGCACTTCAGGTTAGGGAAAGCCTACATTGCTCTAAAGAGCTGCTGTCTCCATGACCTCTCCCCTACATCTGGCCTCACTGGCAGGGTGCTGTGCTTCAAGTCCAGTATTGCCTCAGAAGCCCCCTGAGCCCTGCGACCAGGTTGGGGTTCCTCCAGTAAACCCTGTGTGGATTTTCCCCATTCTCGGCTTCATGCAATTTTTCTTCCAGTGGAGGTTGCCAAGTTTTTATGGCTATTTGGTTATCTTATCCATCCAGATGGTTAGTGTTAATTTATGCTGAAATAAATGTGCAAAACCTCATTTGTCTTACTGCTCCAGAAACATGAGGTGTGAGACCTAAAAGACCTTAATATGTAGCCTCCTGCAAGCGCCAGGGTGCGATATGACTGCCCGCTTTTTCATTCACTTTGGCTCGAAAGCCTGCTTTTCTATCCCTTGATATTTATGTATAAGCAAATTAGGTTGCTTGGTATGAGAGACTCAGACACATTTTATGACTTTTAATATATATGCTTGCCTCGTGTTAGTTGGCTGTTTTTTATGGAGGAGGGAAAAAAATAAGCCGTGATCTATTACCTGATGATAAATTTCAAACACCTTTTCTGTACTTTTTAAAACATCAATCATTAGGCATAATGTCAGAGTTGGTGACCGGGGATTTAAAGAGTCATTAGCTGTGTGGCCTCGGTGTGTCTCTCTGGCTAGCACAGCTGCATCCCTGTCTCGTGAGTAAATACTGCTTTCGAGCCCACTGTGAGGATGGCATGGTATATACGTGAGGCCCCAGGAATGCAAATCGCCGGGTAAACAACAGATAGCACTGTGGCGGCAGAGCCGACGAATGAGTCTCTCCTAGAGATTGTGTGTGGACTTCCCCATGGAGCAAGCTGGGTCAAAATTAGAAGCCCCGGCCCTGCTGAGACTGGTCCTGTGCCCTCTTCTTGGACACTCACTGAGACGGGGTTGTTTCTGAAATTCCTCTGGTGTCATTTGGAAACTTCTCAAGCAGGAAGTTACCCAAGTTCTAACAGGAGCTGGCACCACCACACAATGATTCATAGGGCTGACCGGAGACTTTCTGAACGTCAGATGTCTCTGGAGACTGGCTACGGGACAGTTTGTTGTATGGCGGTAGATACTTATCTATTCCCTTGGGTACAGAAGGCCCAAGGACAGAGTAGGTGATTCATAATGGTTCCAATAAAAATAGGGACGCTTGCTTCTAGAGCTTAGTCCACACAAGTTCAGTCATGATGAATCTCTTCCTGTGGGACACTTTAAGACTCCCGGTCAAGGCACGCAACTGCGGTTTCCAAAGAATTCTCTAAGTGGAGCCTTTGGGTTTTTTATTGGTGTTACCTTGTAAGGGTTTTCATTTGTTTGTTTTTGATTTTATGAACTATTCTTTTAAAAAGGGAGCAGGGGTCCTAGGCGGTTGGAGCAATGGAAACACGGTTTTGCAGGCCCTGCCCTTCACCCCATTCCCTCTGCCTTGCTAAAAATCGTTAGGTTACATCCCTAAAGCTTTGGCCGCTTCCTCCTGAGGCTATCAAGGTCCACCTGTCCAGTGGACAGCGTTGAAGTCCAGTGATCAAAAGCTCCCTTTGGCTCACCTAATAAACATGTTCAATTAATATTAAAATTAAACACCTCGTCCCAACACAGGGCTTCCCCTTTTACCTTTATGAACCCCTATTTGCCTCTGGGCCACCTCTGCCCCCTCTCTATCCAGAGACAGGCCTTGGTTGTCCTGGACAATTATCCCTTCCCCTCCCCCTCGTCCCCTCCCCTTCCCCCTCTTCACCTCCTGTTTTGTCTCTCATTCCCTGCCCTCTGGGGTACATAAATCTCCTTTGTGCTGGGAACTTGGTCTTGGGGGTGACTTGAGCCAACTCCAGGGTTCCCTACACAGGCAAAAAGAAAGAAAGAAAGAAAGAAAGAAAAGAAAGGAAGGAAGGAAGGAAGGAAGGAAGGAAGAAAGAAAGAAAGAAAGAAAGAAAGAATAAAGAAAGAAAGGAAAGGAAAGGAAAAGAAGAGAAAAGAAATCAGACACCAAAATTAACCAGACCCAAAGCCCAACTCCATGAACAGGTAAATAGGCATTTGGAGCAGAAACAGTGGCACTTCACATTAAACCTTACACTTTTATTATTGAATGTATTCTATGCACTTATCCACCACCCAAACCAAAAAAGAATCAGACAGTGGAATGTTGGCATCTTCTTCAGCAGTTTTATATGCTGGGTCTTGTTTTTCACTCTCTGCACGAGCTACCATGACAGTTGGGTGGGTCCTTATTTCCAAAGCACCCCTTTTCCTGCCTGGTTGCCACCAACTTACAGCTAAGGCAGGAACCTTTCTGGTTCTGTGGGACTAGGAGTAGTCCTAGGCTTCAGAACCCAAGGACCAACAAGGTATGTATGTGCCACACACCAGCTTGAGTTTCAGAGCCATTTCTTAAACGTTGAACGTCACCTGCCCTGTCTTTGCTCTTGGGTGATCAAGTCACGGTTGTTGACTGACCTCTTAAAAGAGTCTTCCACCCCAGAGACACTAAGTTGTCTAGGATTCCCGGATGATCTTTAGACCTCAACAGGACAAGTCGAGGTGGAACGCAAGATCAATACAGTTCTAGATCCCTTCTTTCCGTCCAGAATGGTCCCAGAGAACTCCAAAGGCATATTTCCTTTCCTGTTTCTGTCAGATGTTTGCAGACCCAGCACTCTTCCATACAGAAGTCACCATCTCTTTCCACAAGAGCTTTACATCAAAGGGCGGGCCTGGCCTCAGCATTTCCTGCCCTTAACCGCCAGTGGAAGCATGAGCGTGCACTCTCGATTGAATTTGGCAACAACGTAGTCATGTTTCTGCACTCATGACTGAATTTGGCAACAATGTGGTCACGTTTCTGCTTATGGCCTCCCAGTGAGGCATCGAGGTATCGGGGCCCCTGATAATTCTCAAAAAACACTAAAACAGAGAATCACGGTTATTGGTGTGATGTTGAGTTGGGGTCCCTCTCTTGATTCTGGCACCCCGGTCTGTTTGCTGAGGGAGCTTGCTGAGACCGTCCAGCCCTGTTCTCCGGTTTGCAAGCATTCTGAAGACTGGCGTTACAAACTAGCTTGCTGTTACAAACTAGGTGCTGACCGATGCCTAGCACGGAAGTCTTGGCCACAAGCGTTTGCAAGTGTATTGATGGGTTTAGTCCTCATGGCCCTCCACAATGGCCCCTATTCTGTCTCTGTGATTGATGGAGACAACTCAGGGGGAAGTTAAGTAACTCAACACTGCCCCTACATTAATACAGAATAAAGTAGATGCAGCCCAGGGACCACACACCCCAGTGTACACATGCACTCAACCATGGACACATGCTCACACACATGTATGCACACATCTTTAAGATAGTCTTGAAACAACTTCAGATTTATACAAAAAGAAAACCTTAAAAGTTCTTGGGTGTTCAGTCGGGGGCTGTGTGATTCCTAATAAGACACCGTCTAAAATCTACACAGTGTAAAACAAAAACAGGGGCTCACTTAAATAGGTCAGGTCACAGGTATTTAAGAAAAATGGGCAGAGGCTTTTACTGTTGCTTTTTGTGTTTGTTTTGAGACAGTCTAGGCTGTCCCCTGACCACCCCCAAGCATGCGCACACACAGGCACAAACACACAGTAACGCTATATAATTAAAAACTAACCACTTAAACAGATGAAAATTCTGCTTATGTCTAGGATCAGTAAAACATGATTCTGACTGAGCAGACAGCTCCGTCAGTGAAGTGCTTAGTGTGCAAATATGAGGCCCTGAGTTTGATCCCCAGAACCCATGTAACAAGGTGGGGGGAGGGGAGCATGCATTTGTGATTCTAGCACAAGGGAAGCAGAGACCAGAGGGTCCCTAGGCAAGTTCCAGGCCATAGAGGGACAATGGTGGGCAGGGTCTAAAGAGTGACACTGAGGTATCCCTCTGAGCTTTCCATGCAAGTGCACACACATGCACGAGCACCCCACTACACATGTACACATGCATCTGTATGCATATGTGCACATGCACACAATAATTATAATTATAATAAGCAAATAGGATATTTGGACTAAGGGTTGTGACAGAAATGACCTCTGACTGGAGTGTCTAGCCATCAGAAAGTTCCATCAGGAAGCCTTGCGGTGGATTATACAGACAAGGGAGGAGGCAATTCGTGAAGGCCAGCAAAGAGCACCTCAGCTGCTGACCTGCAGCAGGACTGTTGTACAGACCAGCAAGAACCTGTTTGCTGGCTGCTGCCCCCTTACACCCTCCCCGTATCAATCAAACCCTCGAACCCCCTCTCCGAGCAATCCCATGTAGTGGAGGGAGGGGGTTAGGTGGACGTGATCCTTAGCTGCAGAGCCCGGCAGGATCCCACATGAGATCATGCCCACAGAGTGAGTGAACCAACAAATGATACGGGGATAGAATAACTCGTCAGTGTGGCTTCGGAGCCATGAGTCCTTAGCCTCCCCGTAACAGAGAAGGTTCCCATCAGACCCAGCAGCTGGAAAGGGATCTGGAAGGTGGCCTTGTGTCAGCTCCTGGGAAGTGGTAGGGGTAGGGGGCCTTTGCATCCTTTGATGCTCCATGTTCCAGCCTTCAAGCCCTGGTGCCACCAGCCAGTCCCAGGTGTGGCCTTGAGCAAGTAGTCAGAGCTTCCCCAGATCTCAGCTTTCTCTTCTGTAGAATGGGCACGCTTTTGCCTGGCCAGCAGGCTTGCCACAGGACTCAGTTATAATGTGTACTAGCTGCCGTGCAGTGGGCCTCTCTTCCATGCCTTGTAAGACCTTGTATGGTGGAAGTCCCAGGGTAAAGCAGTTTTGATTCTGTTCTAAGTCCACAGTCATCAGATGACAAGTTCTCCTAAGAGACAAAACCCATGCACACACAGGTTCTCATTTTACACGTGCCTAAAGGTTGAGACATCTTAGGGTTAGGAAGAGGAGAGAGAGGGAGGTAGACAGATAGACAGACACCCCATTCTCATGGTTTACTTATTTAGTTTTGGTTTTCCTGCTGTTAACAGACACCACGACCAAAGCTACTCTTGTAAGGACAACATTTAATTGGGGTTGGCTCACAGGTTCAGAGGTTCAGTCCATTATCATCAAGGCGGGAGCATGGCAGTGTCCAGGCAGGCATGGTGCAGGAGGAGCTGAGAGTTCTACACCTTCATCTGAAGGCTGCTAGCAGAATACTGGCTTCCAGGCAGCTAGGATGAGGGTCTTAAAGTCCACACCCACAGTGACACACCTACTCCAGCAAGGCCACACCTCCTAATAGTGCCACTCCCTGGGCTGGCATATTCAAAGCACCACACTGACAGGATGAGCGGTTACTGCATGCCTGCCCTGTGCAGAGCCCCGGAAGCACACAGGTGCCCTGGGTATGAGGAGACTCTAACAGGCTGACGTCACCTGACTCAGAGCTGAGCCAAGAGGCCATTGTCTCTCTCACCCAGTCCCATCCGTCACACTTAGCCTCTCCTCTGTGACCACAGGGCTCCTTGCCAGACATGGAGGAAGTAATGAGCAACCCAGCTCACCTATGGAGGCCCCTGGAGTGTGTCTGCAGTGGCATAAGCCTGGCAGGATGCTTGGCCGTGAAGTTTTGCCTCAGCAGCCCTGAAGGAGCCCACCGGATGAGTGGACTCATCCTTCTTGGATGTGGATCTAAAGAGAAGCTCTGTTAAATTAGTGGGGACACCCCTTCCCCAGCTTGGACAGGGATTTGAGGCTAGCAAGGGGAGTAGTTAAATATTTTAAGTTGCCCTTGGCAGAGATTGTGAGCGAGTGGTCCTCACGAGTGAATGTGTGTCCCCAGGGGAGCCCCTGGGGACATTATAGAACTATATGCATGCTCCTCTTCTGGGCAGCGAGTAGGGGGGGTTGGGCAAACGCTTTCTGAGATTCCCTTAGATTCTCACCCATCCCATGTAGGCTTTAGTTCCCTCCAAATAGAAACTGTCTATTCCAGTAATGAACTAATACACACCTCTACCTTCCTCAATCAGCAGGTGGGCCATTTTTCTGTATTTGCTTCAGGCCTTTTTTTTTTCCTAACATGGACCACTTCCTGAATCTGCATGCCGTCCTGTGCAGGCACCAGGCTAATCTTCTGTTCGTTCCAAATTAAAGTGAGAGCTGCTGAAGCCATTCCGGTCTCATTAGAGGTCTCCACGCCAGTGTGGGTCTCAGGACAGACACAGTGATGCGTGAGAACCCCCGTCTCCCTGCACCTCCTCTCATGGACGTATTACAACAGTTAATACTTTGCATGACTCCTTAACCAGTCTGAGGGATACCATGGTGGCTGGTAGGACTCGGTGGGTGTGCCTATGGATGGAATGTAAGCCTCTGGCTCTAGGAGATTCTGGCCTCATTGGCTCCTTCTCATCCTTACCAGCAGTGGTACAGCTTCTTCTGCAGTTCTCACCCCTGTGAATTTGCAGCCACTGTGGCTGGCAAACAGGGTGTTTAATTAAAGCTCTTTAGCGAATGTCCCCTACACTAAGCCCGTTCAGCAAGGGCAACGTTCCCACCAAGTTCACTGAGTGTTAATTGGTTTTGTGGGCATGATTGAAAGTTACTTTCCCTTTAAGAAGATAAACCGGGTCTTTGAGAGCCAAACACTGTGCGTGTAGATGAAAATTCCTTGCACTTAATCAGGAAGTCTTACCTATTCTCTAAAGGAAGACAGGTCTGCCCGGGACGACTTCTATATTTGCTCTCTATACCTGAAAGTAATTCAACTAAACTCGATCGAATCCCGTCTTTAACTCAGACTTCGATACCTAAGCCCAGTCTGTCCTGTCAGGTGTGAACTGGGGATTCGCCCTCTTGCTTACCTGCTGCTCTCTGTGAAACACGGGGAGTAACAAGGCTGTATTTTCGGAGGTTGCTGGGTCCAAAATGGCTGCGTCAGAATCCCCTGGAATGCTGATTAGCCCGTGAGTAGACTCTGGGCAAGGCCTGGAAATCTGTGTTCTGAACCAAGTCTATGTGGTTCTAATACATCATCAGGCCAAGGTGTGTCCATTTGGATCAGTGATGCCCAAGATGGCCTCCAAGCCACTTGGGATGTTAAAAGGTAGCCAGTCTTGGCTGAAATACACACTGTATAACAGGAACATCAGTTCCTGTTTCCTTGTCTTTTTTTTTTAACCGTGGCTGGTAGTTTCCTGTGTGCGGCTCGTGCTCTGTCTCTGTGGGACATGTGCTGGTCTCAGCCATCAAATCCTCAAGAACACTTGGCAGCAGGGAAATTTTGAAAAATAACGAATGATTTCCCTTAATCAGGAAGTCTTACTTGTCCTCTAAAGGAAGACCCGTCTGCCTGGGAGGACGTTCTGTATTTCCTCCTTATACCTGAAAGTAACTCAGCTAAGCTCGATCAAATGCTGCCTTTAACTCAGACTTCGCTAACTGACTCAGGCCTTTCCTGTCAGAATGAATGATGAAGAGCTCGTGGCTCCCAGTTTGGGACTTCCACGGACCGTTTCACTTCCTCAGGCCTCTGTTTCTTTCTCCAACATGAGCAGAGGAATAGGGACCGTTTCATTTGCTTCCAGCTGGAACTCAGTGATTGGGGCCAAACACCTTAGTCCTCCCCTTGGAACAATGGCCTAGAAGGATCGCTCACTGGAATCAGGAAGTGATGCTGGCCCAATTTACAGAGCAATGAGCTCAGATGCCCCCGGGAGTCCTCTGTAACTTCCGTGACAGCCCTTCCCAGATCTCCTTGCAGGCTCCCCGGTCTAAGAATAGTCCTGCTTGCCATGGAGAGCCATGGCCTCCCAGTCTGCTTATGGATGTCCCCACAGAACCACACAACTTTTTGTCCCGTGGCCTATAATTTGTGTCTCAACTCTAGAAACACCAGATTAAACAGATTTGGATTAAAACGTTGGGTTTAGGGTTGGGGATTTAGCTCAGTGGTAGAGTGCTTGCCTAGCAAGCGCAAGGCCCTAGGTTCGGTCCCCACCTCCGAAAAAAAAAAAAAGAAAAGAAAAGAAAAAAAAATGTTGGGTTTATTCTGCTACCCATCTACTATTTAAAAAATAGATTAGAAGTAATTGTTTCATTCTTCCAACTAAAGTTTAACACTTCAGGGGAAGTAAGATAATACGCTGGAGGGGATGCGACAGGAAACAGTTGTCTAAAGTTAATGACCGAGGGCTGGAGAGGTGGATCAGCTGGGAAAGAGCTTGCTGGGCATGTGGAGGATTCACGGTCAATCCCCGGAACCTACATGAGAGAGAACCAGAGGGGGCAGCCTGCACTCACAACCTCACCACTAGAGGCAGATCTCTAGTCTTTGCTAGCCAGACAGCCTACCCTCATCAGGAAACCTCTCTACAAGTGAGAGACCATGTCTCAAAAAAACAAGGTAGACAGTGCCTGAGAAGGGACTTCATCTGAGTCTGTCCTCTGACATACACACACACACACACACACACACACACACACACACACACACACACACACACACACACACACACACACACACACACACACACACACACACACACACACACACACACACACACACACACACACACACACACACACACACACACACACACACACACACACACACACACACACACACACACACACACACACACACACACACATACATACACACACACACACACACACACACACACACACACACACACACACATACACACACATACACACATACACACACACATACACACATACACCACACACACCACACACACACAGACACCACACACACACCTAATTAACAATAATAAATTAACTTAATTCATTTTAATTACATTAATAATAAAACAATAAACAATAATAACAATAGTAATATGACGGTGATGGTGGTGATGATGAGGGATCAAATAAGAACAAATCACAGAAACCCATCATGAAATCCCAAGAACACAGAAACACCCACCTTTGGTTTATAAGATATTTATTCTACAAAGTATTTGCTTATTATTGTTAAAACTGACTTGTTTGTGGTCAAAAGGCAATTCCTGACTTGAATAGGTACCTACTTAACCTCAGTGTCCTCATCTGTAAAATGGGGAGGATACAGATAGAACACCCTGAAACCCCAAATAAAGGCATGGAAATCTCACATGAAAAGGCTTTGTGCTGCACATGAAATCATTTTGGTTTAGTTTTTATTTTTTTAAGTGTCTAAAATTACTTTCAGCCCGTGTGTTTAAGGTATATGTCAAACAAATGAATTCCATGTTTGGACCTGGGACCCATCCCCAAGATTTATTATTTCAAATGTGCAACTAATCTGAAATCTGAAAGGGAAACACTTTTTGCCAAGACGTTGAGTGAGCCAGGAACGTCCGGTGTGTGGTAGTGGTTAACTCAGGAGGCATCGGAGAAGCTACGGGAGGGTAAAGTCAGGCAGGTAGCTCGGTGCCTGGCCCCTCCCTAAGTGGTTGTCCTTACTGCAGTAGTGGTCCCTCCTCCAGCCAGCTTCATCCTATGCCTGAGGAAGGGATGCTTTTCACGCCTTACAGCAGGCTTTAAGGGAAGACACAGTACAGGGCTGAAGACATCAGCATCTGTAAGGTGGAGGATCTGGATGGGCAGTAAGCGCAAGATGCCTGCCCTGGCCAGGCCCTGACGTGAGACACCCAGGGACTCACTCCTCTGACAAAATGGAGACACTGAGGCCCAGAGATCCTGGAGCAGCCAGTCCAAGTTTGACCTGCTAAAGCTGAATCTAACCCATCTCTTCCTGTTTGGAACGCTCCTGTTCTTTCTAATGCGGTTATCTCTACAAAAGAGATGGGTCAGCCCTCAGGTGAGCCCAAAACACTAGTCCTACAGCGAGATGGGTCTTATTCCATCAGTATTGAAGACTGGTAGAAGAAGAAGAAGGAGAAGAAGGAGAAGAAGAAGAAGGAAGAAGGAGAAGAAGGAGGAAGAAGAGGAAGAGGAGGAGGAGGAGGAAGAAACAACACTGAAGTTAAAATCCAAGCACCCCTGCTTCCTGCAAACCCAGACTGAAGCACATCCATGGGGACAGTGGCGTGAGGGTTGGCGGACTTCTCATTTCTCAAAAGCTTGAAGAATCTGGGGCAATGGCAGCCACTGTAGGAGTCCAGCTCTTTCATAGAAAAGTATGAATAGGAAAAGATACCCCTGAGCTGCTGTACCTCCAGGTCCAACCTTGGGATGTGGGAGCCTGGACCTGTACCATCTATATACTTGGTTCTAGTGGGACTGGGCAGGGCTGTGGAGCCCCACACCGGGTGTGACAGAGGACATGGTGACCCTGAATATCTGCCACCTCCAGTCACAGGTTTTCAGAATTTCCCAAGCTCACTTCACCTTGTCTTGGGGGGTCAGAGTGGGACTCAGAGGTCTCATTCATGGTGGTACACCTGGATGGGCCATGTGGTTTGTTCCAGACACCTTGTAATATGGCCACCAAAGTCACCATTGATTCTAGAAAGCAGCTTTAAAACAAAAACAAACAAACAAACAAACAAACAAAAAAAAAACATGGTCTCATTATATAGCCCTGGATGGCCTGAAACCGTCTGTGCAGTCCAGCCTGGCCTTGAACTCAGATCTGCCTACCTCTGCTGTTGTTAGAGGCCTGTAACACCTATGGTCTCAGGAAATGCAGAACCTGGTTTCCAAAGACCGGGAGTGGGGGGGAGTGTCTATCACAGGTAGCCCCCGCCCCAGACAGTGTTAACTTCAGCCTTGCTTAGTTGAGGCCCAGCACATTCCAGAAGCTTAATAAAGTAACAACAGTAGCTAGCAGTGCTTACAAAGTGGCTTTCTGTTCTGTTCTGATTAATTTTAACAATGCTGTGAGATTCCACAGCAGCCCTAATCTGTAGGTGTGGAAGCTAGGCTATGGGGATGTGTCCCGGGCCAGCTTCAGACTTCAGTAGGAAGATGCGTATGTCTGGGTCCCTGGAGGGATCTTCCTGCCCCTGAGAAGGTCCAAGGAGCTTCTTTGTCCCGGTGATTGAAGGGCTCCCAGCCACTGGGGCAGATGTCTCTTGCCTGTTCCCTGGGCCCCTTGCCCAGTTTCTCCCTGCCCTGCACAATGTCTTAGCGCATGTTGGAAACATTAACCTGTCTCCTGCTATTCATCTTAGCTAGGCTAGCTCTGACAGTCCAATTTCAGTGTTCCCCCCAGGGCAGACAGTAGGTCACAAGAATCAATAATGGATCCCAGGCGATTGGACACGATTCCGATCTGATGGGAACCCGCACCTTCCTTGTACTGAGCCCCAAGCTACCTCTCGAACCCACCACTCGAGGTACTGCCTTCCGGGAACAGCCTGGCTCTGAGGTAGCTGGTGAGACAGCAAGATGATTGTTCCCTCTGACTTCGGGGCTCCCTGGGTGGCTCAAGTCCTTAGGGATGGTAAGAAGGACAACAGGTCTCAGTGCCCCCCCCAACCCCTTCCTGATCACCTGACCCTTCCTAGGCCATTGTCATTGGCCAAAACTGTCTCCCATTTCCCCCTGCGTCTTCTGCACCTCGAATAAAGACAGACGGACACTGAATACAGTAGTTCCTCTATATGATGGGGGTAGCTTCTGAGACCCCCCTCAGATAGGAAAAGCCACAGAAGCACTCGTTCCAGTACGGAATTTAACTATACTTGCCTAGAACCGACAGGCATCCTCCTATAGAGTCTCTAACTTCCCGGAACCACTGAGCACGATGTAAATGCCCCGTGAACGGTTGCTTTCATTGTGTTCAGGGCAGATGCAGTTTTGGTCCAGGGGTGGTTGAATCCATGGGTACAGAGCACGTGCCGGGCAAGGGAGTCCTAGTTACCATCCGTAGTATGCGTGCGGTCTCCTGGCAGCCTCCCGTCCTCTTGCCTTCTCTCATCTTCCTGAGCAGCACATGTGACTTATCTTAACCCTAGGTCAGCCCACTCCATCCCCACCCGCCAACCCGACCAGTCTCTCCAGCTGTCACAGGAAACCCCCTCAGAGCCTCTCCTTGACCCATCGTTTGCCAGGCCATGTGCTCAGCTATGCATGGAGGCCTTAGACTAGCCTTGAGCATGGCTTCCCTCACCTCCACTGCAGTCTAGGCTGGGTTCACCCGAATTTGTCTTTCTCCCTCCTCAGCGCCTCCTTGCGGAAGCCAGGGCTGTTAGCACACGTTGGACGCTGTCTCTCCCTGGCTCACACCTTTCTAGGGCTCTGACTCAGCTCTGGGTGAGCCCTGGCGTATCCGCCTCTACTCCAGGAATTGCTGTGCACTCCTCACAAACCCCAGCACATTCCTGACTCGGTCCCAGTTCACGTCTCTGCTCTACAGGGCCTGGCTCTGAGCATCCACGAGGGGGTGTGTGACCAGTGCTCAGGGCGGCGGTGCCCCTGCATAGCTGTCAGCTGTCATGTGTATACAGTGGTCCCTTGGGGGCCGATTCTGAGCACATCGTGATGGCTCAACGGGGGCGCTGGCCTAAGGGGAACTTGAATGCGGATGGAACGGAGGTGAGGGGATGAAGCCGGAGGACAGCGCAGACTGACTTGGTGTGAGCCTAAGAACTCTGCAGCCTAGAAAGAGAACACGAGAGCTGGAGGTGGGCCAGAGTGGGGACAGCATCACTGTGGGCACTTCAAGCCCAGCACACGTTCTGGTGATATAGCTTTGTCTGTCTGTGTGTGTGTGTGTCTATCTGTCTCTCTATGTATATGTCTGTCTGTCTGTCTGTCTGTCTCTTTCTCTCTCTCTCTCTCTCTCTCTCTCTCTCTCTCTCTCTCTCTCTCTCTCTGCTGGAGGCTTGAGTCATAAGCCTCTTCAGATAAAGCCTATGACCCGTATCTCCTGGTCTCTTTCCAGAAAACCCACATGTATCCACTGTTCTGATTAATCCCTAATTCAAAACAGTCTCTGCCCTCAGACAAAGTCACCCCGTTTCGATCCCAGAACCCTAGCCTGAAAAGGCCTGAAATGCAGGCTGGTTTGACTCCAGGCATTTGCTGCCAGAGACAGGACAGAAATGGAAGGTGGCAGTCCTGTGTCACTGGGTCCCTTTGGCTGCAGGCCTCTCCTGTAACTCCTGGGAAGATTCAGCCCCTCAGGGTGTGTGAGGGCACACGCTCCTCCTTGTTTATATTCCATGTGCCTCTGGATGTTAAAGAGCAAGCTTGTAAGGCTCCTATGAATCATAGCCTGAATGTTTCCTCCCTGAGGCAGTAAGCCAACTGTCTGCTGACAGACACCCCTCTGCCCTTCTTTGGCACAAAAGAGGGGCACACCGTGCTAACCTCGGAAGAGCCAGCCTGGGCTTTCTGCTTTCTGGGAGTGGAAGCTTCATGCTCAAGATGGTTTGGAGTTAATGAACTCCAGTCTCCAGCTCCAGATCATTTTTAACTCACCCCACTGAGCCTCTGGCTTCTCATCTCTAAAACGGGCATAACCACCTGGCGGCATTTCTGGGAGGAATACTCGTGTAGTCGGCTCAGTGCATGCTGGGTGCTCAGTAAACAGGCGCTGTCCCATACTGGCCCAAGGCAGCAGCATTTGTTGAACACTATCTCTGTGTTAGGTGGGAAAGATAACAGTACCCTAGACCAATAGGCAGACCATAAACAGACAAGTAACTAGGTAGTAAGTTTGTTTACCTCAGGAAGCAGCAGGGGCTGGTGGCAGAGAAAGAGGCAGCCACATGGACACCAGGAAGTGTGCAGTTTGCACCACCGTGAGCCTGGGGCCTCCGTGCGTTGTCCTGCCATCTTTGGACCTGGCTGTCCAGTGTGCCTTTCTCAGCTCGGTGCACCCAGCAGCTGCCTTTTGGTTTCCGAACTGGATGATTGGCAACCCCAATCACCCTCCGCAAGATGGACCTTGTCTTCAGGGAGTTGGCCTTAATAACAGAATTAATCAGACCAGATGTATTTCCAAGTGTTCCAGGAAAAAACTGAATGTGCTCCATCACGGCACTGCCAAACGTTAACATGGAGAACTTAGAGAGACATTGATGAAAGGGGAGAGAAGGCTTTGAGGAGGGCCAGATCACTGCCAGGAGCTACGTCAAGATCTGCTTCCTCCTCGGGGGCTGGAGACCGTGCCAGCCAGCCGTCATCCTTCCTTCTGTCCGACCGTCCTTCCATCCGTTCATCCGAGTGTGTGTGTGTGTGTGTGTGTGTGTGTGTGTGTGTGTGTGTGTTCATATCTGTAGGCCTTTGTGTGTGTGTTTATGTGTGTGTCTGTGTGTGTGTGTATACACGCATGTGTCTGTGTGTCCATGTGTCTTTGTGCCCTCTCCCCTGTGCCTCGTGCCACATGCACACCTTTGTCTCACTTATGTCACCTCCTCGTCCAGGTCTGAGCACACACACAAGCCCCTGACCAGCCCACTGCATTTCCCTCCTGACCTCTGTCCCGTGAAATTCTCCAGGGTGTTTCCCATCACGCCTTATTTTATTCTTGAAGATTAACGTGCCAAGAGGACTGGAAACCTGTCTCCTAAGAACCTAGAAAAGTGGGTGACACAGAATTCCCTCTCGCTCTCTTATCTTCCCTCTCACTCTGGGCAGTTTGAGTTACCCATGCTCAGCCATGTTCCAAAAAACATTAAATAGGAAACTGCAGCAATCACTCGTAAGCCTTAAAACCTGTGATGAAATCTTCCACCGCCCCCATCTTCCCTGATATTCGAATCATCGCTTTGTGCAGCGTATCCTCGAGGTATACACTGCCCGCCAGTGAGTGCTCACCACCTTGCCTATCAGATCCCTGCCTTAGATCATGGTGCTTTTGTTAGGTAACTCGTTCTAAGGTCGGCCCCTGGCAATTCTGATGCAGCAGAGAAAGGCTGAAGAGCAGGGCTCTGCACGAGAGGCTGAAAGTTCCCAGCTTAGTGAGGGCATGGAAAAGTCATTTGCTGAGGCTGCTGAGATGTGCGGTAAAGATGACTGTGGGACCATGAAGAAGGGAGAAGGAATTCGTGTGAGGTGGCTGTTGCCCCAGACTTGCAGAACTTTGTACCTAGGGCTTAGTCAAAATGGAAAAGACCTCAGTGTCAGGACCCCAAAGGCACCGCGTCAGTGGAACATGCTAACGCACCGCGTCAGTGCGGCATGCTCCCCACCCCTGGAGAGAGACAACCACAGCTGCCTGTTAGCTGCAGGGAGACCCGAGACCCTGCCTGTGGAGTAAGGGTGGGGCTCACCCCACCTGCTTCCAAACCAGGACACAGCGTAAGTGATTTGTAACTTTGTAACCAGTGAGAATGTTTTAAATGTCAGAGTGGTTGAGCACACAGCCCTGTTACCACAAGGTAGAGCACCTTGGCTCGAGCGTCTGTGGCCCTACATTCAACTCCCAGAATGGAAAAGAAAGTCAGAGCACACAACTTAGGTTCAGGGCGAGTGTGTCTGAGGAAGTATCTATAGTGTGGTATACTATACTCCATTTTTCACTGTGGATTAGTCAAAACCAGTAAAATCTAAGTTTCCTGGGCCCTATCTTCAAAGGAAACACTCTCGTCTTTAAGACGGTAAAGCCATGAAGATTACGCTCTGGGGACCAGAGACAGAGCTTGAAAAAGAATCGCTTTGTTTTCTATTATCTGAGAAAATGAACAACTGTCCACTGTAGGGGATACCTGATTTCCCGTGTCTCACAGTAGGACCTTTACACACTCACACAGTGTGCACACACACAAATACATACACATATGTAGCATACACCCACACATGCACACAAACAGGAGTAAGACACTCACAAACCCATACAGACACACGTGCACTCGCAGACATTGGATGTAGACAAAGGCACACATGAATACACACTCACAAACATGCATTTGGGGGCACATGAACAATACAGGGTCGGAACCCATGTGTGCATGGCCACCAGCACATGTCCATACAAGAACATACCAGAGGGGACAATGGAGGACCTTCAGGGTGGTGGCAGACAACATGGCACATGTTAAACTGGCCTGGGCACCATAAACACTTAACCCCTGTCCTAGGATTCTAGATGTGGCCCAGCCATACATTTTCTGTCTGGAATTTGATGTCAGGAACCATCAGAGGTGGGGGAAGGCGCCCCGTCTTGAGCAGAAGTCAGCTCAGCAAAGACAGTATCTTGGGAGCAGGACAGTTGACCCAGCTTTGTGCTTTAGGCCTGCAAACCTCAGGGAAGAACAGCTCTCTGATGCACGCCTGGCCTCTCTCCTGTCTGTCCCACAAGGACTGTCTGACCGATTTCTTGTCCACATCCACCGTAGGTATGTAGATGGACAGAGGCTACCTGAGAACCCGAGAGGCAGCAGGAGAGGCCAGGGAGTGGGGCTGTGCTGGGCCCCTTTCCGGTGGCTACTCTCAACAGGTCCTTTGTGCCTGGTGACTCCAGGGGATTAGAAGTTGCAGTGGCTTTGATCACCTAGCCAGTGAGATGCAGAGGGAGCGATGGCAGGCCTGGGCCAGTTGGCTGTCAAGAATGCCTGTTGCTGCCACCCACTCCCACAAGGACCTCCATCCAAGCACAGCCAGCCCTCCCCAGACTCCTATGTACCGCCCTCCTTTCCCTCCATCTTGAAGCCTGGCCCACTCACTGCTACCCACGGGGAACACTGCTGAGAGGTGCATGGACTTAGGGGGTCCTGCTTCTCTTGAGAGGACTCAGCCTTGTAAGTTACTCCATGAGCTCCCCAATGTGGGAAACATAAAGCAGTCTCTGAAGGATAGCCTTGTGCTCCGGGAGGCCTGTTAGGTCACCTCCATTCATGCTTTGCGTTGGACTCCACAGCCAGTGTCATGGGGGCCCCACCTTAAAGGGGACTTGGCAACCCTGGGCCACAGAGAAATGATGACAGCCATGACCACACCTTCCTTGCTTCCCAGCATTGTCCCTTGCACCAGAGCACCAGACACTGTAATCACAGGGACCTTGAGCACAAACCTAGTTACGCCGTGCCTCAGTCTCCTCATCTATAAAATGGGGGCACTCACGGCCCCTTCTTCATGTATGCTTATGAGTACACGAGTTACCTTCGGAAGACTAAAGGCATGTTTTGTTATCCTACCCAAACTCCTGTAAGTATCGAGTCTCCATTATCTCTAAACCCCGCGTGGGACTGACAAAAGGAAAATTCTAGAAAGTATTTAACAAAGATGGGAGTGTGCTGGCACTCCAACCATGCCAGAGCAGAGGAAACAGCTCGGAAATTACTTGAGGAAGGACATAATGTCAGCTGTTTCAGTTTTCTGTCCTTGGCCTTACCGCACTGCCACAAACTTGTTGGCGTGCGGCAGCACAGATGTGTACTGACTCTGGGAGTCAGGAGTCTGACATGGGTTCCACATGGCTGAAATCCGCAGGCCCCATAGCATCCACAACCACCTGTGGCCCTTGGCTTATGGTCGTCTTTGTCCCCAGAGGGGATGGCAGCCCAGTGGAGCCTACTTTCTCCCTGCTCACGCCTGCATCCCCTGACTCCCCCTCTGCAGGAAAGATTCTGTGGTCAAGTGACATCACCCAAGCTAATCCAGGAACACCCTTGTACTTTAGGATCATGTGGTTAGCAGCAGTTCTCCCACCTGCTCCCTCCCCGACCCCACCCCCACCCCGCTAGCCAAAGAACACTATGTATTCAATGTCTGGGGTCAGGGTGTTTACCTAGCTCACTGCCACAAATGCATTTGGGGGAAAGTGACTTGGCTTCTTTGCCTGAGGCTGCTCCCAGCTGTTCTCAGGAACCTTCACAGGATCGGGGGCAGGGAAATGAGGCCTCCAGGGAGGAATGGTAGCTCAGACACAGCCTTGGCTTGCTCAGATGCACCCGCAACCCAGCACTGCTGTGGGCAGCCTTCTACCCTGCACAACCCCACCTTGTCTTCTTCATAGAATGTTTGCTACATGAATGCCCTTTGCAGGGCCTGGGTGCCTCCCTCCCTCCCTGATCCCCTTGTCATATTCCATTGCTAGATTGTGGTTCTCCTGACCCTCGGGAATTGTGTGCTGATGTGGTCCACAGGGGCAGTGGGATCAGAGACAAGGAGCCAGGGGGTTCGGGAGCCCTGTGAGTACATAAGGTGACCACACCAGGACCAGCTATCAGGAGGCAGGTCAGCTCTACTGTGGGTGATTCAAGGCTCATAAAGTTTGGGCAGACTGAGGGTGGGAACATCCAAGGTGGGCAAAAGTCATTGGCTGAGGGCTTGTTAGCGTGGGAAAGCATTCAGGACTCTCAGGAGCTGGCCGAACAGGTTCCTACCTATAATCTATCTAAGGCTATATAACATTCCTTGGGTAGAGGCAGGGGGGTCAAGGGCTGGGGAGCTGGGGGATGGTGTGGGGGAGGGGGGTTGAATTCCCCAGACAAGGTCAGAGAAGAATCCCTGCTAATGAAGGGAGCCCCCATTTTGGCCTGAGCCCCAGAAAGCTATCAAGTCAACGGTAGACTTCCACCTTAATTAGCAGAATTTTCCCAGGTGAGAAACCGGTGGCACAGAGAGGTTTAGTGCCTTGCCTGGGCTCACACAGCCTATTATTGGCATAATGAGGACGTGGGCCTAGGGACCTGGACTCCAGCCTCCCTGTCGTCCCTGTCCCCCCTGTCATCTGCCTCGGTGCCTTTCAAGTTGCCTGTTCGAATCCAGTGGTACATCCCAGGTGACCTCCAAGACCCTGTCTGCACCTCACGGCCATGTGGTTCATTACTATGGAGAATTCCTGTCTGTCTGTCACCTATTGGGGCCTTGGTCCCCAAGGGAGCTAGCCTAGCTGCATTAGAGGCGCAGTTTACTTCAAAAATCCAAAGTTGTTGGTAGAGGAAATGCTATAGTTAGAGTTATGCTTAGTCGCAGCTAACCATTGAGCTTTCTGCAAAGCCACAATTTTTTTTTACCAATGCTGGGGATTGAACCCAGGACTACGCCCTTGCTGAGCCAGTACTCCATCACTGACCTAAGTCCCCAAGTCCTATCTTTGTTTTAAACGAGAAGAATCCTGCCCCCCCCCCAAATCCCACTCAAAGACATCCTGACACACTCGGTCAAGGCACCTTCATGCCTACGCCTCCTAAAACAATAACTGTTTCCTGTGAGCGCCTGCTGCACGCGTAGGGCTGGGGTACACATGTGGCAAGAGTACCTTGCCACATACAATAGGAATGGCCTACAGGATATCTTCCCTGCTCCTTTGCCTCCACTCAACCACCTGACATCTGCCCTCTTGGCATCCGCCATCTTGGCATCTGGATGATCAAAGTGTAATTGGGCAACAGATGAGCTTTTGCATCTTTTAGCCTTGTCTTCTCTGTCCATCGACCCCCAAAGGCAGTGACGTGGGATTGGCAGACACAGTGCCCATGGTAATGACATTCAGCACTGACTCCTGTCAGCAGACAGCAGGACCAACAGCTCAGGTCCCTTTCTGAGCATCAGAAGGGAAGCCGCATCTTTCTCATCGATCCAAATGGCACAGAATCCCCCCATCAAAGGCTCACCCACCCTTGACTCCAGGTCCAGCTTCAGAGTTCAAAGGGAATCTTTGTCCTTTTCATTTGCTGACACCTCACTGAGAAGTTGGGCTTAGGGTGAGACCAGATCAGACGCCACACCTCCCAGGTGTAGAGCCCCCTCTGCACGCTCAGAGCAAACCGCGGCAGCTGATTGGAAACAGAAAAACTAAGGGGCTTGTAATTAGAGGGTTGTGGTAGTAAACCAGCTGCCTGAAATTGGTACCTGGTGCTCAAACTAAAAATAGAGCCCTTCCACAAACGAAGCAGGAGAATCCTGTGGGGTCGTCAGACATCACAAAGGGTATGTGCCTTCTTGTTCCCCATTCTGCTGAGAGAAAGGAGTGCATCCAGCCTGCTCCGGAATGGGGTTTTCCGGAAGTGACTGGTCTGGTATGCTGGTGGCACAGACAGGTTGTGGTGTGCCAAGGTTGAGGGACATCAGTGGCTATGTGATCTGGGCTTAGTCACGGGGCTTCAGTCCTCCAGGATGTTATAGACAGCAATGTCATACATCAGCATGGATGTGGTGTTCCCATTTCGCATGTATCCCCTGCCAAACCCACTTGCCAGGGTTAGTGTGTCTGAACAGCTCACTGCCAGGCAGAATCACAGACACGGAAGACTAGGCTATGCGACAGACAGATACGTTGTAGCGGGTGGGAAGATATGTTGTAGCGGGTGGGATATTTGGGTAGAAACAGACTCTGTATGAGTCAACTGTCCAGTGCAGTGTTCACCCTGGTCTAGTGAGCAGATAGGTGTCCAGGATCTGAAAGGAAACAAGCTTTCATTTGGCTCCTCCCCCTTGATGATGTAATTATAGCAGTGACAAATGACATCATCAGAACCTTGGAGAATGAACTGTGGCCATCCTTTGGCAATCCCTGGGCGTGTGAGAGATCTTGATTGCTCAGATTCTGTGTCATGCACCCTGAGGTCCTACATTTGAGATCCTGCGAGCCCTCCGAAGCTCTT